>NC_057861.1:497228486-497537986 GCF_019393635.1 Dromiciops gliroides
TGACTAATTATTTTATCTAAAAGATACATTTCAGAGCTTTATGTACCACACATGTCTTGTACATTCTGAAGTCAGGATGAGTGATAAACATAATTTAATAATAAATTTAATGGCAAGATTTTCTTCAATGTTACGTATGATTAGGAGTGAAAAACAAATAAAAAGGGTTAAATTTAGCATTCTTGATTAAATGTGGTCCCATATCAAACAAGTATCTATGTCCTGAATCATGCGTTTGCTCTCTTCCTCCTCCTCTTCCACTTCTTCCTTCTCCTCTTCTTCCTCCTCCTCTCTCATTCTCTTTCTCCCCTCCTACCCCTCTACTTTTCAGTCTCTCTCCTGAGCCTGGTCCCTTGTCACTAACTACCTATATGACATTTTGAACTAGATGCCTCTTAGACATCTCAAAGCCAACATGTCCAAAACAGAACTTATCTTGTCCCCAAAGCCAACACTCTTCCGAACTTCCCTATTTCTGTGGAGGGCCCCACCCATCCTTCCAGTTATTCATATGTATAACTTTGAAGTCATCTTTGATTCCTCACTATATGTATCTATCTATCCTGTTAATTGCTATTACCTTTTTTTACTGAAGTAATGTAGAATAGTGGAAGAGTTCTGGATCTGGAGTTAGAAGATTTCATGGAAATTGTGCAAGTCCTTTGACCTCTCAAGGGCTTTGGTTTCTTTATTTGTAAAGTGAGGGGGTTGGACTAGAAAATCACTAATTTTCCTTCAACCTTGAAATCACAGCATAGCACATCATAGATCATAGACCTTAGATGTAGAAGAGACCTTAGAAGCCAGTGAGTTTAAATCCCTCCTTTTGGAGAAGAGGAAACTGAGGCATAGGGAAGGTGACTGACCCAAAGTCACAAATCTCAGAGCAAGGATTTGAATCTGGGTCTTCCTGTTGCCACTAACAAAACCACTTCACTATGCTTACTGCCATGATCCTGTGATGTATGCTATTGTGTAGCAGCACCTTCTTATATCTTTTAATGGAATTTCAAATGATTATATTTGAATTTAAGTATCAAAATGCTTTAAAAAGGAAAAAAACTATGTAAATAATTCTAATACAAAAATATTTAAAGATACTATAAAAGGATATGGATTATGACTTTCAATTACAATTGTACTTTGCACAACCAGCATTTATTCTCACCAAGCTGTGAAAACAAGCACCTTTTCATAACTCTTGGGAAGCAGATTTACACTTGTTCTGTGAACATGTCATAGGATTTAAAACTGGAAGGGAGTTTAGGGGCTATCTAGTCTAATTCCTTTTTTTTTTTTTTTTTTGTATATTAGAAAATTGAGGCTCAAGGAAATTAAGTTAACCAAAGGCAGACAGGTAGCAACATAATTTTTCTTCAATGATGTAACTAAAAGTAAACTAGGTAAAACTGTGAAGTTTCCAGAGCCCCTTTTCAAGTCTGTGTTCTTTTCCTCTTCCTTTTCCTCAGGGCTTTTTTGGTCTCTCTACCCAACTCCACAGATAAGGATCCCAAGATTAATCATTTATACTTATGGATTGTTTACATTTTATTATGAATAAATTTTAGTCAACTGAGTTCAGAAAAGTAATACGGATCGTGTTGGACATGGAACCAGGTAGATCTGGGTTTAAATCCTGCCTCTTAGACTTCTAGGTTGTTTTGCTTTTGTTGTTGACTTATTTGTCATGTTCAACTCTTCCTGAACCATTTGGGCTTTTCTTTGCAAAGATACTTGGAGCGTTTTGCCATTTCCTTATCCAGATCATTTTATAGATGAGGAACTGAAACAAATGGCATTAAGTGACTTGCTTAGGGTCACACAGCTATGAAGTATCTAAGGATGAATTTGAACTCAGGAGGTTGAGTCTTCCTGACTTTTAGGCCTGGCACTCTAAAAACTACACCACCTTGTTTTTTGTTATATAGTTTGACAAAAGTATGTTCCACACATCCATATTTGAATTTGTGATTATCAGTGATGTAGGTATACAAGCTTTAATTGTCTTGGTTAAATAAAGTTTGTTATTGTCCTGTTATTTAGTTTTCTAATAACTGCAAAATTAATCTGCAAAAAATCAAAATGGAAAAAACCTGCTTTAAATATGTAGTATTTATATTTTATAAAAATGAAATCTATTAACTATTTTAAAGATGTGAAGAATATATATTGAGGTTTTTTTCTCTTTTAAATGAAACCATGATATAATCAGTGTAGAGAACCAACTGTGAAAAGCATTCTTTGGCAATGAAGATCAGTCCCTTCTCTGAAGCTTACAGTCTTAGAGAACAGCCTGGAGAAGAACTAAGAGGTGAAGCGACTTGCTCAGAGTCACACAGCCAGTATGTATTGGAGGGAGGACTTAAACTCCAGTGAATCAAAGGTCACTTCTCTATCACTAGGCTGCCTGACATACTAAGGCTATATCAAGCAATAAGATTTTTTGGGGAAAAACTGTTCCTTCATGGCTAATGATTTAAGTTAAATTTAATCTAGATAAAATTAATTATAATTACATTTCAGAGCTATCAGTTTTGTTTTAGTTTTACACTTATTCTTTTATGGCATTTGAAGTTTCATGGTTTACAAGCCAAGAGTTAATCCATTTAAAAAATTTCTGCTAAGGTTTTTCTCTTAGAACCCCTTTTATCTGCCCCTCACCCCCACAAGCATCTAGAGCATTTCATTGCAGTAGATTTGTAAAATAACATTTCATTGAGTAGAAAAGTTCCTATTGAAGGGCTTGATGGAAAGATAAGATGTGAAATTTCAATGAAAAAGGGACAAATTTTGACTTTTTCCAATAAATGGCAGAAAGCAAATTTTGATGGCAATAGATGAAAATTAAAAGAAATAATATTCTTTTCCCCTCTCAACATAGTTCAGTGTTAGCATTTGTCACAATAGGAAAGTTTTGATACGCTGATGGCATTCTCAGAAGTACAGAGTTCTGCAAAGAAACTCTTTCCATGAATATTCAGCAAAGGGGAAAAAACAAAGCAAAATTTTAAAAAAATGTATAGGTACCAGGATAGAACATCAAGGAAGTGAGTAAAGATGATGGTAAAGATGAATCCCTTACATACTCATCACCAACAAATGGAAAGGAAACATTACAATTCAGGAGACCCAGTTTCAGTAGAAATCTTGGGATAGTTACTAGTTTCTATTTTGGCAGAAGAAATACTATCAGTAACCCATGCTATACTTCTAAACATGCTAGGAGCTAATTCATGGAGACACACTGCTACTCTATTCAGATAATACTAATTCGCGCCCCTCTCATTCATTCTATACCTCCCACATAGCATGAGAAGTTTAAGATGCTATAGAAAGCACAATAAAGCAGGCAATAGATCGAAAGGATGGGTATTTTGTCCATTCCAAGTTACCAGGTTGTAGTGAAATTTTCTAATAATCAAATGTGTATTGATTTTTTGCAGAGATGTTTTCCCAAGCAAAATGTCTAAGAGAAAATACTTTTTGGGGAAAAAAGTACAAGATGTTCCCTGTTTTAATTACAGACATTAAAAACATGTGACATATTTAAATATCATCTCAACAAAGCTACTTTCTATGGTACTCATAGAAAAACTCAAAATTCAGAAAATTAGATCAATGGAGATATGAATTTGTGAGTCAATGAGAAAGTTGGAAATAGGAAAGGTCATTTTCAACTGAATTAAAAAAAACAAGCAAACAAAAACCAGGCAGACTTAAAAACTTCTAATGGAAGCCTAGGCATTTTAAATTAAAAAATGACTAGTATAGATAATATTAAAGCTATGAACCTTATTTTCTAAGAATTAGATCTGATGTTATCACACAATGAGTGACAAATAAACCCCTTAGAGTAGCCTATGTCAACTTCTGCATAGATTTTTTAATTACTAAATGCTCCTTCATTTTCCTTTCATTATACACTGAAGAATGAAAGACAGCAATACTTTTGTTTACACATCTGTTCAAACGAAAGATAAAAAACATTCATTCTTTGGGAAAAGGCCAAATCTTGTAAATACATAGAAAGTCTTAAAATTGCTTGTCTTTGCAAAGCAAGGAACCTCACTTACTGTTAAAACATATGTCTCACTGTAAATAAATTAATACAAATGGCATCAGTACTTCTAAAATGACAAAACCTTTTAACTATGCCTGCAAAAGTACATGTATGTATGTGTGTGTTTTAAAGGTTCTTATCAACTTTTCATATTAATCAGTCAAGGTTTCTGCCTAGAGGTAGAAAAAATTAATGTAAACACAATTTTCCAGGGTCCCATATTCACAAAAACCCAAGACAAACATGATTTACTCCTTAAATTGTCTTAACTCACCCTTCTGGGCAAAAGCCAACTGGTTATAGGACCTACCACAAACACACACACTAATGTCAAATATCTTGCATAATAGGGAATTTTTAAAGACATTCAAAACTGAAAGAAAAACAACAACATATCCAACAACTTTTTCTAGATAAAAGTTTGCATTTTATGGCTCAGTTGTCATCTTGGAAAGGATACTTAACAATGAAAATACAAATGTTTTAAGTGCTTTTCTTTCTAAGTAGGCTTATCTTTGTAGAGTGCTTAATACTACACAGCTAAGAGACAGGACAAGTTTCATAACATTCTTTATTTCCTCTCCATTTTATTTAGGGACACAAAAGATAATGAAACTTGTGCTCTCAGTCTCAAGCATGGTCTTAAGGAATTTTGTTCAACTGTTTTTGGATTGTTGTGCTGGTAATATATTTTGAAAGGGTATTTTTTTGAGGGGCAGGGCCACTGGGGAAAATGTCTGTTGTATCAAAACAAAATATATCAATTCTTTTGAGCCTTTTGAGGGAGAGGTGATGAAGGGAGAGGTGAAGGAGAGATGATGAAACGGGCAGGTCCTGGAATGAAATCTTTTTGTCTAGAGTTGAAAGTATTTTCTGAGATCATTAATAAAGTTCTGTTTTAACCTTAAAAAAAAAAAAAAAGGTCCATGAAAGTGGAAGGAATTCAGAAACATTTAGCCATTTTGTCCACAACAGTCAACTATACAGATCTGTAGTAATGGCGACATGAAAGGTGGTTGAGGAACCCAATTTTCCCAAGTACACACTAAGAACAACAAAAAAACCCCAACCAAATAAAGCAATACTAAAGACCACCAAAAAGAAATGGCAGTAAGCTCCTCCATCCAGTCTGGGATTACAGAAGAAAAAGGCAAGAAGCCTTCAGGTACTAGGAGCAGGAATGCACCAGAGAAGGCAGAAGCTGGTGCTCTGGTAAACAAGCCTGCAGCCTGTAAATGCTTTCAGCCAGGATGCTCTAGGGAGATTGGAAGCTAGCCTGAGCTTTCTCAAATGGGCTTCATGTAGAAAGGCACTCTCAGTGGAGATACTCCAAGAGGTCAGAAGCCAGCAGGAACTCCAGTAAGTGGGGCCTGAAGCCAGTGGGATTTCAGCCCTGGCTTGTCAAAACAGTAAGAGGAGAAAGCCATCACCCACAGGTCACTGCACAGGGAGAGAGAGCTAGGCTGTTCACTCCTTGGAGCACTGGGACACTCAGCAGGAGAGAGGGCCAGCTCCATAACTGAGAGCACATGCCAGGGGATCTTACAGAAGTCCTGAGAACAACACAACCTCCAACATGGTACTGGGGCACATCAGGGACATAAGATGGGAGAGAACCAAGCCCTAATTAGAGATTGTGCAAGGAGAAAGAAAGGATACCCATTAACTAGGGGGATGAATGAGAGGATCATGGTATAGAAATGTAATGGAAAATTCCTGCACTGTAAGGAATGACCAAAGGAATGCCTTTCCTGATCTTCCTTAAGTCTTAGTGGTGTCTTCCCTCTGTTAATTATTTCCAATTTATCCTGTTTATAGCTTGTTTGTACACAGTTGTTTCCAAGCTGTCTCTTTTATTAGACCATGAGCTCCCTACCTTTCATTGTATCCCCAGTGCTTCACCTAGGGCTTGACACACAGCTGGCCTTCAATAACTGCTTACTGCCTGATCTGACTCAGAGAAACCTGGAAAAACTTATACTAACTGAGACAAAGTGACATGAGCAGAACCAGGAGAACTATTTCTAAAAGAACAACAGTGTAGAGAAAAAACAACTTTGAAGTACTTAAGAACTCTGATCAATGCAGTGACCTTGCATGATTCCAGAAGACTGATGAAAAAGCATGTTTCCAACCTCTTAGCAGAGAACTGATGGACTAGAGGTATGTCATGAAAAAAAAACAAACAAAAAAAACCATCTACCCCATGAAGGTTGGGCTAATTTTTCCTAGGAAGGTCATGAGAATTAACTGGTTCAGGAGAAAAAAGATTGAATTATTGATGTAGTATCCTAAATTACAAAAGCCAGGGTAGTTGTTTAGGCTTGTCATAAACTTCTGACTGGTGAGCTACTTTGGCAAATGTGGAGCCAGGGAAGCTATAATGAACTGAATCAATGCTGTGCCCATACTAAAGTTAAGTAAAATTATTTTTTTGTTAATTGTCAGATGGCCTATGAGTATTTCTTTCTTCCTTTCTTCCTTCCTTTCTTCCTTTCTTCCTTTCTTCCTTTCTTCCTTTCTTTCTTTCTTTCTTTCTTTCTTTCTTTCCTTCTTTCTTTCTTTCTTTCCTTCTTTCCTTCTTTCTTTCTTTCTTTCTTTCTTTCTTTCTTTCTTTCTTTCTTTCTTTCTTTCTTTCTTTCTTTCCTTCTTTCTTTCTTTCCTTCTTTCTTTCCTTCTTTCTTTCTTTCCTTCTTTCTTTCCTTCTTTCTTTCTTTCCTTCTTTCTTTCTTTCTGTGAGATAATTGGGGTTAAGTGACTTGCCCAGGGTCACACAGCTAGTAAGTGTTAAGTGTCTGAGACCTGATTTGAACTCAGGTACTCCTGACTCCAGGGCTGGTGCTCTATCCACTGCGCCACCTAGTTGCCCCAAGCCTATGAGTATTTCATTTTGTCCTCTTCTAAAACTGAACCACTAAGTTGACCTGAATCAACACTAGTCTAGAATAAGGTGCTGAATGAAACGATGTGTGGACCTGTTTTGCTTGAAAGAGAGGGCTTTTATTTTTGAGAAAAGGAAGAGTTATATGTGAGGAGGATGAGGAGATAATGATATGATGTTATAAAAAAAACAAAAGAGAGTATCAATGAAAGATTATACGTAGAAGAGAGCACAAGAAAGTTCAGAAGGGGACACAGACAAGCAGGATAGTGTTAATATTAAGAATATTACATTTATTACATATATTAAAATAGATTTATTGAGAGATTTATGTCTTACACACAATCCTTTTTCTGTGCTACTTATCTTGAAATGTTTGTTGATATTTGTCAAGCTCATAACTGAAAATATTTTAAAAGGAAGAAAGTAAAATAAAATAAAAAAAGAAAGCCAACTATAAGATGTGACTGCTGGCATACAGATGAAAATATATTTGTGTGACCACTTGTGGCACTCACAATATATTGTTACATCCATAAACACTGCATTCATTCTAGCATAAGGATACTAAGAAATTGGCCATCATTACTGAGGATTTAAATCATTAGTAGTGAAAATTACTAGTGAATCATTTGGCAATATATTGGTGGCTAAAGAAAAGGAAGTTAGAGTCTTTTGCTAATTTGCGTTGAACTGTTAAGAGAAACAAAAGAAAGAGTACTGGGATAGAGCTGATCCTGTCCCTACCTATAAGTATCATAATAAACGAAGCAAAGAAATGGATAATCAATCAGTAGAGAAGGACAATATATGGGGGGGGGGCATTCACAGTGAAGAAATTTGGGCACTAGCTGAAATTTTGCTGCCAAATAGTCCTATGACCTTGTCAGTTCACCTCTGGATTTCACTTTTCTTAATTACAAAATAGGAGTTGGGGTAGAGGGGCAGTTAGACTGGATCATTTCTAAGGCTTCTTCCAAGTTAATAGTATTATTTTTTTTGATCTATACCTGTAATTTCATTGAGGTAGGGAGATCCCAGTGAGTTTATATATTAAGATCATTTTGTTTTAAAAATATTTGCTAAAATTCCCTTGTAAATCATTCTAATCCTGGGGTTATTTGAGGTGGGGTAAGGGGAAGAAGAGTGTGTTTTTATTAGTGGGGGTTTTTTGCCAAGCAATCATTTATGAGCTTGCTCAATTTCACTGAGTCCAAGTTATTTCTTTCCCAAGTTTATAGTTTATAATTTAAGTTTTCACTTTTGTTGCCATTTAATAATTTAGTATTGTAGTTTCTGATAATTTTCATTTTTTCCTCTGTATTTGTTCTGAATCCCCTCTTATTTTTATTTTATTTTGGTAATTTGGTTTTCTTCTTCCTCCTCCTCTTCTCTTTGAATCAAATTAATTAGTTGATAATGGTTTTATTAGTCCGTTAAAATAGCATGCCTTTTATAATTTAAAAAAAATTTCAAATTTATTTTAAATGCTTAAAAGTCAATTCCATTTATCCTACTTTTAATTTTTAAAAACATTATTGTTCTTTGATGATTCTACCCAATTATGAGACAAACATGGCTCTGATCCACAAATCAGGAATAGATACTAGGTATAGAAAAAGAAATATAGACCCAAATCACTAATGAATCTTGATATAAAAACAGTGAGTAAATACTTTTTGTGCTTTGGGGGGAACTATTAATTTGAGATATTTATAGTTTTTAAAAACAGAATGCTTAATTTGCCAGTTTTTTCTTTTGTTACTATAAAAGTTCATGGAAAAATTGATCTCTACTTTGACTTTAATTTAAAAAAATCCTATGCTCAGGGGCAGGTAGGTGGCACAGTGGATAGAGCACCAGCCCTAGATTCAGGAGGACCCGAGTTCAAATATGACCTCAGACACTTGACACTTACTAGCTGTGTGACCCTGGGCAAGTCACTTAACTCTCACCGTCCACCCCCCAAATATCCTATGCTTCTGTAATGATTCTAACTGAACTATGTGACAGTTTAAATTCCTAAATATCTGTAAAAAAATAATTGTGATCAATATCTCCAGTGAATTTTTATGTCAAAATGGTAAATAGAAAGCCTTTTGTAGTTGTTTTAGAATTAATCTGATGAGTTTCTAGTTTTTTAAACTGTATGCTTCATTAGTGCTCTCATTTTCTCTTTTATTACTATGAAAGCATTATAATAGGGATGCTTTAGTGATACCTAGTAAATTTTGTTATGTTGTTTCACTATTACCAATCTTTTTTTTTGTTTCTATAATTTAATCTTAAACCTGATTATTATGTAGATTTTGTTAAAAAAATCTACTAAGGTCTGAATATTTTGCTTACATTTCTTTTATTGATTATAATAAAAGATCCTATTGTGTTAGTATCTGCAAAGATCTATAAGTTTTTATCCTTTATGCATTTGTTTATAAGTTCTTTATGAACTATCATAGGATCATTTTTTTTTCCCCTCATGGAATAATGAGTTACATGTTCTTTAAAGTTTTCATTCAAAAGTGTCTAAGTCAATAAAATACTTCTCTCTCCCCTGCCCCCATTCTGTTCAAGCCAGCAATTTTTTTGGGTGGGGGTGGGGCAATGAGGGTTAAGTGACTTGCCCCGAGTCACACAGCTAGTAAGTGTCAAGTGTCTGAGGTCATATTTGAACTCAGGTCCTCCTGAATCCAGGGCTGGTGCTTTATCCACTGCGCCAGCTACCTGCCCCAGCAATTTCTTCTTAATTAGATTTCTATTCAATTTGAGAAGAGCCAACAGAAAAATGTTAGTTACCTATAATCACTGCATTCTTTCTAGGTCTCTTTCTATTTTGGTAAGCCTTAAGGGTCTGGCTGCCATGCCATTTGGTGAAATGCACTTAATACTGATATTCTTTCTTTATTTTATCACATCTTTAATCAAAATGAGGTTTCCCAGCTTATCTTATACCTTAATGCTATCTATGTTCACTATTCTCTTACCTGAAATTATGACTGCAATTCTTCTTTTTATGGACTTAGTTGATCAAAACAGGCTTTATTCTAGCCTATCACTTTGAGTCTGTATATTCCCTATGTATTAGGCATGCTTCTTTTACATGACAAAATGTTCGGATCCTCATTCCCACCTTCAATTTATTCCAATGGTGAAGTCAGACTATTAACGTTCATGGTTATACTTGTTAAGTTTGGTTCTATCTTCCCAGAAGATCTTGTTACATTATTTTTTATTTTATTTTATTTTTTTGGTGAAGCAACTGGGTTAAGTAACTTGCCCAGGGTCACACAGCTAGTAAGTGTCAAGTGTTTGAGGTCGGATTTGAACTCAGGTCCTCCTGAATCCAGGGCTGGTGCTCTATCCACTGCGCCACCTAGCTGCCCCAGGTCTTGTTACATTAAAAAAAAACCAGCACAAGGTACAAACTGTCTTGTTTATAACAATCTAATAGTAATCACGCTTCCTTGCAAACTGCCCAACCAGAAGTAGATTCTAGTTTTATTAATCTTTTTTTTCTTTCTCTATCTAGCCCAGAAAAAGGCATAATTTAGGAATTACACCCCCACCCCGACATCTCTTTGATCAACCTTCATTCATGGTGTCTGATTTAAAAAAATAATATATCTGGTCTCAAAGTATAATACAAAGCAGCAGTCATTAAAATCATTTGGCAGGAGGTGTTTTTTTTAAAAGAGGTTGATTAGTGGAATAGATTAGGTACATAACATACAGAAGCAAATAAATATGATGGCACAGTGCTTAGTAAATTCAAAGACCCTATTAAATGCAGGAAAGACTCAATATTTAACAAAAATTGCTGAGAAAACTAGACAAAGGTCTGGAAGAAATCAGGTTTTAGTTCAACAACTCATACCATCTACTAAGATAAACTCCAAATAGATATATGACATTATAAATGAACAGAGTAAGGAAGGAATTCCCTTTTATATCTATGGATAGGGAAATAGTTCATGATTCAAAAAATGATAGAGAACATCTTACATGAGAAAATGTCTGATTTTGATTATGTAAAATTTAAAGTTTTTACACAAACTAACCCACAATTAGAATATGAACAGGCTGCTTGTTATTGTTTGTCATTTGTTCTCCAAGAGAACCATGACATGAGGAGGTGGTGTCATAACTTGCAGCGAATTGGATTTAAGTGAGGGAGGACTATGCAAAGTCAGTCACAGGCCTCACTCTTCCAGAGTCTACTAGGTCCGGAGGCAAGATATAAATCAGGACAACTGGAGATGACCCCTGATGTTTGAGGCAATAGGGTTAAAGTGAGTTGCCTGGGGTCACACAACTAGTAGTGTCAAGTTTCTGAGGCTGAATTTGAACTCAGGTAGTCCTGACTCCAAGGCCAGTGCTCTATCTACTGTGTCACCCAGGGACCTATCAACAGACAGTTAATATTCAAGGTAGTTTTCAAAGAAAGAAATACAAGCTATTAACCTTAAGGAAAAAATATTCTAAATTGCTAATCACTGGAGAAATACAAATGAAGTTTCCACCTCACATTTATCACACTGGTGAAGATGAAAAAAAAGAAGAGAATGTCAAATATTGGAGAGACTATGGCAAAAAAGGTATACTTGTATACTGTTGATATAGTTATGAACTGGTCCAGTCAATCTATAAACTGTGTATCCTTTGACCCTGCTAAACCACTAGTAGGCTTATATTTCAAATATATTGAAAAAAGAGGAAAATGACCCATATGTACAAAAATAATTATAATAATAATGATATATTGTTATAATAATTCTTTTTATGGTGGTTAAAATTAGGGGGGAAAAGCTGTTTTCCAGTTGGAGAATGGTTAAATAAAATTGTGGTCTATGAATGTAATAAACTACTATTACAAGGGGCAGCTAGGTGGCGCAGTGGATAGAGCACTGGCCCTGGAATCAGGAGTACCTGAGTTCAAATTTGCCTTAGACACTTAACACTTACTAGCTGTGTGACCCTGGGCAAGTCACTTAACTCCAATTGCCTCACTAAAAAAATAAATAAATAAACTACTATTATGCTGTAAGAAATGATGAAAGACAAGTTCAGAGGAAACTGGGAAGATTTTTATGAAGGGATGCAGAGCAAAGTGAGCAGAATTAGGAGAATAACATACAATTATAACATTATAGATAAAACAACTTTGAAAGAACTCTGCTCAGAACAATGATAAATAATGAGTCCAAAAGAATAAAAATGAACCATGACATGCACTTTCTAGCAGAGGGGTGAAGAACTAAAATATAGAAAGAGATATACATTTTCAGACATAGTTAATGTAGGAATTCATTTTCTTGGATTATGTGGATATATCTCAAGGGATTTGCTTTTTTATTTTTTTTAACTTGCTCAGTAGGGGCTGGGAAGATAGAACCAAACTTAACAAGTATAACCATGAATGTTAATAGTCTGACTTCACCATTGGAATGGATTGAAGGTGGGAATGAGGATCCGAACATTTTGTCATGTAAAAAAAAGTCATGTAAAAATAAAGTTAAAAAAATAGATGGCATGCTCATTCCCCCCCCCCCCCCCCCCCCGCCCCCTCCACTCCACAAGGGCTCCAACCCAAGTGAATTCCTCAGCTTGGCCCAGTTTCTGGCTGGCAAGTGGGAATGACAGACTAATTTAAAAAACTTATTTTTTGGAAAATAAAGATAATAAGCTTCTAAAAAAAAGTAAAAGAATGCAAAGGAGACTTCCATTAAGTAATTGTGATGGTAAGAGAGAAATGTGGAAGATAAGATACTTATTCAATTAGGTAACACTAATGGGACTTATAAATATATGTTGAAATAAAAGGACATAGTATTTTATTAGAATCTTGAAAACAGGAGTGTTGAATGCTTCTTTGGGACTTCAATATCTCTATAATCTGTGATTTCACTGGGGTGGATATTCCCTTACTAGATCAAAACTCCTCTATCGGTCTCTGAGAATGACAGTGGTTTGTCAACAAAGCTTTAAATATATGTTCAATATCTTTATAGTTTTCTAGAAATCTGACAGTTTTAAAGTAGTTCTACCACAAAATTCATGATAATCTTCTACCCTTCCTCCTCAGGTAAAGGTTAGATTTATAAAGTGAAAACCTTCCTCACTCTAGTCTTGCTATTAAAGCAGTGAAATGCTTGGCTGAAACAAAGCAAACTAAAATAACAAAAACACGAATATGGAATACCATATTAATGTGCTGTGATGTTACCTGTTAACCAAAGCAATTCAAATAAGTTCAACAAACGCTTATATAGTGCTTATTATGTGTAAAGCTTTATGCTATTTACCAAGGATATAAAGATATAAAGTGATATCATCTTTGCATATGGACAGAGAAAAGTATAAAACAAGGCAGGGTTTGTTGAGAAAAAAAGGAAAGTTCTGGACAAAAGAGTTTAAGAAAATCAAAGAAGGAAGAGAACATTTTTAATTGGGTTGATCAGGGAAGGACCGAAATAAATATTTTTCCTTTAATAGCATGATGTCTGCTATGTAGATGTTCAATAAATGACTTCTGAATGAGTAAGTGAATGAATGAAGCCAACACACAAAAACCTTAGCTTAATAAACAGATAAGTTGGGGAGTGATTTTTCTTAGTACAATGGGATTCTTTGACTTTCATTGAGAAATATTTGTTTACTAAGCACTGGAAACTCAGTGAACTACTTCACAGAGCTGCTAGAGGGCAAAGAAATTAAGCTACGGTGAATTTTTATTTTTATTGATGTTAGACAATAAGAGTTATAAAAATGCTTGGGCGGAGCAGGGTGATTTCTTTGTAACATTCTGTTCCATGTTCTCTCTCCATATGGGTGGGTGCTGTATTAGTAGTCAATGCCAAAAGAGGATTAATCACAAGTAAAGATAAAGTACAATGAGCATTTATGTGGTTTATGGACTGGAATACTGATTCACAGTGGCACAGCCATGAAGGAGATTAACTCTAGAAATCAAATAATGTCATTCATCCCTAGTTTCAGATAATAAGTAGTCATGACTTCATGCTAAAAAAAATTTTTTTTTGAATTTAACAAATATCAATCTTTTAATATATATGAAGCACAGAAAATGAGATAGTCTATATAAAACTATGACCTTCTATTACATGTTTTTTAAAAGTGAATGTAGGGGGCAGCTAGGTGGTGCAGTGAATAAAGCACTGGCCCTGGATTCAGGAGAACCTGAGTTCAAATCTGGCCTCAGACACTTGACACTTACTAGCTGTGTGACCCTGGGCAAATCACTTAACCTTTATTGCCCTGTCCCCCCCCCCCACCCAAAAGTGAATGTAAAACAATGCTAACAAAATTGTCCTACTAGGTGGTGTAGTGTTGTAGAATGTTATGACTCATGAGGAAGAATGGAGTTCAAATTCTAACTCTGACACTAACTAGTTGTGTGAATCCATGACAGTCACTTAGCCTCTGATTATCTCAGTTTCCTGAACCATAAAATGGAGATCATTAGTGACAACTACAGAGGGTGTCTGTGAAGTTCAGATGAGGTAATATTTGTAAAGGGTATTAGTGTAGTTCCTGGCACACAGTAGGCACTTTCCTCTTCCCCGTGCTTCCATCTAAACTTCCTTTAATATTTCACTGATCCTTCCTTTCTAATTTTTTTGTTTGTTTTGCAATACTTATCAAACGAGCATCATAAAAACAAACATTAAAGGTGAGTAATGACTGTTGGATATGAGGAATGAGACAGCATTTTTGCCTTCATGGGACTTATACTCTTATGATCATCTATTCAAATAACTTCTAAATCTATATATCTAGCCCTAGACTCTCTCTTGAGCTGCAGTTCCACCTGAACAACTGATGGTTGGACATTGTGACCCATAGGCACTGAAAATCACTATGTTCAAAAGAGAACTCATTATTTTTTTCCTTCAAAGGCACCCCTACCCCAACTTTTTTATTTCTATCAATGGTACCACTATACTCCTAATCACCCAGGTTCCTTCTTCAACACATTGCTTTATATTATTGGCCTTTTATTTCTCCAATGAAATTCCTATGGCAATTTGACTCGTACTAAATTTGCAAAATTATATAGGTAGTCCTATTAATTTGCACCATTATTTGTTTGTTTGTTTTGCAGGGCAATGAGGGTTAAGTGACTTGCCCAAGGTCACATAGCTAGTAAGCGTCAAGTGGCTGAGGCCAGATTTGAACTCAGGTCCTCTTGAATCCAGGGCTGGTGCTTTATCCACTGCGCCACCTAGCTGCCTGCGACCCTGGATTCTTAAAAGTTATTCAGGAGACTGCAAGTTCTGGAAGGTTTAACCATGTAGAAAATACTTCAAGTCTGGCTATAGTAATAGAATGAATCTATTTTCTAAGGACTAACAGCGCTTAATTACAGAGAAGTACATCACCAATAGGCTAGACACCTGTAAATGAGTTTCTTTTTTTTTTTTGGCCTTGGTAACTCATGTAAATGGCTCTTAGTCCTGTGTGGCCTCCTCCAATTTCTGTAGTGATAGTGGCAAAGAAGTAGGAAAAAGAACAGAGATTGCTAAGAACCAGATGCTTTTTAGACTGTCAAAGCTTCTATTTGACTTGGTATTTAAAACGTGATATCTTTGTCTAATGACCAATGTTGGTAGATATAGTGACAGAAGAGCTAAATCTTGCCAATCTTGATATTCTTGATATAAACAAAAGCAACAGAAAGAAGATGAAACTAAATGGAAAGATGACTCATTATGTTAGAGAGGAAAAGAAAGGAACTGATAGAATGGGCTGTATTATTTTATCAGGACGTCAAGAAATATTATTTCATGGAATATTTAGTCATTATAAATTGAAGTGCTAATGGTAGCTATAAAAAGACCTCCATGAAAATAATTGTAGTTTATACATCAATAACAATTCCCGAGGATGAAATGGTAAAGAAATTCTATGAAGAACTTGGTAACACCTCCCATGTCAAATCAACATATAACCTGATATTTGTTGACTTCATTGTAAAGTGAGAAAAAGAGTAGAGAGAAATATATGAGAAAACATAGTTCAGGATGAAGAATAAAAGCCAAAATTAATACAATACTCAGATGCCTTACTCCTCTACGTCATGAAGATTTTACTGGAAAAAAGTAACTGTCAGATGCTGGAAATGGTGAGCACCAAATAACACCATCAAGAATCAAAAGAATTATGTATCAAAAGCCAGGAAATATTTATTATTTATGTGGGCATTATCCCTCCATTGGCTCTCTGTGTATATTCAGACCATCAAGATTAGTTGATGCTAAAGGAAGAAGAGGAGGAGTGAAAGGAGGAAGAGGAAAAGGAGAAAGGGGAAAGAGAAGAAGGAGAAGGAAAAATGGAGGAGGAAAAGGAGGAGAAAAAAGGGGAAGGAGAAGGAGGAGAGAGAAGGACAAGGAGGAGGATGAGGAAGAGAAAAAGAAGGAAGGGGAAGAAGAGGAGGAGGTTTATAATGACAGACTAATAATAATAAAAAGAGAGAACACAGAATTAAAATTATTTGATCCTGAATTATTTATACAAGTAATTGAAAATTTTTAAAAAAGTGAAAAGACAACAGAAGTGACACAGATGTTAATTATAAAAACTTTATCCAGTAGTTTAACTAATAAAGTTAATTGCCGTAATAAGGGGACCAATAGAGACTAGAAAGTGTCTTACTTGAAAAATGGAGAGAGACAATATCAGGCCAAAATAGTAATTTAACAGTAAAAATGATATGTGCTTGGGGGCAGCTAGGTGGCACAGTGGATAGCTCACTGGCTCTGGATTCAGGAGTAGCTGAGTTCAAATCCGGCATCAGATACTTGACACTCACTAGCTGTGTGACCCTGGGCAAGTCACTTAACCCCCACTGCCCCACCCCCGCCCAAATGATATGTGCTAAGATGATGAACAACTAATTAATAGGATTAACATCTCATAAAGCAGAAAGAAGCAGTGGAGAGTAAAACCTGTTTAAAGAAAACTGGGAAAGATATTCAACTAAACAAAATCATCCCCAGGACACTCAAATTTGAAAATGAAAGGAAGACAAAAAGCAGAAGAAAAATGGAAAAGATTTACAAAAAAATATTTCAACAAACTTTTCTCTGCTAAGGATCACAGAACCACCACACATAGACCCTAATATCACAATCCCTGTTGTCCTTATAGAGTAAGAATGGCACTAAGGAGAACAAAGAAAAAAACAGCTGGATTGGACTGATTACATAAGGAGTTCTGCATTGGAGGTAATACAATTGTGGGAATGTTGAGGAATCAACATACAAAGTACTGGAAGGAGGGGAAGATGCCAAAAGAGTATAAAAAAAAAAAGAGCTGGATCTTATTAATAACCCCCCCCCCAAAAAAAAGTGACCAAAAAAACCTCAGTAACTACTTATTCTCTCATCTGTATGAAATTTTTATGAGTGATCTAAATACAAATCAAGGTCATCCTCAATGAGAATATTAGTGATGGAACAAACAGGCTTTTGCAAGGGTCATTCAACAGCATCCACATCTTTACCATTTCACAAGTCACTAGTGACTAAAAGATGTACAGAATATAAGATCCCAATGTATTTACTGTTTTTTGTTGTTGTTGTTTTTTTTTAGTGAGGCAATTGGGGTTAAGTGACTTGCCCAGGGTCACACAGCTAGTAAGTGTTAAGTGTCTGAGGCCGGATTTGAACTCAGGTACTCCTGTGAATCCAGGGCCCGTGCTCTATCCACTGCGCCACCTAGCTGCCCCCATTTATTATTTTTTAAAAAGTATTTGTTCAGAAGAACAAAATGTCACTTTATAGATTCCTTCAAAACAATGTATCTCCCATTTAGAAGCCAAGATTGTCCAACAGAGTTTCTGTAACAAAGTGGTAACCTTGTTCAATGACCATCTGGTAATAAGTAGGGGCACAGCCAGGTGACATGGCTATACTATACATACACACACATATAAACATACACACAGGCATATGTGTATATGATAGAGTGCTGGGCCTGAATTTAGGAAAACCCCAGTTCAAATTCAGCCTCAGACACTTAACAGCTCTGTGACTCTGTGCAACTTACTTAACCTCTGTTTGCTTTCATTTCCTCAATGGTAAAATGGAGATAATAATAGCACCTATCTCCTGGGCTTGTTGTGAAGATCAAATAAGAAAATATTTGTAAAGTGCTTAGCACAAGTGTCTGGCACCTAGTACCCATATATAAATGTTAGCTGCCATCATCACCATCACCACCACCACCACCATCATCAAGTCAAAGCATAAAACATGGGTATGTATGCTAGCTAATGGTATGCACCACTCACTGTAAGGGAGCTGATACCTGAAAGAGTACAGGTAAAAGAGGATTCCTATGGAGAGCGACATGCTTGTTTGTGGATGACATTGTACTGATCAGATCATGCTCCAGGACACTTCAGGGCCTTCTGGAAGAAATCTGTAATCACTCAAGGAGGTGTGGCTTGTCCATTTATGTAGGAAAAACCAAGTGAATAAAGAACTTCTGTTGGATGGACACGCTATAGAGCTTGTCTAATGTATACATATCTGGGACAGTGAATTGGGACCAGAGTTACAAGAGAAGATCAGGCTGTATTACTTTCAGGAAACTGCAAAGTTCTTCTACCGATTCTAAGGATTCCATGAAAGTAAAGGCCCATATATTTGATTCTAACATTATATCAGTGTTGTAATATATCAGTGGAACATGAAACATAATGTCTCCAAAGGTAAGTATACACAGAGTGTGATGGGGTGGCCAATGGTGGGTGTGACAGGATCCAACATGTAAACAACTCCAAATAATAATAATAAAAAACAACAACAATATCTAGCATTTAAATAGCTCTTTAAGGTTTACAAGGCCCTTTACATGTTATCTCATTTGATCAACATAACATCTGTGAGATAAGTTCTATTATGACCTTCATTTTACAGAGAAACTGAGGCTGCTCCTAGCCACTAGAAGTGGCAGGATTTGAACTCAGTTCTTCTGACTTCAAGTCTAATACTCTATCCACTGTGCCACTTTCATTAAGGGAACTGTGGAATAATAAGAAAAGATGAGCTGGTTATGTGGCAAGAAAGAAGAATAAAAGGTAAACAATGAGAATGTTTTACTGATACCCTCTTGATGCTAGCTTCCAGCACACTGGGTAGACACACAGTGGTGTCTCTTTGGGACAAGTGTTACACAGGTTTGGCAGGCATTGATGGGTTGCAATCTGTATCATTGAAGGGAATTCTCAGTTCAAAGAGATCAAAGTTCCATTTGAGAATTTGAGAGAATCATCTAGTTAGCAAAGTAATTACAAAGCAAAGGCTAAAATGTTATAAAGTATGAACAGCAGCAATAAAACATCTCCCCTATAAACCTGTGGTGTACTCCTCTATATATACATGAGGAAGAGTAGACACAGTCCTTAAAAAGAAAGACATAAACACATAATGAATACATACGACAGATTTCTAAGGCTATGTGCTTCTAGCTTCCTAAGGCCATGAGCTTCTGCTATAAGAGGCTACTGCTTAGGAAGAGTGGGAGAGAAATCTCCTCCCCCACCCTGCTGCACACTCCCAGAGGTAAAATGGCAAAGGTAAGCAGATATTAAAATATTGATGGAACCTTGGCATTATTCTTTTATGATTTCCTTTAATGTGGTGTTGGGGGCTTTGTTCTGTCATGTTTTTCTGGGATGCCAATTGTTCTTAGATGATCACTTCTCACTGAGCAGAATGCTGAACAAGTATATCTGTGTTAATTCCATGTCAAATGCATTAATACTTTCTTATTTTTTTTTTTACACTGGATTTGTCACAGGATCAGTTCAAGGATCAATTTTGTATTTGCAGGGCACTAATAGAAGGTCATTATATAAAGAAAGATGCTTCATTTGCCAACCCTTTGTGATTAATGAAACTTATAATTACAATAATATCTACTAGGATTATGTACTGAATTAGTACAGCTCTTTCTTTTCCCCCAAGAAGCTTCACAGGTTTTATATGCAGAACATCATTAATTACATCATCTCACTGTTCTCACAAAATCTCTATGGCCTAATACCTAGGATTCTTATTGCCTCTAAGTAAGAGAATAGGTCTATATATACTTCATGTCTATTCTGAATTTTCTATTCTCTGAAGATTCATTCAAGTGACTTACTGAGACTGAAAACTAACCATGATTGATCATTTTTACAAAGATAGGAACATAAAAGACATTTCATGACCTGAATTCAGTAGTATAGTTTCACTTAGATAACTACTAAAAGTTTGAGAAGCACTAAAACAATTATAAACACACACATACATAAAATCGATCTATGTATACACACATATACACCTTAAAACAAATACTCAACTACAAAAATAAAGTTCATATAAGATGATAAAAATAGTAAAAGAATTAATTCCATAACATTCTGAGATCATAATTTGAACAGCACAAACTTATAAACTAATCATTTTTGATCAATTATTTTAAAGCATGACTCCATTCATTGTCTTAAAAACAGTAAAATAGCATGGCATATTTCTTCAAATTCTGCTCTTTTTAAACTGTCTATCCCATCATTGCTAAATTGAAAAGCTATATAAACACACTGCAATCAAACCCAGTAGAGCCAATAGAAATCCCTTATTTAAGTAATCTACAAAATGCCCATCTAATACAAATACAAAAAAGAGGAGTTCTTAATAACACAACTTTTTGTATTTACAGTATTCTGAACGGCACTTAAACCTGCACTGGGTATACAAAAGGCACTTCCCCCCCAACCCCCCAGGCTGACAGCATTCTTAGTTCTCTCATTTACACCACACTGCAATAACATAAAGAGGGGTTTACCATTAATCCAGGTTTTACTACAAAGCATCCCGTTATTTCTCTGTCAAACACTGGCAAGAGTGCCAAGTGTCTGTCATCCAATTCAGGGGATTAAGTCTTCTTTTATAGTGTGATACTTGTACCAATTTATAAAAATACAGATATAGTTTCTTAGAGTTGGTCACAGTCTATATTTTGGCCTGGATTCTTGCCACAGAGGTTGAATATGACAGCTGGCAGGAAACTGAGGGGAGAATATATCCTCCCCTTTTCAGTCACCACATTTCAGTTGCCATAGTGATTAATCCTCAATTGAATGCTGTCTTTGTATATTTCTTTTCAGTAAAACTTTAAGTAAACTTAAGTTGAAAACATTCAGTTGATTGAAAAAAAGGGAGGCACTACATCACAAACAGGTACAGTAAAGTTTTGTGACATATTCTCCCATATTACAAAAGCAAATTAACTTTAATAAGGGTTATCAACACATTTAAACTCTTAAATATCTCCTGTCTTTAATTTTAAAATATTGCTGGATGAGGTCTTCCATCTTGTCATGGAATGGCTTGTCTTTTAAAATGTGTTGTCTTAATAAAGAGCTCTAAAACACCTAACTTTTTATTTATGTAGAATGTACCAGTTAAAAAGAAAACTCAATATTTTATGATAATCAAATTTTAATTCAGCATACTGGATTCAATGTATTTTAATGAGGTTCTACAAAGCATGAACTTTAAACTGAAAAGAAAAAAAAGGCAAACTAAGAGACACATGAAGAAAAATGTTTCAAAGAGCTCAAGGCAACTCTCTCAGACTATAAATTTCAGAGTAGGTGCTGATCTACCTTGTGGAAATTCCTCCTCTTGTGGTGCATGAAGCTATTGGGAGCTCCTTTCACCAATCATATTACAGGATCTGTCCTTACTCCAATTATCAGCAAGATTAAACAAAACAACAACAAACTATCACTCTGTCTGAGGTTCTCTGTTATAACTCTGAAATAATAATAGGTAATACATAGGTTTTTTCCAGCTCAGAAAGCCTATATACACAAAAACGATAGATTCTACAAGATAACAGTGGATTTTCTTTTACAAGTTTTTTTCCATTTTAAAATATTTTCGTCTAGAAATTTGGTTAAAACCTCTCACCCAGTATATTTGAAGTTTTCCTTCAGAGTGAAATTTTAACAAATTGTTGTCATTACTCATAGCTTTATGCGTAGAAATGATCAGGATTTGTTTTGTTTTCTTAGAAGAAGGAACCACATATCTACATCTGATTGTATATACACAAAATAATTTGAAATTCAGGCAAAGTCTTATAAAACATTAGTGACAGATGTGAAATATTAAAAACAACTTGGAGGAAGCATAAATATTTTGGACAAGAGTGCAGCATCAAATAGACTGTATTATAGGTGAGTTATCTAGGGATTTAGGGACTTCAGAGGCAAGAGGTTCTTTGAAACTTCCTAAAACTACTGATGATTCTAACTTTTATTTTTCCATTTCTCTAAGCCCCCAGTTTGCATTTTTCTTCCCTTCCAAAGTACAAGTTATCATCTGTCATTCAGGCTTATTATGTGTTGCTGTGACTGTTATTAGGAATATTGAAGCAAAGCTGAGAAGACAAAATGTAATCAATGACAGATATTTTCCCTCAGATTTGTAGGATGGCTTTTTGAATGCCCTCCATATCTCCCTCTAAATAGACTAAACTTTATAAGAGGGTTCGCAAATGTCTTTACAAAAATCTTTAGCTTAACATCCTCACTGAAATTATTCATATCAAAGACTTCTGACCACGTTTATTCAGGGAAGGATGATATTTCTATTTTACTTCCCTAAATGAATAACCTGGAAACCTGCAGAAGACTGAAGGCAGACACACTTCTCACTCATTAGAAAATCACAGGATGACAGACCTAAAGCTGATAGGAATCTCAAAGACCATGTAGTTCAAAGGTGTCAAACACATGCTTTCAGACACTTACCAGTTGAGACCTTGGACAAGTCATATAACCTCTGTGAGACTCAGTTTTATCTTTTAAAATGGGGATAATAGTACCTACTTGAAAAGGTTAGTGTGATGATCAAAATAAGTAACATATAAAGTATTTTGGAAACCTTAAAATGCTACATAAATGACAGTTATTATTATCAAAGATGAGGAAGCTGAGGCCAAAGTAGGTTAAGAGACTTGACCAAAGTCACATGGGTAGTAAAGCACAGGGGTAAGAGTTGAACCTGGGTCTTTTGACTCCACAGCCAAAAGTCTTTCTACTATAGCATTATTTTCCCTTTCTGTCAATACTGACTGAGTTTTGAAAATCAATTCAACTTAAGATACTTTTAAAAGGGCAGTAATAACTTTAGACCCCATTTCTAGTACCTAATATGGAATCAGAACTATAGGCCTATTTTGTTTTTGTGTTCTGTGTGACAATAGCACAAAATGTGATATTAACACAAAGACTTGTGGGTAACTTTTTGTTGCTCAGTTGTTTTTAACTCTTTGTGACACTGAAAACTGTAGCATGCCAATAATGTCCATAGTTTCCCTGGCAAGTGGATACATTAGGTATCGCTAATATGAAGAAACTAGGGAAATGTATTCCCATAGAAAAGAATGCTATCCCTATGCAGGACAATAAAAAATATCTGTGCAACTTTCAGTATTCTATGTTGTTCTAATCACAATTTGGTCACTTTCACCACACTGAAGATACCTTCATCAATCTACCTAACTTTGTACAGAGTCGGCCAAAAGTCATAAAGGGGTTTCAATATTTAATAACTCCTTTATTTTTTGTTTTTAATTTATAACACAGAATATATGAAATGAATTTACATTATGTGTGAAAAACCAAATCTCATAAATGGCAAAAAATACAGAAAAAATGATTTTCAAAAAAGTTATAAAAACCTCATGCCTTTTGGCCCACTTTGTAGTTTTAGTACTGTATTACCCCTGAATTACCTTAACTCATCTTTCTACTCTTTACTATCTCCAATTTATTCTCTGTCTTCTCAACACAGTTATAAGACTAGAAATTGGTCAAGCATACTTCAATTGGGGAGAGAATGAGGCTGTGAGATTTGTTTTTGTGTCCATGGTCCAATTCTCTCCTCGTATACTACAAAAAGTGCTTTTACTAAGCCAGGAAAATGCAGTGCACTCAATTCTTTGGCAAAATCACACACACACACACACAAATCTAAATGAAAATCAAGAGATGATTCTCTTTCCACAAATTCAAAAGTCAATTATACAAAACTGAAAACCAAAAACTATATTGAGAAATATCCAGTGGTCTTTTTTTTGTTTGTTTATTCTCATTCCTAACTAAATAAATTTGCATGAAGAAAATTATATTTAAAGATTGGAAACTTTATAGACTTTTGATGACTTCATTACAATTCATATCACAGATAGCAAATAACAATTAAATCTAGAGATAAAATAACTATTCTAACCACCAACACCAACTAGGACCAACCACCACCAATGAGCAAGTAAACCCAATAGCTCTGGAACAAGCTGTTCCCCATGAGCACGGGGTTTACTTCTGGCCTGCCCCCCATATCTATCACATCCAAGGGAATATCCCTTGGGGAATAGTTGGCTCTATAGGTGCAGCAACCTCAATAGTCATGGCTACCGAGGAACCATAAAAGCAGTCTTTCACAACTCCAATCCTTGGAACTGTCTTGTGGTTCAATGGATGGGGCTTTATCAATGGAAATGGCACTAAAGATGAATCATTACTATCTATGCTTTCTTTTTCTTTTTTTGGTGAGGCAATTGGAGTTAAGTGACTTGCCCAGGGTCACACAGCCAGTAAGTGTCAAGTGTCTGAGGCCGGATTTGAACTCAGCTCCTCCTGAATCTAGGGTTGGTGCTCTATCCACTGCGCCACCTAGCTGCCCCTATGCTTTCTTTTTTTAATTTTGTTTTTTTTGGGGGGCAATGGGGGTTAAGTGACTTGCCCAGGGTCACACAGCTAGTAAGTGTCAAGTGTCTGAGGCTGGATTTGCACTCAGGTACTCCTGAATCCAGGGCCGGTGCTTTATCCCCTATGCTTTCTTGATGTACCATAAAAGGAGTTTCTATCCGATTTGCAGCTCAAACTTCCTCTAGGTTTTGCCAACCCCCCATTAGAATGAGAACAGGAACTATTGTACTTTTGTATCTATAACTCCAGCTCTTAGCACAATGTTTTCCATAGAGTACTTCATAAATGCTTTTAAACTCTTTATTTTTATTTAAACTCCTTAATTTATTCTCTATAATAAAATCATAAAGTGATTTTTTTCATATCACCACAGAGAGGTCATAGAATTTAAAATAACTGAAGATGTGGAATTTTTCTATATTAAAAGTGGTAGAAATTATAAGAAAAACCTAAGAGATCTTTTTTTTTAAATGAGGAAAAATATTATACTTCACTTCACAGCAGATGCAACCCTCAAATGGTTCTGTTATATCATTTATTTCTCATTACAGGTGGGAAGCTAGGTAGTAGTAGTAGTAGTACACCTCCACCAGTTGCGGACGACCACGGATCAGCGCCTTGAAGAGCCACAGGCCACAGTGTGGCTGTGCAGTCCGATGTGGGAGCCGCAGCTCCTGAGTGACTTATAACCAGTAACTGCCGCATCCTGTGTTGTATCTACCCCATGAGGAGTAGCTGGAGTGTCCTCTCCAGGGTGCTGGCCTGGGCGGATGAATATGGAAAACAAGCTGTTGCCCATGCAGCAGGTTTTCCCTCTCCGCGACATTGGTGGATCCAAAGGAAAGGCAGAGCCAGTACAGTTTGGCACCAGTGCCGCCGCAGGAGTTGCCAGAGGGATGTGATGTCCAACATCCAACTGCCTAAGGGACTCCGACTCCTGAAGGAAGCTAGGTAGCACAGTGGATAAAACACCAGCCCTGGATTCAGGAGGATCGGGCCTCAGACACTTGACACTTACTAGCTGTGTGACCCTGGGCAAGTCACTTAACCCTCATTGCCCCACCCCCCAAAATAATAATATTTCTCATTGCAATCTTGTGAAGTAGTTAGTTCAATGATCATTATTCCCGTTCTTATCTCTTCTTGTTGTTCAAGAGATCAGTCATGTTTAACTCTTCCTAATCCCATTATGGGGTTCTCTTGGCAAAGATAATGGAATTATTTGCCACTTCTTTCTTTGGATGATTAAGGCAATTATAGATTAAGTGACTTGCCCAGGGCCATACAGCTACTAAGTGTCTGAGGCTGGATTTGAATTCATGTCTTACTGACTGTAGGCCCAGCACTCTATCCCCTGGGCCATCTATCTGCCTCTTACAACTTATTAATTTAAAATACTGAATATTTTTGTCATTCCTTTTGAACCCAAATCCCTCTATTCTTGCATTCTTCCTTCTCCCTAGCTCTTGGTCCCCACTACCTGATATAAATAAAAGAATTCTAACTAAAAAGTCTGGTGCGTGGGGAAAATTTGGTTGTGGTAGAAGCACTTGGGGGACCATTTTCTAGACCACCACCTATTTGTCCTAAGATTGTTATATATCCCCACACATACCTACTAAAGGAACTGCCTGGAGTCTTAAATGCCCTCTCATAGTGGTCTTAGAAATCACAAACTCATCTGCTATTCATCTCTAGGATGCCTGGGAATGGTGCTGTCCCTCTGCCTAAGGCTACACGGGATCTTGGTCTGAAGGATGACATTTTTCCAGGTCCTTGACTGCTCCTCATTCCTGGAACAAACTGCCAATAATCTGGAGTATCCTTGCTCTACTACTCCCTGGCTAAAAGGCTGGCTGGCTGTGAAGAGGAAATGTGTCTCCCTTCCATCTAGGAAAAACCTTAGCTACCCTCTCCTAGTTATGGCTCTGCTTATGAGTGCTAGCTGACTTGAAATGCTGGGTGCCATATGATCTGTAAGTAGTATAGTTTGGGTTCAGAAATCTTGTTCTAGAAGGCATTTCATTCCTATAACAATCACTTTATTAGAAAGTCTTTTTGAGCAATAAAGAGATAGCCTCATATATAATGGCTAAAAGATGCTATTTGTCCTCTTTACCTTAGTGCTGCATACTGCTACGTTAGCAGGGAGCTGGGAAAATTGTTTCAATTCAAACACATCACGTGTGGCCCATCGACTCATATGATTTTCTGCTTTGCTTGATCCAATGACATTTTGGTTGGAGTGGATATAAGCCACTTCTTGAACACCATCTGAGAAGTGATAAAAGATACCCATTAGATGAGTTTGATCATTACAAAAAAAAAACAACCAGTTTGATAAATCAACAAACATTTTTTCATTTACTATGTGTAAGGGAACCCTGGGTTTAAGTCCTGCTTCTGACATATACTGACTGTGTGACCCTGGGTGTCACTTAAACTCTATGTGCTCTACTTACTATCTAAGAGAGAAGGTACTGACCTGCACTGGTTAGAGGGAGTTACCTGACCTAGTAGATCCCTATGCCAATGAAATCCCAGATCTGGTCCCAATCTCTATTCCAAGTACAAGGGACTATACTAGGTAAATAGGGGTTACAAAAAATTATAGAGGACATACTCTCCTGTCCACAAAGACCTTATACTCTATTAAGATGATCAGATATAGATAAAAATTAATATGACACATGGCTGAATATAAAAGGGGAAAGGAGAAGATGAATAGATGAAGTTTTATGAGAAATTTGCAGAGACAGAAATTTTTGCTCTGGGGTAGGGTAAGTGGAGAAAGAGAGATGAATGAGGTAGTATCTAAATGAGACTTGAAGGAAGAGAATTTCAGTAAACCAATATGTAGAAAAATGTATTTTAGGCATAGATGATAGGATAAGCTATAAAATGAATGAATGGAGAAGAAGACTATCTTATGTGCACTTAACTCCCTCCCAAAGAAAACCTGAATGTATAAAAATATATATATTATTATCATAATTATCTTATTGTTGATTCTCTAATGAAACAATCAGGTCATTACTTAAAAAATCACAATTCTAATACTTAGTAGGTATTTGAAAATTTTCCTTTTTTTTCTTGAAAACAGAAAGATTTAAAATTGTTTAGGTCCAACCTTTCCCTTCCACCATGATTGTAGAAATCAGTTTAAAACAATCCAATTTTTTTTTTTTTAGTGAGGCAATTGGGGTTAAGTGACTTGCCTAGGGTCACACAGCTAGTAAGTGTTAAGTGTCTGAGGCCGAATTTGAACTCAGGTACTCCTGACTCCAGGGCCGGTGCTCTATCCACTGCGCCACCTAGCTGCCCCAAAACAATTCAGTTTTGTCGACAGTCCTACCCTTCACAATTGAGGCACATTTTGGCCAATAGAGGATTCATGGTAGAAAGAATATACTTCCTTTAAAGAACAGTGTTGGACTTATCTTTTTCCTTTAGCATGTTCTTGACACAGTGACAACAGAAGCATGGGGTTTATGGTTAAGGGAGTTTTGTCTGATTGGCTTTATTCAGCTTTATTATTTGTAGTTTATCTTTTTTTTGCACCCATGCCCAGAAAATGTCAAGATTGGTAACATTTTAGGAAATGAAAAAAAAAATTTTGAAAGACGTTTAAATATGGCTAAACTCTTTATTGTTTTGTTTTTAGACACCTACAATTTATTTTTAAATTATGGACATAAGTGATAGGGAAAGAGCCAGGATCTATGAAAGCTCCTTCCAACAGCTCTGGCAATGAATCCCTCTCCTGATCTAAAATATTGTACTATTTCAGTTTTAGGCCTCTCTCAAACAGAACCTTCCAATCATATAAAAGTATGAAGTGTTTCAGTGGGATGGCTAAAACTGCAACTAATATTCTGTCCACATTTTCAAATCATTATGATCTAAAGTTTACTCACAAAATACCCATAGAATTCTTAAAACATATTTTCTGGGATGAAAACTTCACTAATGTTAATACCCAGAAAAATAAATAGAAGCCATTTACCTTTGTGTGATATCAAAGAATAAAAAATAGAATTCCAAAGATCAATGGTAAATCTTTCCAATTAGAAAAAACTAAGTCATAATTTATCATTGCAGCACGCCAAGTCTATTCAGCAGCCTGGTTCTAAAAATCTGAACAACTGTGGTAAGTATTCATGATATGTTTAAAATTTTCAGCCTGACTTGCAATTTCAATAGTATGAAGAACTCCAGATCTGGAAATTCCTTCTACCATCACAGATAAATGACCTCTCAGTACTTTTAGGCTTAAAGAGTTGCTTGGCTAAGAGGCTGTGTTTCAGTCCATGGTCATAGAGCTATTTTATCTAGTAGGTCATGATGCCCTTCATGTGACATCTAAAATGGCTTAATTACTGATATGCCTCAAAATATGTTTTGCCCCCAAAGTTCCTCTTGGATGAGTTCTGCAGTGGGCCCTCATCATCTTATGAATGGGTTACTGCTATAGCTTTTTGGTTGGCTTTCCTTGCCTCGGTCTCTCTCCACCCTTGATCATCTTCCACCTCACTGCCTAAATGACCTTCCTCGATTTAAGGTTCGACCTTAACTCCAGACCATTCAATAAACTCTAGTGGCTTTTTATCACCTCCAGAAACAGATATAAAACCTTCTGCTTGGCTTTTTTTTTTTAATTAAAATTTTTTTTTTTTAACGAGGGAAGTGACTTGCCCAGGGTCACACAGCTAGTAAGTGTTAAGTGTCTGAGGCTGGACTTGAACTCAGGTACTCCTGACTCCAGGGCTAGTGCTCTATCCACTGCACCACCTAGCTGCCTCTCTGCTTGGCTTTTAAAGTCATTGATAATCTGGGCCCTCCGACCTTTCCAGTCTTCTTACACTTTACTTTTTTCCATGAACTCTATGATCTAGTGACACTGGCCTGTTTGCTCTTCCTTTAACACAAGATACTTCATCTCCTCCATTCCTGGAATTCTCTCCCTGGATTCCCTGGCTTTCTTCCAGGGCTACAGAAGTCTTTCCCAAGAGTCCTGAATGCTAGTGCCTTCCTTATGTTAATGATCTCCACTTCATTCTCTGTGTATCTTGTTTGTCCATAGCTCCTTGCAGGTTGTGAGCTCCTCGAGAGCAAGGGCTGCTTTTTTCCTTTCTTTGTATCCCCAGCACTTAGCATAGTGCCTGGCACATATAGATGCTTAAGAAATGCCTACTGACTAACACAAAACCAAATATATTTCCGTAGGTACGGAAGAAAATTTTCATGCATTTTAAAAAAAGAAGATACATTGAAAGTGAAAATCAAATAACAACATATCTATTATAATAACTTTTGCTGTCTACTTTGACATTAATGGAATTCCAAAAGTATGTAATTGCATTATAAAATCCAAAGATATAGTTTAAACTCAGTCCAGTACTTAAGTACTTGAACATTTTTAAGTTCTCTGAACTGAAACAAGGCTTCAGAAATATATTAAGTGTCTACTACATGTGAGGCATATTGCTGAGCTTTGGGTGAAGCACAAAGGTAAATATGACACATGACTTAGAAGTGTGAAATATGAACAGAACCTTGTATGTTATCTAGTCCAACCTTCCTACTATATAAGTAGGAAAACTGAGGACTGGGGAGGTTAAAGGCTCATATGGCCAAGGCCAGAACAGGGTCTCTTAAGTACTCATACTTCTATAATGCATTACCTCCACAGATTCCATGCCCTTAAAGGATGTGTAATCCTGTAGATAAAAGTCAACAGGCATTTATTAAGCACCTGCCATATGACAAGGATTTGCCTAAATAATACAGCTAAATATTAGATGTAAAATGACTACAAGTGAATGCAAAGAGAAAATAATGAGATCTCTTAAGACAAGGGTGATTAACCTTTTTTTGTTTGTTGGTTTGTTTTACAGACCCCTTTGGGAGTCTAGCGAAACCTATGGATTCCTTCTCAGGATATTTTTGTTTTGTTTTGGGTTTTTTTTTGAAGGGTAAGGAGGGTTAAGTGACTTGCCCAGGGTCACACAGCTAGAAAGTGTCAAATGTCAGGTCCTCCTGAATCCAGGGCCGGTGCTTTATGCACTGTGCCAACTAGCTGCCCTCCAGAATGTTTTTAAATGCATAAAATGAAACACATAGGAATTCAAAGGAAATAATTTTTATCAAAATATTTTTTAAAAAGTTCGTGGACCCTAAGTTAAGAACTCTTGACCTAAGCTCATTCTTTCTACAATGAGTTGGCTCAGAGCAAAAGAATTTTCAAAATTGAATCTATAAAATATGTTAACAGAGAAAATCTGTTTCTTTATTTTTTTATATTAGCCAGTCTCTTCTGAGACCACATAATAAAGAGGCTACAGTATACTATGAGAAGGTTGGATTTATGACAGAAATGGAAGATCACCTCAATATTAGAAAAACCAAAAACATTGTAGACATGATTAATAACAAAAGGAAAATCACAAAATGATATGGATACTAAAAACATTTTTTGACAAAACAAAATACTCATTTTTGTTAATAGTAATTAAAAATATATACTAAAATGGATCTTTCTATTCCTAACATGACTAATTGGCTTAAACAAGATGAGTACTATCTATCCAAAAAAAACTTAAGACCTAGCATAACATGTGATGGAGAAATACTAGAGCCATTTCTAATTACGATCAGGAAAAAAGCAAGGCTGTCATCACCACCATTATTCGATATAATTCTTTGTTTTGTTTTTGTTTTAGTGAGGCAATTGGGGTTAAGTGACTTGCCCAGGGTCACACAGCTAGTAATTGTTAAGTGTCTGAGGCTGGATTTGAACTCAGGTACTCCTGAATCCAGGGCTGGTGCTCTATCCACTGCACCACCTAGCTGCCCCTTCAATATAATTCTAAAGTGCTAGCTATGAGAGTAAGACAAGAAAAAGAAACTGAAGGAATAAGTATTGGTAAAGAGGAAAGGATACTTACAACTCTGGCCAATAACATGATAGTTTATTTGGAAAACCCTAGAGATTCAATTCAGCTGAAATTACTTGAAGCAATTAATACTGTAAGGAAAGTAGCAGCATAGAAAATAAATCCACAAAAATCATCAGGTATAGTTTCTGGGGAAAGCTGTGTGTGTGTGTGTGTGTGTGTGTGTGTGTGTGTGAGAGAGAGAGAGAGAGAGAGAGAGAGAGAAAGAGAGAGAGAGTTGGGAGTGGGGGGGTAATAGTGATGCAAAACTAAAAGAGAAAACAAAATCAATTAAATGTTCAAGTTTGTTGATATTTGTCAAGTTCATAATACAGACAGATACTCAAATAAGAGAGGGATCTTTTTTTTTTTTTTTTTTTTGGTGAGGGAATCAGGGAAGGCTCAGTGAAAGAGGTACCATCTAAGCTGGACCATGAAGGAAGGGGTAAGATGCTGAGAAACACCAATCCAGACAGGGAACAAAAAAATGAAGGCAAGGGAGGATAGAGTGAGAATACAGAATAAGAACTAGTCTAGTTTGATGGGACTGTAGAGATATGAAGATGAATAATATAAGGCTAGAAAGGCAGGTTGGTTTTATATAGCAAAGACTGTGGAGCTTACAATTTAATTGGTAAGCAGTGGGAAATCACTAGAGGTTTTTGAGAGAAGTGACATGGACATTAGAAAAAGTACTCTGTGACAGGATGGACTGGAGAGGAGAAAGAGGCGAGAAAATAGAAGTAGGAACTAGAGTGGTGGCACTGTAAAGAGAAAGGAGGGACCAAATGCAAAAATATCAAAGGTAGAATCAACAAGACTTGGGAACTGATTAGATTTTCGAGATGCAGGGCAGGAGAAACTCAAAGAGAATTGTAAGGTTTTGACCTTGGGTAAATGAGAAGATGGCAGTGACATCTATAGAAATGGAGAATTTAGGAGGAGAGACTTTTGGGGTGCAGTAGGGAATGATGAGTTTAGTTTTTGACATAAAGAGTTAGAATTGAACAGGATATCAAAGGGGATCTGTCTAGAAAGCATCTAGAAATGAGAAACTAGAAAGAAAAAGGTTAAAGAGATAGATTTGAAATCCAAACCTATATTTCAAATCTATATAGAGTTGAAATCTAATTAGAAGGAGGATTGTAAGGGAGATCTAGCTGCCCTTGATGGTTTCATATCATCAGAACTGGAAGAAATCTATCACTGGGCAGTGAAAGAACCAGCAGATGTAATTTCTGAGTCACTGTCAATATCTGAAAGATCATAGAAAAAAAGGGAATTACCACAAAGTTGAGTAGGTCCCATAGGACTGAAGGTAAATGTAGATTTTTCAAAAAAATGAGAAGAGTGGGGAGTCTGCAGACTCCAGATGGTGTGACTTTTATCTAGAAAAAAAAAATCTATAATACATTATTAAAAGGATGGTAAAGTGAACACCTGGAAAAGGAAATAGTGGTAACAGAGAGCCAACATAGATTCAAGAATTGGTTATACTTAATTAATCTGACTTCCTCTTTTGACAGGATTATTTGATTACTAGATAAGAATGTTGTAGATATAATTTATTTAGATTTTTCAAAAAGCATTTGACAAAGTCAAGCATGTGAGGTAATAGGACTGAAAAGTAGATTTGAAAGTAGTTGAAGAGCTAAACTCAAAGAGTGGCTCAATGTCAATTTGGAATAAATACTATTGTGGAGCAACCTAGGGATCTGAGGTTGGCTCATTTGCCATTTTGCTCGATGATTTAGGTAAAGGTACTTATGGCATGCTTATGCAATATGTAAATGACCTAATGCTAGGAGAGATGGGTATCACATTGGATGATAGAGTCAGGATCACAAAAGATCCTGACAGACTAGGATGTTGGGCCAACACGGTTAAAAAAAACCCAAACAACTAATGACTAATGGACGGTTCTCTACTTTAAGTTCAAAAAATGAACTTCACAAGGACAAAATGAGGAAAGGATAGCTAGATATTAACTAACAGTGAGAGCTATCCAAAAAGTGGAATGGGTTTTCCTAGTAGGTAGAAAAGTTCCCTCTAACTAGGACTCTTCAAGCAAAAGATGGATAACCACTTGCTGAGTATTTTGTAGAAGTAATTCTTGTTCAAATATGGACTTAAATAGGTGGCAACTTCCAATTCCGAGATTCTGTCATGTGCACAGAGTTGAAAATTGAAGCTATTGAAACTGGATAAGGATGCTAAGTGAGAGTTTCTAATGGTACAAACATTTTAATAAAAATCTTCAGAATAAATTTATAGTTACCTAAAAAGTTATCCATGGATTCCCCTTTCTGTTCTTGGGCAATGCCATTATCTTCCTTTGAAAGGATTTCAAGTTCCCGTTGCGGAAAACTGATATTTTTCTTATTATAGCCAGGAGATTCTGTTGAAAAAGCAAGCCTACATTTCTTACTTTTTCGCCTATGACTCTGTTTGGAGAAAGTGATTTTACAGGCTGCTGAATCATCATCTGAAGATGAAAAATCATTTATTTTCTGAGAGTCACTTTCTAAATCTGCCGAACGTAGCCGATTTGTTTGCAGCTTGTCATGAAGCCTCATTTTGCTTCCTTTTTTGGGCTTAAAATGCACAGAGCTAATTGTTCTCTTTCTTGTCCTTGATTCTGAGGATATCTCAATATCATCTGATTCATCACTAATATCACTTACACTTTTCCTTTCTTTAATAGATTTTTGGACAATATTCTGTGGATGGTTTATTTTTTTATAAGCCGAATAATTTACCCTGATATCAGATTTCTTAGGACCTGAACAATGGTCAACACTGGTTGTCATTTTAAAGGGGTTTTCTGTTTTGGAATTTTCAGATGCATCAAACACTTGTTCATCATTGTTACGGGAAAGCAATTGTGTTGGAAAGATGACATCACTAGAATCTGAACTATCTTCTGCCTCTGTGGTCTTGGGTGAAGCACAGGGCTCTTCATCTTCATTTTTAAAGTTTCTTTCACTATCAGAATCAGAAGACACGTTGCATCTTAGAGTCTCTGTCCTCCTGTGACATTTAAATTTTTCTTTTTGCTTTAAGTTGCTAGTTATTTTTTGATGCAACAAAGTATTGCCAGGGCTCTTACTCTTCTGACAGTCAATAATCATATCATCTTTTGCTTCTGTTAGATGGTACAAGGATCGATCATCAGAACTTTCATCATTAGATTCAATATTTTCATCACTATCCTCAAATAAACCACTTTTTTCTTCAAAAAACTTAGAGAAACCACATTGAAGTAAAGTAAGCTGTCCTGGAGAAACTGTAGTGTTACTTTTATCATAACTTTTGTTTTTAGCAGTTTTTTTCCTTGAGCTTCCCATGGATTCCTCATCACTGAAGTCACCATAGAGATCAAATACTTCTTTTTCCACTACTTCTTCAGATTGTCCTTGTTTTTTATGTTCTTGACATTCAGGATCTGCAGTCTAAATTGCAAAAAAAGAAGAAGAAGAAGAAGAATATCCTAGGACAAAACATTCCAATTCATCATCATTATCAATGGCCATTTCCTCTTAGAACTAGTAAGAACACCAACACAATGTCTGTTCTTATGCATATGATGTTTTAAGGTTTACAAAGCTCTTTACATATATTATTTTACTAAAGGAAGAACCCAGTTAAATAACAGTAACAATGAAACTTAAGGTTTATTTACAAATAATTTATTCTCATTTTTGTTAACTTAACATGGAAGTGCTTAAAAGTATCTTATTGATGTGGCTATTCCCTTCAGTGATTCATATCAATACACATCCACAGACTCTCATAAATTCACCCAATGTGCTGAGAAGCCGTACACAGTTTTTCTTGACATTGGATATGGTGTAAAAGGAGGCAGGGTGGTACAATGGAAAGAATGTTGGATTTGGAGTCAAAGGACCTGAGTTTGAATCCCAGCTCTGCTGTTTGCTGTGTGATCAATGATAAGACATTAATCTCTCTGGGTCTCAGTTTACTCATCTGTAAATAAGGAGGCTAAATTAGAGTCCCCGAGATCCTGTCTATGTCTAGATTTATGATACTTTGATCCATTTGCTAGAGACACTTATGTCAGTGCTAAAATTCATTCATTTATTTTTTTTTTATTAGTTTTGTTTTGTTTTGTTTTTTGGTGAGGCAAATGGGATTAAGTGACTTGCCCACACAGCTAGTAAATGTCAAGTGTCTGAGGCCGGGTTTGAACTCAGTTCCTCCTGAATCCAGGGCTAGTGCTTTATCCACTATGCTACCTAGCTGCCCCAAAATTAAGTCTTTTTTTTTTTTTAAAGTGGGGCAATGAGGGTTAAGTGACTTGCCCAGGGTCACACAGCTAGTAAGTGTCAAGTGTCTTAGGTCAGATTTGAACTCAGGTCCTCCTGAATCCAGGGCCGGTGCTTTATCCACTGTACTACCTAGCTGCCCCAGTGCTAAAATTTATAATCTTTTCATATGACCTAACAGATGGAAAAGCCTACTAAAATCTAAGTTAAATGTAGGTAGATATATGTGAATGTTGGTGAAAAACCTTAATTTGCTTAACATCAAGACTTTGGAAAATGAAATTTTAAAAATGCATTATTCCAGTCTATTCTTTTAGCTTTTTCGAGGAAACAACACTATAGACATACATAATTATTTGTAGGAAAAATGCATAGCAGAGGGCCCAGTTCTTCAAGATAAGGAAGTCAAAGATCTCAATCAAAAGAGCTGGAAATACACAATTTACTGTTATAGAATTATATTCAGGGATTAATGTAGTTTGGAAGAATTTTCCAAGCAACTTTGAAGTATCAAACACCCAAATTATAACAGTTCACAAGCCAAACAATCAAAATAAGAATAATGATGGAAGATTGATTAAAAATAAGAGTAAGATCCATAGGCTCTTCTTGGACACCATTAATAAATGCAATATAATTGCTCTGATTCTTCTCTTATAGCATGACTGATGCAGAAATATGTTTAATGTTGTTATGCACATATACACATACACACATGCATAACAACATTAAACATATTTCTGCATCAGTCATGCTATAAGAGAAGATATATATATATATATAACCTATATCAGATTGCCTGCTGTCTGGGGGAGGGGAGGAGAAAAATTTTAAATTGGAAATCTTATGTAAACAAATGCTAAAAGCTATCTCTATATGTAACTGGAAAATAATAAAATACTTTTATTAAAAAATGCAATATAATGATATTAGGAAATAAGTTCTGCAATAAATTTAAATCCAAAATTTTATCACATCAATGGAAAAAGCTTTCAGTAAGTAGAAAAGCCTTCTTCATTGACTGATCAAACAGAATTAAAGATATTTTCTGTACCAAAAGACTCTCAAGAGTTTAATATTTATATAGCATCATGGGTAAAGAATAAAAAAAGATCTAAGAGATGATCTAGTCCAATTTCCTCATTTTAGAATTAAGGAAATTGAGTAACACAGGTTCTAAGTGTCAGAGGTAGGATTTAAACCCAGGTCCTGTGATTCTAGTGTTCTTCACTATACCATGTTGTTATTGTTATTACCTAATTATGCTTCTACAAACATCTATGTTTCACAGGATGATGGAAGTATATAGTACCCATACCAAATATAAAATTCATTTATAAACATCAATTGCTATGGATTACAAATAAAAATTTTTTTTGGACAGCACTTGTAAACATTATGCAATTTATTTTCATTTAAACTTTCAGGATAAATTATTGTTGTTAAATGAATTTCCTAGTAATGGGAATGATAATTTGCCAAAGCACTGTCATTGCATCAGAATAATTACTTTTATTTGGGACTCAAAGCAAAATAAATGGTTTGGTTCAGAGACAATATTGGTCTGACTTCATTTTTAGGATGTTGGCTTCCAGTTTGAACAGTTTCACTAGATTTGTTTGTTTAATTTTGTATCAATTTGTATTTCAAACTCAGGCTTGGCAATGATTCAAATAAGCACAGTTCAATTTAACTTTAGGTTCATCATTTGACTCAAAAGTCCTGCTACAAGTGCATTTAATTTGAGGCTGTTCTAATATTTGCCGAAAATTCAAGAATGGAAAGTTGGTGTTAACAACACAGTCTTTATTTTTTCTTTTTTGGTGAACAACATAGTCTTACTAAAGTTTTTGGGACAATATTTCTCTGTCTTTTTCTGGAATGAAGCTCAAACAGTATTTTTATTTTCTCACCAATATGAAAAGATTTTTCTTGGCACACATAAACATAGGAAAAAGGAGAAAAGAAAAATCTCCAGCCATATACGTTTATGTATTCTGGGGCACAATCCCAAAGAATACTCACCATTTCTAATTTGTGTGCTGGAGGTCCTTCTTTCAACCATGTAGTGGCTGTCATGACCCCTGCTTCCACTTGGCCTTCCCTCTACAACAGCAACAAAAGAGAATGCAAATCACTTAGAGAAAGCTATGCAAACTATGCAGTAAAAACAACCAGATCAACAAGAGAACTGGTTTGCTAATTCTCAGCCTTAAGACAGAGAAACTCAGTGAGTCTGCCTTTTCTCTCAATATTCTTCAGTTTGCAAATTACAATCCAAGTGTTTTTAGACACTTTTAACTTTATTTTAAAACTTACTTTTTAGACTTAGCAAAACAGCCATATTTTCACTAAACACTAAAAGCATTATGAAATTATCCAAGTGAAACATACTAACATATAACTATGTCTAATGAACAGTTATACATAATTTAGAAGATAATATAATTTAATTCCTATGTATAGGATACTTACTATCCCTATAAGAATCCTAAATAATTATATACAATACTTGAACAGCCGTCTAGGGAAACTGATCTGTTCATTTGCAATCCTAATCATCACTAAAAGGTCCACAGAGCAGGTGGACCCCCTCCCTAGGTGAAGCAGCTGGGCACCCTGTGGAAGAAGCAGGAGGCAGCATGTGAGAGACAATTTGAACCACTATCATTACCATGTCCTTTCAGAGCCTGAGAGAGATAGCACAGGACCCTGAACCCAAGAGTCTTGGGAAAAGCAAGACTTGCAGCCCAGGGCCCAAAACCATCATGCCTTCAGCCTGGGAACTACTTCTGCAGGGGTTAGAGCCACATCTATTGAAGACTCAGCAAAGAAAATTCTTATTACCAAAGTCCTTGTCACTGTGAAATGACTTAAGATCAGAAACTGATGTGATTTTATCAGTGGCAATGACATCAAAAAAGGGAGTATTGCTCTCAGCTTTGCCACTGCATTGAAGGACCACAGGAACTTTCCAACAGACTTACAGGTGAAACCTCTAAATTATGCATCCCCCATTAGATTATGAGCTCCTTCAGTGCAGGCACTGTCTTAATTGGTATCAACAATGCTTTGCACTTAGTAGGCAAATAGAATTGAGAAATGTCATAGAGCAGGGGTTTAATTTTTTTTTTTTTTGCATCATGGACTACTTTGGCAGTCTGGTGATGCCTTTTGGTCCCACCAGCACAATGTTCCTAAATGTATAAAATAAAATTCATAGGATTGCAAAGGAAAATAATTATATCAAACTACATTTATCAAAATACTTTTTAAAAAATTTACAGATGCCTGGCTAAGAATACCTGTTTTAGAAACCAACTAATCTGAATGGTGCAAGTAAATGAGCTCTGGTTTTGAAAGCAGAGCATTTGGGTTCAAATCCTAATTCTGCTACTTAACATTTGTCAATCTTGGGTAAGTGGCTTAACCTCTCTGGGCCCTAGTTTTCTCCTCTGTAAAAGAAGTGTGTCACACTAGGTCAGGGCTTCTTAAAACTTTTTCCACTGGTGACCGACCGCTTTTCATCCAAGAAATTTGTATACAACCCTAGGTATATAGGTATATAAAATATCACTATGGCCGAATTTTTCACGACCACCACATTCAGTCATTTGACCCCATATGGAGTCCCACAGTTTAAGAAGTTAGGGACTAGTGGTTAAAGCACCGGCCCTGGATTCAGGAGTACCTGAGTTCAAATCCGGCCTCAGACACTTGACACTTACTGGCTGTGTGACCCTGGGCAAGTCACTTAACCCCAATTGCCTCACTAAAAAAAAAAAAAAAAAAAAAAAAAAAAAAAAAGAAGTTAGGGACTAGATGACCTCCAAGATTGTTTCTAGCTATAAGCAGATAACTTTATAATCCTTTGATCCTAATCCAAACACCTCAATTTACAGATAAAAGTGAAACTCAGAGAGTTTAAGTAACATGCCTGAGGTAAGTAGCAGAAACAGGATTTGAAACCAAGGGTTTGGTCCAGACATGATCATGAATAATAATTTTCCAGAGGCTGTGATCTATTGGCGTGGTCTTTAAAAATCTAAGGTGTCAATGTCATGCCATTATGTGGCACAGGAGTAGGACTTTTGTGGTTAAGTTGTTTGTTACCACCAGTGGTAATTTATTTGGCGGCTACCTTGTTTCTTTGTCTCATAGCTATGTCCAGAAAAGGTCATATAATATAAGAGCAAGGGTTAAAAGTTTGGGGGCTGCATTGGTACACTGATCAGGCCAGAAGGCCTACAGGAAAAGTGTCTAGTAAACTGGAAAGATCCCCTATGGAAGATTTTATGGGAAAGCATAAGCATTAATCATACAAGATGAGGAGTTACAGATGAGTGGCAACCTCTACTGATGGAGTAAGCATCCATACTGATAAAATTATGGATCATTTGGAAGACTAGACAATATAGGTTTGGGCAGAAAATAAATTACTTTAACTGGGATGACTGCATCAAATTAACCTCAATGTTATTACATAAAACCGAAACCAATCAATCACCCAATCACTAGCATTTATTAAAGTGCAAACTATGTTTGAGGCACCATGGTGCAGGAGACAGAACAAGGAGTGAAAACAATACCTGCCTGTACAGCATTTGCTGTAATGGGAAAAACAAGAAGTACATTTGTAAACTTTTACAAAATAAATATGACACAGGTTCAAAGTAGGGCAACAGAAGCTGGGGGATTAGGAAAGGTTGCACGAAGAAAATGGTGCTTGAGCTCTATTTTAAGGAAAAGAAGGGTTCTATAAAGCAGAGGCATGGGCAGGTACATTCTAAGCATATGAGGAAGTCATTGTAAAAACAAATGGAAGATGGAATGTTGTGTATACAGAATAGATAGAAACTGAACATCAGTTTGGCTGGATTATTGATTGTGGGAGGTGGAGTAATGTATGAGTCTGGAAAGACAGGTTGGGGCCAGTTGTAAAGGGTTTTAAAAATTTAACAGAGGTTATATTTGATATTAGAAGTAATAGGAAGACATTGGAGTTGATCCTAATGATATATTTGAGTTAATCCTAATTAATATATTTAGATTGATATATGAATAGATAGAAAGGTAGAGATAAACCAACACATAGATAGACAGACCAAGACATATCTTTTTTTTTTTTTTTTGGGGCTGGGCAACAAGGGTTAAGTGACTTGCCCAGGATTACACAGCTACTAAGTGTCAAGTGTCAATATACTACAGCCACCATAATTTAGATTGGGTGTAAAATTTTGGTTGAGTGGACCTCAAAGGAGCAAAGGTTGCTGAGAGATAGAAGCACAATAAAAGTATGATATATTAAAACGGGCTTATAATAAGCAAAATGATTAATTAAAAAGCGTTGCACCAGCTCTCCATGATCACTCAGGTCCTAAGTACTTTACTTCCTATACCACTTGGCTCATGATGCTCCATATTACTATTTACCATTTTAAGGTACATGTCCTATCTTTCCAATTAGACTGTAGGTTTTATGATTGCAAAAACTTTTAAATTCTTAGTACCTGGCACAGTGCCCAACAGGAAATAGACAAAAACGAATATTTTGACCAATTATGATATTGAATTATATGAAAGATCTGCCACCCACTAGTTGTGTGACATTAGGCAAGAGAGGGAGGACTAGACTAGATGTTATCAAAGCCTGTGACCAACTAACTATAAACATTCTATGAGTCTATGAAGTACTTTGTCCTTCCCTATATCTACTACGGAATACTTAAGTCAGAGCTCAAATTTCTTGTGTAATGAAAAATTTTAAGAATTTTTTGGAAAGATAGAAAAATGTTCCATTTAAGGAACAAGAAACATCTGTATGCTGAAGATGAACATAACTGGAAGAGTCTGAAAACTGGTGTGGAATTTTTATTGGGAACAGCAAACAAAAATCTCCATGACACATGAGACAGCATCTCAGGGAGTATTTGGTAACTTTTAATCAAAACACATTTTATATTTTTGTTTATTTGTGGAGGACATTTTTTTCCTGAAATTTCAGCAGCTGTTTCAAAAATAATACACCTCCCTTTGTTAGTGTAGAAATGGCTTTGAGGGGGAAAGGAGTCACATATTCAGGCCTGTGTATGGATGGGGCCAGGGGAGCTTTATTGATGTGTATGGGAAAACCTGTTTAAAGGCACAAGATTCCATTTTACCAAAGTCTGATTTCAGCTCTCTAAAAACGTAAATTCTAAGTGTCTTGTAATATATTTTGAAAAAAAAAATGGCAATTTCCGTAAGTTCTAGAAAGGCATATATTAACTTATATTTCACAGTGCACAAATGGGGGCGGGGAAACAAATTCCTATTTAAAACCTCACTGAAAAGGCCAAAAGAACATTTCACACCTCCAGGATATCCCTTGTAAGACAGGACCCTTGAGATCTTAGTTTGAAGAGGTTGTGGATCCCAAAAAGTTCTCCTTGATGTTCTTTTGATCCTTGAACTGCTTCAAAATACCGCTTGGCATTTTCACTTCCAACCACCACACAGTGCAGTTGCTAAAACAGAAAAATACATGATATTTTAGAAGTGTTTTATCCAACAACATGTCAGAATTTCCTGGCATTATCAGTATATACACAGTTTTAGGTGGAGTAGACAAAAACTCCTTAGGGAGGCAATTTGTTTTAATTTCCCTGGAAGATGTTGCCATTGTGGGGAAATAATCATCTGATTAGTTTTATTGAAGAACCAAAAATAGCTTTATAATTTTTATCTTTTTTCCACCTATTACCTGCAAGATTAAGCCAATATTTTCTCTCGACATTTTTTATACAAAAACATATTTCTATGCACTTTTATCCTGTTAAGTTGTTCTAGAAAAATGCTACAAAAAGAACCACTAAAAAGTGACTGAATTAGTTTGTACATCACCAAATTATAAGTTTGAATTGATGATATGATGACTGCAATAGGAAATGATAAAGATCATGATGGTACTGGGAACTAAAAGCAATGTCCAATTTCTCTCCTGGAAACAAAGCATATTTGAGATGTGGATAGTCTTTTAACTTCAATATTGTTGTTGAGTTGTTTTTCAGTTGTGTCAGACTTTTAAAATAATCTTTTGGTTTTCTTGACAAAGATACTACAGTGGTTTGCTATTTCCTTCTCCAGTTCATTTAATAAATGAGGAAACTGAGGCAATTAGGGGCACAAAGCTAGTGTCTGAATCCAGATTTGAACTCCGCAAGATGAGTCTTCCTAACTCCAGGCCAAGTGCTCTATTTACCACACCACCTCGATGCCCCTAACTTCAATATAATTCCTTGAAAACTCAAAGGAATACATATTATTCTTCATGTGGAAAAGGACCATGTTACTAACCAGTCAAAGAATTTACTGATCATCTCTATCATTCTGAAAGCAGCACATTGAAGACTATGTGAGCTATAACTGACAAAACAAACCAAAGTACACCGGAGTCTTTTTTGAAACTATGCATCTGCCAGCTTTCAGGTCTCTTTTAATGATGTTTAACATGGTTGTGGAAATAAACTGTAAAACAGTTTTATTTTATTAGTCATAAGGAATTGATAAGAAAAGATGTCAGTATTTAACATAATCAATCCTACCATTTGAAAAAGACTTAGTCTTAGTTAGTAGCTCTGGAAAGCCAATCTAATATTCCTTGTTCAGTTGTTAAATTCTTTGAAATAAGCCACAAAGTCTAGAAACTACAAGTGTGTATCCCAATAATGCTAAACTACTCTGTGCTTTTTTTTTTTACTCTATTATCAATGGCTTTGTTAGATATTTCTACTCTCCTATCCTACACTGAAAAGGATTTGAATACAAGAAGGAAATCTTGTGCCCAAAACAAGTGCTGAATTGTCAAGGGCAAAATTATATCAGCAAAGTTCAATCATTTAGTTCATATTGTGACATTTTTGACCAAATTTTCCAAATTGAAAACAAGGACAAGACTGAGAATAATACAACCATATTAGAAACCAAATGGATAAGAAGAATAAAAAAGTAATTGGAAAGGAGGTAGTTTTAGGGTATATTATTTGTTCCTGGCATTAGACTATACTAAATGTGCCTATAAAAAGGCTCGAGAAAAAGGAAGAATAAATTAAGCAATGGAAAGAATCTTCATAATGACAGGGATTAAAAAAAGATAGTAAACATTAATATAAACACTAGAAACAAGAATTATCCTTTAGAATTATAACCACTGGCCTCCTCAAAACATCTTTTTTTTTTTTTTTTTTTTTTAGTGAGGCAATTGGGGTTAAGCAACTTGCCCAGGGTCACACAGTAGTAAGTGTTAAGTGTCTGAGGCCAGATTTGAACTCAGGTACTCCTGACTCCAGGGCCGGTGCTCTATCCACTGTGCCACCTAGCTGCCCCCTCAAAACATCTTAATAGTTAATTTATCTAAGAAGTTATATGGGAATACTGGAAGATACTCAAGTGAAAGGTATACTAGAAAGTATCTTCCCTTACAATTCCCCCAAAAAACAATGAACCTCCAAATGCAAGAAAAAAACACACAAAAATTACAAGAAACAAAACTAAACAAAAACCAGTGATGGAAGAATACTTAAAGAAGAAACCATTATGTAATTATTGCAGGGAAAATAAAAGAAAAACAAAAACAACCCAAAACAGAAGACCAGTTCAGTGGGCAAAAATGAAATGACTGAAAGCATCATGAAGTGATCGCATAAAAGGAATGAGAAAGGGGAGATCAAAATTTGTAAGATAGAGTCATGTATGTTACTATTAATTCCCACTAGGAAGGAAGCAATGGTCGGAGACTTAGGCACAGTTCTGAGAGAATTCTATAGAAAGCCATAGGTTCAAAGAGAGATAGGAATGATATCAAAAGGGCCAAGTTATGAGGGGACAAAAAAACCAAGTAAAGGGATCAAGACCCCAAAGCCTCCAATTATAGATTGCTACCTCCTATATCTGACTACCTATGCTGAGATCAGAAAGGAAAAGTAGATAGAAAAGAGGAGGAATGAAAACAATACTTCTTGGAAATAGGCATTACAAATTAATGTTACTGTAATAGAAGAATAGATAAAGTGGAAAGGAAGGACAGACTGATGATTAAGTACCTTACGTGCTTAACTACACTAGGCAAGGGAAGAGTAAAAAAAACCCCACAAATATGAAAAAGAGAAAGAATAATAATAACAAAAAGTAAACTCAAGTAATTTGAGATTGGGCAGACTTGCTGGAAGAGGGGATGAGTTGGAAGAGAACAAGTCAGAATAATGCAAACTTAATAAACCATAGAGACTAAAGGCTAACTTAAAGGGAATGGAAAATATGTATGTGCACATCTGTCCGTGTAATAGAAGAAAACACAAACTTAACACTTATAACTCTGTGTAGATAGATTAAATTCTCCTCCCCAAAATAAAGAGAATGGTTTTTGAAAAACCTGCTACATAAAAGAATCACATTTAAAACACAAATACATACAGAGTGAAAATGAGGTGGCAAAACAAATGTATTATGCTTTAGGCAACTTTAAAGAAGACAAAGTTTCAGATACCGCAACAAGAAAAATCAGTGTCAAAAGAGAAAATAGAAATTATGCTATACTGAAAGCCATCACAGATAATAAAAATAACAATAATAAATATAAATACACCAAATGGCATAGCGGCAAAGATTAAAAAAAAAGAAAAGCTAGATAAACTGCAAAAAGACAATGATAGTAATAGTTAAGAGACCTTGATGCTCTCTTATAATTGGATAAAGGCAAGAGAAAGATAAAAAATTAATACAGTCGATCCTCAACATCCACACATTAAACTTTTCCAACATCAAGTATTTGTGTGATTTTATTAGTAACCTCATTTTCACTTTTGTATTGGAAACCATCTATATTCAAGGCTATGTATTGTAGAGAAAAAAATGAGAGGCACATTGTGTGCAAGTTTATGGACTGGTGGTGGTACCCTACTAGATAGATGCTTCACTAGTATTGTTCACCCTACCACTGTAAAGAGCTCTCCATGCATTCATGGCATATTTCATTGTTTGCCTTTAAAATTTGAGTCTTGTGTTGCAATTATGTCACCAAAGCATAGTGCAAGTCCTTTGGACTCTAAACCCAAGTGGGCAAAGTGAGTGATATGGCTTGATGAGAAAATAAAGGTGTTAGATAAATTTCATGCCAGAATGTCTGCAGCTGTTGTCATCCTAATCAACCAGCTGGCTAGAGATACAGAGGCTGACAATCCCACCATCAATTGCAGCCTCAAGCTTAAATGTCAATGTGAAATTGCCTCTGCTATGCTCCCATACTTGGAGGCCCTTAAGGATCTCAAATGGTACATGATGCAGAAGTTCCTGAAAGATTATTTCTAGCTGGTGCATCCTTCTCGATCTCCAATGCCACACACTGGCCATGAAAGGCAAAGTGATGTTAAGACCTCACCAGTCTAAGCATCTTCCAAACAAAGCAAATAAAGTTCTAGCAACCTTTCCCTTGGTTTCCAGAGGTCAGCAAAAGGTAGAGAGGTTTATGGCACAATAGTATACAGTACAATGCCCTCACACCAACATCTGATACAGTAGAAGGTAAGGTTCTGGTTAAAAACTTTTCTTTTTAAGAATTTTATTTGCAAGTGAAATCTACTATATACAAAATAACAGCAATATTGTGAGATGATCTGCTGTGAATGACTTGGTTATTTTTAGCAATGCAATGATCCAAGATAACTCTGAAGGTCTTATGAAAAATGCAATCCATCTACAGATAGAGAACTGATGGTATCTGAATACAGATTGAAACATAATTTATTTGTTAGTTCCTTTATCTGAAGTTTTATTTTTGTCTTTTTTCTTTTTCAACCTGGCTAATGTGGAAATGTTTTGCATGACTGTGCTCATGTATAGCTTATATTGAATTACTTGAGTTATTGGCCAGGGTGGGGGGAAGGGTGGGGAGGAGAGGGAGGTGGGGAAGGAAGAGAATTTGGAACACTAAGTTTTTCTTTTTTTTTTTAAGTTTGTTTTTTTTTTTGTTTTTGTTTTGATTATGCGGGGCAATGGGGGTTAAGTGACTTGCCCAGGGTCACACAGCTAGTAAGTGTCAAGTGTCTGAGGCTGGATTTGAACTCAGGTCCTCCTGAATCCAAGGCCGGTGCTTTATCCACTGCACCACCTAGATGCCCTGGAACACTAAGTTTTAAAAAAAATTGATGTCAAAATTTGTATTTTACTTGTAATTTGGGAAAATAAAATTCTAAATATTAAAAAAGAATTTTATGTGCAGTATTTATTGTACTGTAGATTTCATGTGTTATGAAAAGTGATTGTTATCTAAAATCAATGCTATTTTTAGTTGAGATGTTAGCATAAAAAGTCACAGAATTCTAGGGAATTACTAGTGAGAAAAATATTTTTCATGTTACCAATTTTATTTTCTGTACTTCATTTTATGGGTTATTTTATGGTTACTGTGTTAGGAAAAGTATACATTTATCAGAATTAACATTTTGTTATAAAAATTGTATTCAGAAATGTGTATTTTCAGCAATCTCTAGCAAAAGGATATACTTTTTTTTAAAAAATATGGAACGCTTCACGAATTTGCATGTCATCCTTACACAGGGGCCATGCTAATCTTCTCTGTATCGTTCCAATTTTAGTATATGTGCTGCGAGCACAAGGATATACTTTTTAATGGTCATGATATACCTAATCCTGTACTCCCCCTAGGTTCAATGTATCAACATTTGCATTTTTGACTTCATGCTATTTTCTAGGAGCATTACTCCCAGAAAAGTTGACAACTGAATGTATATCTGAAAACTTATACTAAGAATATGGGGAAAAGAGATTAAGGAACTGATACATTTTAAAAGACTAGAAAATAAATTAGCAACGCTAGAACAAATATAAAATAAATCATGAGGGACAGCTAGATGGCACAATGGAAAAAGCACTGGCCCTGGATTCAAGAAGACCTAAGTTCAAATCCGGCTTCAGACACTTGACACTTACTAGATGTGTGACCCTGGACAAGTCACTTAACACTCATTGCCCCACAAAAAATAAAGAAAGAACAAATAAATAAATAAGAACAAGAAAAAAAGTCTTTCAGAACTAAGGATAGGTGAAGAGTTTGTGACCAAAGAGTATTTATCAGCAAATAAAATGGACAGCTCTGATTAAATAAAATTAAAAAAGATTTTTGCACAAACAAAAATCAGAAGCTAAAACTATAACAAAAACGATTAACTGGAGAAAAATATTAGTAACAAGTTTATAAAATAAAGTTATCATATCCAAGGTATATAAGGAAGTGAGAGCCACATCACAATAGTCAAATATCATGAACAGACATAGTTCCTGAAGAAATCCAAGTAACAGACAACCTCATTAAAATGCTCCAGATCATCAGTAGAGAAATGGAAATTAAAATAACTTTAAGGATCTATGTCATACCCATCAGAGTGGCAAAAAGGACAGAAAAGGAAAATAACAATTGTTAGAAAGCTGCAGGAATTATTCCAGTCATTGTGGAAAGAAAATTAGAACTATATTCAAAATGTGACTAAACTGTACATACTCTTTCAATCAGTAATACTACTTATTAGGTCTATTCCCCCAAAAAAACAGCATAAGAGGAAAGAGACTCATATGTAAATATTTTTTGCTAAAAGTCAGTTTCTTCTAAATCATCAAACAAAAGAAATTCAAATTTTACCTGCTTATATACTTGACGTAAATACATGATCTCTTCCACAGTTCCTAAGGATATCAGTCTAAATACTTTCACATCCCGGCATTGCCCAATCCTATACGCTCTGCAAAAAACAAACACAAACACAAAAACAAATTAACTGAAAGAGCTTTGTGTTGGGAGGTAATATATAGTTCCATGGTAGTCTCAAAACTTAAAATCTTGATTTATTTTTAATTTGCCATCACCATTTCTTAAGCTGTCTTTGCCGTTCCACTGCCCCACAAGCCATCACTTAAAACAAAGAGTGAAAAAAGAGAAAATAAAAAACCATACAGAAAAATTAACCAATATCAACGGAATCCAACATTATGGGTAATATTCTCCACAGCCACAGATCCCTGCCTCTGCAAAGAATGAGGAAAAATGAGGTCCAAACTTGGTCTTCATTGGTCCAAACATTATAATTAATAAGTAAGTTTTTTAAAATGCATTTTTATGTATTTACTTTGTTCAAGGCATTACACTAGGAACTGGCAATATAAAAACAAAAAAGAGTTCTTGCCCTGAAGGAGCTTACAATCTAATATGGGAAGATAATACAAATCAGGGTGCAGTGTTTTGGATTGGTATTTCACAAGGATAGTGATCAGAGGCATATGGCAAATTACTGTTTATGGTACAGTTGACAGGTAGAGGCAGAAAGGAGGATGGAGAAGGAGAAGTATGCATGGCATGAAGATGACAAGAGAACAGCTGTTTGGTAAGTTTGGGTTGAGTTAGTTACAGAGAACTATTCTCTTCTTTACAATTTTACAATGTTTAAGTCTTAATTGTTCTGTGATTGTTCTTTCCATTTATAGTGTTGTAGTCATTTTAAAGTAGGACATTTTAATAATTCTGGAATTCTATTAAATCTTACAAGGAATGGTTCTATACTTTAGAAAATTGGGTAATACACTTCAAGCCAGCATGCACTCCAAAACTATTTCAAAATAATTGTAAAATTATACATAATTATAAAATGTTCATGCTGTAAGAAATTATTTTACTTAATTCCCTCACTCTATGGATAACGAAATAATGGCCGTGAGAGATTAAGCGATTTGCCCAAGTTCATATTTCAATTCAGCAATAGAGCCTAGAACCTTTTCTTAAGAACAGAAATAGATGTTTAAAAATGATTTAGTATTTGAAGCACTTAATTAAAAATAAGAATAAATGATATTTTTAAAAGACCTAAATATTCTTTTTTTGGGGGGGGCAATGAGGGTCAAGTGACTTGCCCAAGGTCACACAGCTAGTAAGTATCAAGTGTCTGATGAACTCAGGCCCTCCTGAATCCAGAGCCAGTGCTTTATTCACTGTGCCACCTAGCTGCCCCCAAAGACCTAAATATTCTTAAATAAGATATCCTTCTCTGCCTTTTCATCTCTTGCCTCAAACAATTATATGTATATTTTGAATCAATCTAAACCTTTAAATTTCATGATCGAATACTTTTTTTAAGAACTCTAGATGACAAGCAGTATCTATAAGTCACTTCAAATGATAGCAAGAATATATACCTGTCAATTGCTTGAAGATCATTGGCTGGATTCCAGGTAGGATCAAAGATTACAACAACATTGGCACCAATAAAATTGAGGCCAAGTCCACCAGCCCTTGGGGAAAAATGGGAAAGATTAGAAAGTTCTTTAGGAATGCCACTTCCTCAGAAAAATAAAAGTATAGTTCTTAAACATAACTCATCAAGTTTTCAGCTAAAGAATTAACTTTGCTAGGCTTCTACTTTCAAATCCTGAATACCATACTAACATTAAATAAGCAAGGAGCAACAGAATCTTTTACACACTAATCAAAATGTGATGAGAAAGGAATATTTATCACTTTTCTGGAATTACTTTCTCCCACTGGCATAGAATATTCCCCAAAATGTTAGTTGCCAAGTCAAGTGAGCTGTCTTTCTTTCTGTTGTCTTTTAGACCTTTAAATACTATTTTTGAAACATTTTATATTATATATTTTAAATTGTCCGTATAATTAAGCTAAACAAAAGACATTTTGTAAACCCAATCAATAAAAGTGCTTTTTTAAGAGTACAAAAATGTGTTCTTTTAAAACCATGTGAATCTTTCTAACAGAGTAAATTTTCAATTGTAAACAATATAAAAATGTAAAACTAAGAGCCAGAACAAATACTACAAGAAAATTTAAGGAGTAAGTGATGACTTTTCACTTGGAGCTGGAAGAGAAGGAAAATCAGAGAGCACATTATAGAAATGGTTATAGCGACCCAGAACTCCCATAATCAAACCACAATCACATTCCACTACTCTAGTTTAGCTTATGAACTCTGTGAGGCTCAACACTGTGTCAACCAGACAAATATGGTTCTAGTATCCAAATCAAGGAAGGATAAAATAGACAAAAAGAACTATAGATCAGTGTGTCAGTAATGAATATTTTTGAAAATTTTAAAATAAAAGACATGTAGAAAATATAGCAATATACAAAAATAATTCTCCATGATCAAGTTGCCTTGATACCATGGCTACAGGGATGGCTCAACATTAGGGAAAGAAAATAATTACTCACATAAACAACAAGAAAAACACATAATTATTTCAATATTCACAGCGGGGAAAAAAAGCATCCTAAAACCCCACAGCAGTAATTTATCTTCTAATAAAAACAACAGCCATAAGAAAAACAGGCAGAAAAGGAGGAGCAGAATAGGGTTATGATTCTGGGAAGGTCTGGATTCAAATCCCACTACTGACATATTCTATGACCCTAGAAAAAAATGACTAAAACTCACAGTGCCCTGGGGCAATTCTTTTTTTTTTTTTTTTTTTAGGGAATTGGGGTTAAGTGACTTGCCCAGGGTCACACAGCTAGTGTTAAGTGTCTGAGGCTGGATTTGAACTCAGGTCCTCCTGAATCCAGGGCCAGTGCTCTAGCCACTGTGCTGCCTAGCTGCCCTTGGGGCAATTCTTTAAGATAAGTTGTAGAATTGTTGCTGATTTGCATTATAGAGGGAGTTTTCTCCTGAAGAATTTCATACACCAATGAGATTACAAATCTGGACCTATAAATAAAGCATGGTGGACTCTTTTTTAATATACTAAAAAAAATCAAAGATATTGACTTGAAACCAAAAAAGTAATCAACTACCACTGATCAAGCAGGACTAGGGATACAAAAAAAGCAAAAACAGTCTTTGTCTTTATGCACAAGGATTTTACATTCTAACCAAAATCTAGTATTATTTACAATGAAGGAACACTTGAAGTTTTCCTAATAGTTCTATAAAGCAAGAATGTTCCCCTATTATTTGACACAGTACCAGAAATGGTACTAGGAAACTAAAGACATAAATATTAACAAAGAAATAAATTTATTCCAATTTGAAGACTACAATGATGCATTACTTAGCCCTAGAAAATTAGGAAAGAAACAGATAATTAAATACTCAGTGAAATAATAGGATCAGCTAGGTGGCACAGTGGATGGAATACCAGCTCTGCAGTCAAGAGAACCCGAGTTCAAGTCCTTCCTCAGATATTTATTAGCTGTGTGACTTTGGGCAAGTCACTTAACCCTGTCTGCCTCAGTTTCTTCATCTGTAAAATGAGTTGGAGAAATGGCAAAGCACTGCAATATCTCTGCCAAGAAAACTCCAAATGGGGTTGCAAAGAGTTGGATGTGACTAATCAACAAAACAACAAAATAATAGGAAAGAGAATAAATCTACAATTGAGAGAGAAAGGTCTTATAAATACAAAAATATTTATGGTAGAATTTAATTGAGTATCAAAGCAATACTAGGAAAATGGGAACCACTAACACATTGGTTAGGAAATGGCTGAATAAATTTTGGTATTTGAATATACTTATTATACCACAGGAAGCAATGCTAGGTTGTATTCAGAGGAACCTGGAAGGTTTATATCGAGTGATATAAAGTAAAGTAAGAATAACAAGACCAGCAAAGATGATAGAGTAAAAGGATGCAATACAGGTCAGAACGATTTCAACAAAGATGGAGAGGGATAAAAATCAGAAACCAAAATAGTTTGTTTTTCCAGTCCAATACTGCTGTTTAAGTCCACCAAGATGTGACCAAGGGTGTGGTGGCAGCTGTCAGTCTGATCCCAGAACAGGCTCTTGGATTCAACATACTGGCCCAGACTAGAAGAGAGTCTTCAGCTTTGTAATCTAACTTCAGACTTGGACAGGGTCTTTCTCTACAAAAGCCAAGACCAGGACAAGAACTTCAGATTTAGAATGGACCTATACCTCTGTTGTTCAGAACATGAAGTCTTCTAGCTAGGTGACAGTGATTAGGGCCAGGAAGTCTCCACTGTAGATCCAAAAGGGGCAAAGTTATAGTTGTGTTAACTAAACTGAAGCCTAGAACCTGCAAAGATCAGACAAAGAAGACAATAATCAGATCATGCCCTATGTAGATGAGACCACTGTGGGCCTGCTGAAAGTTAGAAGTTCCTTGGCTTGAGCCATGTCTGAGATCCCTGCAATTCCTGGAGAACATAGTTATAGGCCCCCAGATAATAAGGATTAGGGCCATTATAAGGCTACAGCATTTCCTTTAGAAATGTACAGGGGGCAGCTAGATGGCGCAGTGGATAGAGCACCGGCCCTGGAGTCAGGACTACCTGAGTTCAAATCCGGCCTCAGACACGTACTAGCTGTGTGACCCTAGGCAAGTCACTTAACCCCAACTGCCTCACTAAAAAAAGAAGAAAAAAAAAAAGAAATGTACAGACCCTAGACCTAACACAAAGTCCCAATGCAGGAAGTTAGACTGAAAGAATGAATAATCAAACGAAAAATGAAAACTGAAAAAATGAAGAATATATATAGTACCAGGACTATAGAAGACACAAACCCTGAAGAGAGTAAGTCCTAAACATCTTTCTACAAGCAGTCTTACCAAAAAAAAAAAAAAAAAAAAGCAACTTGCTCAAAAAATCAACTAGAATTAGAGGAAGAAATGAACCCAGTTTGGTGTTGTTGTTTTTTTAAGTTTTAAAATGATACTATAAATGAAATAAGAGTGCAAAGAATTGGAAAAGAAATAAGAGCTCTGGAGTAAAGTTTTGGAAGGAGACTTTAATAGTTTAGTACCACAGACACAAATCTTATCCAAATTAAGAGACTCTTTGACAATTAAAAGAGACCAAACAGAAATTAATGAATCCATGAGATAATCATTAACCTTAATACAAATTCAGGACTGAAAAAAAGGAAGTATAAGCTATTTCATTTAAAAAATAATTGACCCGGAAATAGGTCAAGGACAGACAAATGAAAAAATCACTGACTGTCTATTTACTGGCCAAAATATATTTCAAGAAATCATGAATTAAATGCTCCCAGGTCAATTAGAACTAGGGGGAAAAGTGAAAATAGAAAAAAAAATTACCTTCTGAAAACAACAACTCTCAAATGGAATGATGTGGAGCAAAGGAACATCACAACAAAAACTCAGAGCTTCCAAGTTAAAGAACAAAAAACAAAAAACAAAACTATACACAGTCTGAGAGAAAAATCGCTGGTGCTTACCAAATAGGCATAAAAAAGAGAATACATAATTCTCAGGATTGCATTGAACATTTATAAAAACTATAAAAATTAGGGCATAACTTCAAAAATCAATGCAGAAAATCAGAAATATATATATTTAACTAATTACAATATAATTATATTCAATATAGGCCCTTTGTAAAAGAATTAAATTAATGGAAACTAAATAACAATCCTAAATAATGTATGGGTCAAAGAAACTCAGTGATACCACTACTAGGTCTATATCCCAAAGAGATCATTACAAAGGGAAAAGGACCCACATGTACAAAAATATTTATAATTAGAAATTGAGATGTCCATTAACTGGGGAATGGTTGAGTAAGTTGTGTTGTATGAATATAATGGAATACTAATGTGCTATAAGAAATGATGAGCCAGAAAGATTTCAGAAAAACCTGGAAAGACTTACATGAACTGATACTACATGAAGTGAACAGAATCAGGAGAACATTGTACACCATAACAGCAACATTGTGTGATGATCAATTGTGATAGACTTAGCTCTTTACAGCAAAACAACGATTCAAGACAATTCCAAAAGATTCATGATGGAAAATACTTTCCACATCTAGACAAACAACTATGGAGTGTGAATGCAGATCACAGCATATTATTTTCACTTTATTTGTTGTTGCTTTTGTTGTTTTTTTCTTTCTTGTGGTTTTCCCCTTTTGTTCTGATTCTTCCACAACATGACTGATATGGAAATATGTTTAACATGATTTTGTGTGTGTGTGTGTGTGTGTGTGTGTGTGTGTGTGTATAAACTACCAAAAACACCTTTATAAAACTAAAATAAATTATAAAATTCAAATGGAGGGACAATAGAATCTCAAAGAAAATGATGAAAAAAAAGTAGGAATGAAATGGGCCTAGTAGTACCAGATCTCAAACTATACTACAAAGCAGTATTCATCAAAAAGGTTTAGAACTGGTTTAAAAATCGCAGTTGTTTAATAGAACAGATTAAGTATACAACATACAGAGGCAAATGAATCTAGTAACACAGTATTTGATAAAACCTGAAGTCCCCAACTAGTAGAAGACAAAAACTGCTGGGAAAAGTGAAAAGCTATCTGGTTTAGACCAACATTTCATACCATATACCAAAATAAGCTTCAAATGTATACATGACCTAGATATAAAAAGTTACATCATAAATAATTTAAAGGAGCAAAACAGAACTTTCCTGTTGGATTTATGGATAGAGGAAAAGTTCATGACCAAACAAGTGATAGAAAGTATCAAAGAAGATAAGATGGGCAATTATGATTACATAAAACGTTTATGCTAAACAAATCCAATGCAGCTAATATTAGAAAGAAAACAGTTAAGTGTAAAAATATTTGCATTAAGTATCTCTGATATGGGTCTTATTTACAAGATACACATATAAAAACTGGATTCAAATATATAGTAATAAAAGTCATTCACCAATTGATGAGTAGTCAAAGGATATAAATAGATAATTTTCAAAGGAAGAAATCCACGCTATAAATGGCCATATAAAAAAATGCTTCAGGGGCAGCTAGGTGGTGCAGTGGATAAAGCGCTGGCCCTGGATTCAGGAGGACCTGAGTTCAAATCTGGCCTCAGACACTTGACATTTACTAGCTGTGTGACCCTGGGCAAGTCACTTAACCCTCAATGCCCTGCCCCCCCCCCAAATGCTTCAAATAACTAAACATTAGTGAAGTCTAAATTAAAGCAGCTCTGAAATTCTATCTCACACCCATCAGATAGGAGAAAATGACAAATGTTGGAGGGACCATGGGAAAAATGACATTAAGGTACTGTTGGTGGAGATGTAAATTGGTCCTATTATTCTGGAAAGCCTTGGAACTATGCCCCAAAAGTCACCAAGCTCTATATACCTACTGACCTAACAGTGCCTCTATTAGGCTCATCCCACAAGAAGATTTAGAAAAGGAAAAAGGAAAAAGGAAAAAGGAAAAAGGAAAAAGGAAAAAGGAAAAAGGAAAAAGGAAAAAGGAAAAAGGAAAAAGGAAAAAGGAAAAAGGAAAGAGGAAAGAGGAAAGAGGAAAGAGGAAAGAGGAAAGAGGAGAGGAGAGGAGAGGAGAGGAGAGGAGAGGAGAGGAGAGGAGAGGAGAGGAGAGGAGAGGAGAGGAGAGGAGAGGAGAGGAGAGGAGAGGAGAGGAGAGGAGAGGAAAGGAAAGGAAAGGAAAGGAAAGGAAAGGAAAGGAAAGGAAAGGAAAGGAAAGGAAAGGAAAGGAAAGGAAAGGAAAGGAAAGGAAAGGAAAGGAAAGGAAAGGAAAGGAAAGGAAAGGAAAGGAAAGGAAAGGAAAGGAAAAGAAATGGTCCTATGAGTACAAATATTTTTATAGCAGCTCTTTTTGCAATGGAAACTAAAGAGTGCTCATCATCTGGAGAATGGATGATATATTTACATCATTAGAAATGATAAAAGGGGGTCTCAAACCCGCTGTGCAGAGGGTCACATTGAGTCTGCGACGTCCGGAGGAGCGGTGGACACAGCGACGGGACAGCAGCGGAAGCAATCTCAGTCCAGGAGCCACCATGTCTGAAGACATTAAGTCCAAGATCCAAAACTACCGCACGGCGCCATTTGACAGCCGCTTCCCCAACCAGAATCAGACTCGCTACTGCTGGCAGAACTACCTAGATTTTCACCATTGTGAGAAGGCCATGAATGATAGAGGCGGTGACGCATCTGTCTGTGAGTGGTACAAGCGTGTCTACAAGTCCCTCTGTCCAGCGTCCTGGGTGAATTCTTGGGATGATCACATTGCAGAAGATACCTTCCCTGGGAAGATCTGAGCCACTTTCTCTTCCTCCCTCATCCCCACCCTGATGCCTGGGGCTGGATCCCTTCTTCCTTCCGAGTGAGAGGAATGTGATCTTTGACTGCCCTTGCACTGGGAGACCTGAATCATGTTAAAATAAATTGTATTGGAATCGAAAAAAAAAAAAAAAGGAATGATAAAAGGAATGATATCAAAGAGACTTTAGAAGAATTTCTAAGAAATGATACAAAATGAATTAAGCAGAACCAGAAGAACAAGTTGTACAATGTGAACACTATAAAGATAAACATCTTTGAAAGGCTACAGAACTCTGTTCAGTACAATGAGCAAACAAAATTACAAAGGACCAATATTACTCCATATCAATGCTTGTTCATTGAAAAAAAAATGTTTTTGAAAAGAATTTAAGTTGAACAAAGCAAAGCAAGCAGAAGGAATAAAAATTATTAAATCCAGAACCATGATTAAGTCAGTAATCATGACTTCAGAGTAGTGAAAATAAAACATATTTTCCAGCTCTCAGGAGGGAATTAGAGGACTATAGGTATAGATTGAAGAATACATTGTCAGATACGCCTGAAGCGTGGATGTCTATTTTCTAAATATTTATTTTTGTTACAAGGCAAGGTTATCTTTGTGAGCATGGAATGGGACAAGGTAATATCATGGTAAAAGACAATAATGAAAAATAAAAGCAAGAGGCATTGGGAATGTGGTGGGATTCTTAATCAAATAAGGGATAGATATAATAAATAAAAGATATAATGACAATTTCAACTTTTGTACAAACAAAATCAATATACCTAGGATTTTTTTTTTTAGGAGACCTGTGTGATTTATCATTGTAAGATGTGACTGGTCAGGCACATCCTTTACTAATGCAGAATGGCACATTCTCTGGAGCTTATTTATCTCAGAGATGCCTAGGAGCCATAAGCTGAGGAACTTGCTCAGGGTTATAGAGTTAATACATTATACCTAGCATTTATAGTGCTTAAAGGTTTATAAAGTGCTTTACAAGTATCTCACTGTAGCCTCACAACAACCCTAGGAGGTAGGTGCTATTATTATCCCCACTTTTCAGATGAGGAAACATTACTATGGTAAGAAATAATGAATATAAAGAATTCTAAGGAAAATGGCAAGACATAAATTGTTGCAGAGCTAAGAAAGTAGAACCAGGAGAAAAATATGCCAGATTGCAATCACATAAATAAAAACAACACTTAAAATAGCAGCCGAACTAGGATTAAATGAAATGATCAAACTAGGAAAACAGATGGAGACAAATTCCTTCCCTGTGAAGAAGGGTTGGGGCAAAGGGAGTAGAATGTTATCTATTCTGTTAATTCCAGTTTTGCTTAACAGTTTTTCATTGTTACTAAGGAGGGTTCCATGAGAGAGTGGGCATAGATACTGGGAAATCAACAAAAGATATCAATAAAACTTAAAAAACCAAACAGATTGAATAGCAATAAAGAACAACTGGGCCAATCACTTATACAGAATCTGCAAGCTTTCATTATACTGTACCCCCCTGTCCCCCACACCCCACTGCCTCCTTCATTCATTTACCTACACTGGAAATCAGTACTGGGACCCAGACCATACCTACTACATACCGACATAATATATCAGCCATCATCAAACTGAAATGCCTCTTCTCTGTGTTTCCAATTCTTCAAAGATCCAAAAGGCAGGTAATACCACTCAACTGGCTCAGGATCCAGTATGAGCAATACTCTTCCTTTGACAGCACATTAACTCACAGTGATTAAACTTACTCCCACACAATGACTCAATACTTCCAAAGAGATCACACAAATTAACACTGCCTACCACAGTCTTGAAGCATGACTTAATCATATACTAACTTCACACATTCTCTAACACTTTCTCAATGTTCCACCATACTGAATCATATCTACTTCTTCCACTGCTGGTCTATGTACTTACCAGCTGGGGCACTTTCATGATGGCCAACAGTGAAAATGACACTGAGACTTAAGAGCCTGGATAAATGGGAGAGTGGTAGTAACCTCCATAGAAACTGGGAAGTTCAGAAAAGAGATAATCACTAAGATGTAATCTTATGTCTTAACCTTTTGCAGAAGGGATGACATGCAAGTTTCCTCTTAGAATTTCATGTCAGGAAAAAAAAAATTATGCCCCTTAAAACTTTTATATTCAGGGCAGCTAGGTGGCACAGTGGATAAAGCACCGGCCCTGGTTCAGGAGAACCTGAGTTAAAATCCGGACTCAGACACTTGACACTTATTAGTTGTGTGACCTCGGGCAAGTCACTTAACCCCCACTGCCCTGCCAAAAAAAAATATATATATAAAAAAACCCCAGACAAACAACTACAACAAAAAAACCCAGCAACAACTTTTAGATTCTTTTAGCCAGATAAGAACTATATGACTCAATGGATAGAAAGCTAGACCTGGAGTTAGGAAGACCTGAGTTCAAATCTGACCTCAGTCTCTTAAGAGCTGTGTGATCCTAGGCAAGTCAGTTAGCCTCTGTAGGCCTCAGTTTCCTCATCAGTAAAATGGAGATAATTATAGCACCAGCCGTCCACAGTTGTTGTAAAGATCAAATGAGATAATATTTGTAAAGTGTTTAGCATAGTCTCTGGCCTATGATAGGCACTTCATAAATGCTTTTCCCTTCCCTAAAAAAGCATATTTCCCTTTTGCATAAAGGGCCAGGAATTTCAAAGTTAAATGTTCAACTTTAACAATCAATGTACTTATTGTGACCAACAACATCTGCTTTTCTGCTGCATTTAACAAAAACGTGTCCTGTTAATAACAATTTTTCATGTTGCGTATGTTTTAATTCTTTGAATTGCTTTAAATTCTTTACAAATTTCTTTGGCAAATGTCATTTGAATTTTAATTTAATTTGAGCACCATAAGACACAGCTCTCCCACCTTGATACTTTCCATCAGGGTGCAGGTAGAAATTCTGTTTGTATCCTCAGTGTGTACCTCAGTGACTAGCACAGAGTAGGTTCTTAATAAATACTTGTTAAATGACTGTCTGCTAGAACTCTAATTCTTAAGGAAGGAGGAAGAAGCTGGAGGAGGAGGAGGAGTAACAGGAGAAAAATAAAAAGAAAAAATATCTAAAGTCTAGTGTGGAAAATATGATACAAATATATACCCTGACTGCAAACTTTTTTCCAGATCAGAATCTGCTGCTTTTGGCCAAAGACTTTTTCCAAATGTATAGACAATAAGATAAGTAAAGTAGAATTCTTTTTTTGGTGGGGAGGGAAAAGATAGGGGAAGGCACCCCTGTGAGTTCCAAGGAAGGATTTTTCTCTCTCCAATTTATAGCCTTAGAGAGTTCCCAGGGTCACTGAGATGCAGCAAAGTGTAATGGAATAGTATACACTCAAGAAGACCTGGGTTGGGATGGGAAAAGTTGGGGTGGGGGGTGGAATCGGAGCCAAGATGGCGGAAGAAAGGCAGGGACTTCCCCAAGACCCCTCCAAATACCTTCAAATAATTCCATAAGACAATTCCTGGAGTAGCAGAACCCACAAAAAGACAGGCTGAAATAATTTTCCAGCCAAAGACAACTTGGAAGGTTGGCAGGAAAGGTCTGTTGTACTGAGGTGAAAGAAGAACACAGCCCAGTGCAGGCTGTGCCAACACAGCCCCAGCCCCAACAAACCAGAAGCAGTCTTTGGGAGCCTCTGAATTAGCAGAGGAAGCAACTGCTTCTAGAACTCAGCCCACAGGATAAGAGAGTCGAACAACTGGTCAGAAGGAGATTACAGGGATCTCTTTGCTAACACTGAAGCAGGACTCTGTTGTTTTGCCCATACTTGGATGCAGGTCAGAGTCTTGGGTGGCAGTCACAGGCTAGGGAGGAGCACAAGCACAAAAGAGTGTGCAGCCACAGTACAGGAGGACTCTGTTCATAGTTCCAGGGCAGAAAAGCAGGCCTGTGGTTGCTTGCAGATCAAAACAAAGGCCAGAAGAGTAGTAAACATACCTCTCCTTAAATCATACCACCCTGGAAGAATTAAAAACTTGCAAAATTTCTAGAAATATCCCTGAAAACAGCTGCACAAAACCCCTGAAGCTTGGGATAGTGAGCCCTCTACCCTGGAAACAGTGCCCCACTTTAACAAAGAATTCAAAGTCAAGAAATAGGCTGGGAAAGTGAGCAAACAGAAAAAAATGCTGACTATAGAATGTTTCTAGGGTGACAAGGAAGATCAAAATACACCCTCGGAAGAAGATAACAATGTCAAAGCTCCTACATCCAAAGCTTCCAAAAAAAAAAAAAATGAATTTGTCTCAGGCCAAAGAAGCACTCAAAAAGGACTTTGAAAATAAACTAAGAGGGGTAGAGGAAAAAATGGAAAGGGAAATGAGAGTGATGCAAGAAAATCATGAAAAAAAGTCAACATATTGGTAAAGTAGACACAAAAAAATACTTTAACACCTTAAAAAGTAGACTAGGTCAAATGGTAAAAGAGATACAAAAAGCCAGTGAGGAAAAGTATGCCTTGAAAAGCCGAACTTGCTGAATGGAAATGGAGGTACAAAAGCTCTCTGAAGAAAATAACTCTTTAAAAATTGGGAATGAGCAAATGGAAACTAATGACTTTATGAGAAATCAAGAAATAATAAAGCAAAACCAAAAGAATGAAAAAGCAGGAGGCAATGTGAAATATCTTACTGGAAAAACAACTGACTTAGAAAATAGATCCAGGAGATAATTTTAAAATTATTGGACTACCTGAAAGCCATGATCAAAAAAAGAGGCTAGACATGAACTTCCAGGAAATTGTCAGGGAAAACTGCCCTGATATTCTAGAACCAGAAAGTAAAATAGAAATCAAAAGAATCCACCAATCACCTCCTGAAAGAGATCTTAAAATAAAAACTCCCAGGAATATTACAGCCAAATTTCAGAGCTCCTAGGTCAAGGAGAATATACTGCAAGCAGCCAGAAAGAAACAATTCAAGTATTGTGGAGCCACAGTCAGGATAACACAAAATTTAGCAGCTTCTACATTAAGGGATGAGAGGGCTTGGAATATGATATTCCAGAGAGTAAAGCAACTGGGATTACAACCAAGAATCACCATCCAGAAAAACCGTATAATCTTTCAGGGGAAAAAGTGGGAATTCAATGAAAGAGAGGTCTTTCAAGCATCCTTTTTTTTTTTTTTTAAAGTGAGACAATTGGGGTTAAGTGACTTGCTCAGGGTCACACAGCTAGTAAATGTTAAGTGTCTGAGGCCGGATTTGAACTCAGATGCTCCTGACTCCAGGGCCGGTGCTCTATGCACTGCGCCACCTAGCTGCCCCTCAAGCATTCTTGAAAAGACCTGAGCAGAACAGAAAATTTGACTTTCAAATACAAGACTCTAGAGAAACATAAAAAGGTAAACAAGAAAAAGAAATCATAAAGGATATTAAAAGGTTAAACTGTTGACATTTCTACATGGGAAGATGATACTTGTAACTCATAAGAACTTTCTTATTATTACGGCATGTGGATAGAGTATATTTAGACAGAGGGAACAGGTGTGAGTTGAATATGAAGGGATGATATCTTTAAAAAATAAAATTAAGGGATGAGAGAAGGCACTGGGAGAAAGGGAAAGGGAGAGGTGGAATGGGGTAAAATATCTCACATAAAAGAAGCAAAAAAAAACTTATCCAGTGGAGGAGAAAATGGGGGAGGAAGTGAACCTTACTTTCATCAGAATTGGCTCAGAGAGGGAATAACATACACACTCAATTGGGTATAGTAATCTATCTTACCCTTCAGGAAAGTAGGAGGGGAAGGGGACAAGGAGAAGTGGAGGTGATAGAAGGGAGGGCAGATTGGGGCAGAAGCAAAACACCTTTGAGGAGGGAAAGGGTAAAAGGAGATAGAGAATAGAGTAAATAGCATGGAGAGGGAGTAGGATGGGGGGAAATTCAGTTAGTAATAGTATCTGTGAAAAAATTTTGAAGCAATTTTGTCGGATAAAGGCCTGATTTCTCAAACACATAGAGAACTAAGTCAAAGTTGTTAAAATAAGATCCATTCCCCAATTGATAAATGATCAAAAGATACAAAAAGTTTTTCAATAATCAAAGCTATCTATAGCCATATTTTTTAAATGCTCTAACTCACTATTAATTAGAAAGATCTAAGTCAAAAAAATTCTGGGGTACTACATCATACCTATTAGATGAGATAATAGGACATCAGAGGAAAATGACAAATGTCATAGGGGATTTGGGGAAAACGAGACATTAATGTGCTGTTAGTGAAGTTGTAAACTGATTCAAACATTCTGTAGAACAATTTGGAACTATGGCCAAAGGGCTATAAAATCATGCATACTCTTTGACCTAGTAATACCACTAATAGGTCAGTATCCAAAAAAAGATAAAAACCAAAAACTTAAAGGACCTGTGTATGAAAAAAAAATTTGACAGCCTTTTTCTGGTGTAAAGAATTCGAAATTGAGGAGATGCCCATCGATTGGGGAATAGCTGATCAAATTGTGGGATAAAATTACGATGGAACACTATTGTGCTATAAGAAAAGAACAGGATGCTCTTAAAAAAACTTGAAGGGGCAGCTAGGTGGCTCAGTGGATAAAGCACTGGTCTTGGATTCAGGAGTACCTGAGTTCAAATCCAGCCTCAGACACTTGACACTAGCTGTGTGACCCTGGGCAAGTCACTTAACCCTCATTGCCCTGTTTAAAAAAAAAAAAAAACTTGAAAAGACACATGAGCTGATGCAAAGTGAAATGTACTGTATACAAAGTAACAGCAGTTCTGTAAGATGATCAGCTGTGAATGACTTAGCTATGCTTAGCAATACAATGATCCAAGAAAACACTTCATGAAGGACTTATGAAAAATGTGATCCATCTCCAGAGAAAGAACTGATAGTGTCTGAATTCAGATTGAAGCATTTTTTTGTTTCTTTTTCTTGAAATTTTTTTGTCTGTTTTCTTTCACAACCTGATTAATGTGGAAATGTTTTGCATGACTACACATCTATAACTTGAATTGTTTGCATTTGTGGGGTGGGGAGGGAGGAAGAGAATTTGGAACACAAAGTTTTAAAAAATGGACCTTAAAATTTTTTTACAAATAATGGGAGGAAAAAAAAATTCTAAATTAAAAAAAAAAAAGAAGACCTGGTATCAAGTCCCCATTCTGGACACATATATTGGTTCTCTGACCCTGGGCAAGTCAGAGTAGATTAAAAATAAAATTACTGAGCATGAAAATATATAACACTTCAGAGGAACTTTCAAGAAAGGAGTAATCAGATCAAATTCACTACTAGGATACATTAACCAGACTAAAATAACTTGGTCTCTGACTTTTTAAACAGTCAGAGCAAAAATAAATTTAATAAATGAAAGCTACGTAAAAAAGTAAGATTTACTTTTTATAAAATTTACAGCAAAATATAATAGAAATAGTCTTAGATTTGTGGTCAAAATAGATCCGAATTCAAGTCTCACTGCTAATACTTAACAGTTTACATGATACATGAGCTCTGTTCCTTAGTTTCCACATCTGTAAATCTAACAGAAAAATACTTCCACGACCAACCTAACAGCGTTTTTTAATTCTGAATAGAATTTTATTTTCTAAAATATATGTAAAAACAAAATTTTAACATCAATTTTTTAAAAACTTTGTGTTCCAACTTCTCTTCCCCCCTCCATTCCCACCCCCCACCCACAAGAACTCAATCAATTCAAAATAAGTCATACATGAATAGTCATGGAAAAATTCCCATATTAGCTAGTTGTGAGAGAAAACAGTAAAAAAAAACCCAAACTTCAGATTAAGGAATTGTCAAAGAGGAAATGAAAAAAATTTTTTTAAATGTGTTTCCATCTGTTTTCAGATACTATCAGTTCTTTCTCTGCAGATGGGCTGCAATCTTCATAAGTCTTTCAGGGTTATATTGGATCATTGGCTTGCTGAAAATAATCACATGCTTCCCAGCAGATCATCCCCCACTATTGCTGTTATTTTGTATACAGTACATTTCACTCTGCTTCAGTTCATTTAGGTCTTTCCAGGTTTTTCTGATAGTATCCTGTTCATCATAACCTTTATATAGTACCTTAAGCTTGACAGAGAATTTTCTTCATAAAAGCCCAGCAAAGTAGGTACCATACATTTTGCCATTATAATCAATCATCATAACTATTTCCCTCCATCCCACTCCCTTCCCATGACATTTACTCTCTCTTCTTTTTACCTATTCCTCCTCAGAGGTGTTTTACTTCTGACTATCCTCTCCCTAGCTCTGCACTCCCTTTTTTCACCCTTCCTTCCTTGTCCTCTTCCCCTCCTATTTTCCTGCAGGGTTAAATAGATTGCTCCTCCCAATTGGGTATGAAAGCTATTCCCTCCATGAGCCCACTCCAATGAGATCAGGGTCCCTGAGCTAATTCTGTGTTCTAAATTATTCATCCTCCCTCCCTCCTCAACCCTCCCTATGAGATCAAGCAATTCAATATGTCATACTGGTGCAGTAATGCAGAACATTTTCATCTTCCTTGAAAGTGTTTTGCTTTTTACTGCTCTCTCCCCCAATCTGCCCTTTCCTCCTTCCCTCCCCCCCCCCCCGCTTTTCTCCCTCACACCCCCCCCCCCCGCCAGGGCAGAAGTATATTACTATACCTACTTGAGTATGTATGTTAGTCCTTCTTTAAGCCAATTCTGATGATATTAAGGTTCACTCACTCCCCAACTCCTTCCCCCTCTTCTAATCTCCTCCATAAGCTTTCTTCTTGTTTCCTTCATGTGAAATACCTCTCCCCAGACCATCTCTCCCCTTCTCCCTCCCCCAGTTTATTCCTCCTACACCTCAACCCTATTTTAATGATGTCGTCATGGATTAGCTAGGTGGCACAGTGGACAAAGCATCAGCCCTGGACCCAGGAGGCCCCCCAAGCTCAAATCCAGCCCCAGACATAAGACACCCCACCCTGTCTGCCCTACAAAGAACGAAACATAAATGCTTTACAGATATCATCCCTTCATATTCAGTTCAGCCTTGTCTTCTGTGAATTTCTTGTGAAGAATTTTTGTTTTGTTTTGTTTTGTTTTTTGGTGAAGCAATTGGGGTTAAGTGACCCGCCCAGGGTCACACAGCTAGTAATTGTCAATTGTCTGAGGTCACATTTGAACTCAGGTTCTCCTGAGTCCAGGGCCGGCGCTCCATCCACTGCACCACCCAGCTGCCCCTGAATTTCTTACTGAGATAGTTCTTATGATTTCAAAGTATTATCTTCCCATGTAGGAAGGTAAACAGTTTGATCTTTTAATATCCCTCATGAAGTCTTTTCTGTTTACCTTTTTATGCTTCTCCAGGATCGTGTATTTGACAATCAAATTTTCTATTCAGTTCAGGTCTTTTCATCACAAATGCTTGAAAGACTTCTTTCTCATTGAAATCCCATTTTTGCCTCTGAAAAATTATACTCGGTTTTGCTGGGTACATGATTTTTGGATGAAGTCCCAGTTCCTTTGCCCTCTGGAATATCATATTCCATGCCCTTTGGTCCTTTAATGTAGAAGCTGCTAGATCTTGCTTTATCCTTATTGGAGCTCCACAGTATTTGAATTCCTTTTTTCTAGCTGCTTGCAGTATTTTCTCCTTGACCTGGGAGTTCTGGAATTTGGCTATAATATTCCTGGAGGTTTTCCTTTTGGGATCTCTTTCAGGAGGTGATCGGTGGATTCTTTCAATTTATATTTTGGCTTCTGCTTCTAGAATATCAGGGCAATTTTCCCTCACAATCTCTTGGAGGATGGTGTCTAAGCTTTTGTTTTGGTCATGGTTTTCAGGTAGTCCAATGATTTTCAAATTATCTCTCCTAGATTTATTTTCTAGGTCAGCTGTTTTTCCAAGGAGATATTTCACACTGCCCTCTATTTTTTAATTCAATTGGATTTGCTTTACTGTGTCTTGGTTTCTCATAAGGTCACTAGCTTCCATTTGTTCAATTCTAATTCTTAGGCAGTTATTTTCATCAGACAGTTTTTAAATCTCCTTTTCCATTTGGCTTTTCAAACTGTTGACTTTTTTCTCATGACTCTCCTGCATCGCTCTCATTTCCCTTTCCATTCTTTTCTCCTTTTCTCTACAGCTTCTTTCTATTTCTCCTCCTTTCTCTTCAAAGTCCCTTTTGAGAGTTTCCATGGCCTGAGACTAGTTCATATTTTTCTTGGAAGCTTTGGATGTTGGAGCTTTGACCCTGTTATTATCTTCTTCTTCTGAGGTTGTATTGTGGTCTACCTTACCCCCAAAAAAGTTTTCAATGGTCTTCTGCTTTCTCTGCCTACTCATCCTGGCTTACTATTTCTTGACCTTTAACTCCTAAAAGTGTGGCTCTGCTTCCAGAACACACTGTTCAAGCTACAGCGTAGCCCGGGGGACGACGGTTGGGCTTCTTCTCAGCCTGCCTGGCCTCACTTTCATTTGATTTTAAACTCTCCACTGGGGGTTGGGGGGGTGGGGCTGCTTCTCAGCTCCACTCCTATTCTCAGCTTCAGAGGGTCCCAGGTGTTTTGGGTTGAGGTGGGGCAGGCTTTAATCTCACCTGGCCTGTTCTCAGGCCTATTTACTAAGAAACCAACCAGCAAAGCTTTCTGTGGTGTGGTTCTCAGCTTCAGATGAGACTGCTCCCCTGCTCCCCTCCCCCACCTGGGTCTCCCGCTGCTCAGGATTTCTTCCTGGTTGTCCGCTGGGGTGGGACAGTCGAATCTTTCCCCCCTGTCCACTGGCACCCCTGCACTGCCTGCCCCCCCCCCCTCCCGCCAGCCGTTCAGTCCGACCATACTCGGTTCCAGAAGATGCCTGTGCTGCAGCCGATTCAGAGGCACTGGGCCAAATTCCTCTGGTGGGTGTCTGGTGTGTCGGCCCGATTGCGGGGTTAGGCTCTATTTGTGGCCCAGCACGGCCCCCTGAAATCTATCTATAGCTGGAGAAAACTCTCAGCCTGTATTTTTGTGTGTTTTTCTGCACACAAGAGTTCTTTTATTGCTATTTTTGGGGTTATTGTATCAGGAACCCTCTGTTTAATGTCTTTCCTCCGCCATCTTGGCTCCGCCCCTGTCCTAACAGCATTATTTTAAGGAAAGTACTTTGTAAATCTTAAATTATTATCATTAAAGCGATAAACTAAAAAAATTGTCTGTTACAGTGCATTCTTCTCTACAGCATTTTGATTCACAAAAAGAAATAACAAATGATATAATATTAATATTGGATGTAGTATTAATTCAGTGACAACTGATTCAGAGTTTTCCCTAAGACATTAAAAAATGATTAAGTAAAAACTAAGTTATAAAATTAATTCTCTTACATTGTAGAGACAAGGCAAATATTAACACCTTGAGCGCTGTTGAATTCTTTCACTATTTTAACCCTTTCCTCTGACTTGGTACTTCCATCAAGTCTTCGGTAATCTAGTCCAGTGGCCATACAATATTGTTCCAAAACATCCAGCAACTAGTAAAAAAGATAGGTATACAAGGAAATATTAATACCTGTTGTAATAAATATCAAATCACCATACAGATAAATGTTATTAATTATAGCTTACAAATTAACTTTCCTATAATTATATATTCCACCTTATTGCACTTACTAAGACTTAGCTCCTTCCTGATGACACATTTTTTTTAACATCCTTTTCAGGATTGATTGCACTTTTAATCAGAAAACCCGACTCACAGATCATGGTAGAGGGCTGAAATACTCTTGCTCCTAATTTCTTCAAGGACTCCCTTCCAAAGCCTCCCACCATCAACACTCAGGTTTAATCAATCAATCAATCAATGAATCAATCAACATACACATACACACATGCATACACAAACACACACACACACAAACATACACATACACACACAATACAAAAATACATACATACATTGCACAATCATGGTTCTAGTGAGTGTTATCCATCAACCTCCAGGACACTCTCCTTCCTTCTTTAATGAGTTTAGTGCCTGGCTCACAATCTTTCTCTCCTCCCCAACTCTTGCCTTCACACTAAGAGACTTCAACACATGTATTGATATTCCCTTAAACACCCTGACCTTCTAGGTTCCCAACTTCCATACCCTCTCCACTCCACTCCACCATAGTTACACACAGATAGTCATACTCTTGAATTTGCCATCATCCACAAATACACCATTTCCACCTTCATGAATTCTGAAATGCTCTTTTCAGATCAGTCTGTTGCATTCCACCTGTGCACCTTACAACACCAAAACCCGTTTTCCATTCTAAGTGTGACCTCCACTCCCTTTGCAGCCATTGACAATGATCATCCTCTTCTCCTTCTCTCTAGGTTTTAGTGACACTACTCTCTCCTGGTTCACCTCCTACCTATCTGACTACTCCTTCTCAGTGTTCTTAATTTGATCCTCATCCAGGTCATACCTGTTAACCTTGGGTGTCTCACAGGATACTGTCCTAGGTCCTCTTCTCTTTTCCCTCTATACTGTGATCTCAACACTTCTCATTGATTCAATTATCTCTCTGCTGAAGATTCTCAATTCTACTAATCCAGACCTAACCTCTCTCCCAACCTTTAGTCTCACTCATTTCCAAATGCCTACTGGAATTCTCAAAATGGATATCAGACAGACATGTACATGTAGATCCTACAAAAATGTCCAAAACTCATTCTCTTTTCTCCCCAAAGCCTTCCTGCTTTCTGAGCTTTCTTGCTTCTGTGAAGGGTACCACCAGTCTTCCTGTCACCTAACCTCACAATTAAGGTGTCATTCTCAACTAGTCACTCCCACTTCCTGCATATCCAGTCCTTTATAATCTGGTCACCTCCCACCTTTCCAGTCATCTTACACTTTATTCACCCTCAAGCACTCTATGACTCAATGACACTAGCCTCCTCACTGTTCCTTTTGTCGGAATTCTCTCCCTCCTATGCCCTCTGACTTCCCCACCTTATTTCAAGAAGCCTTCTTTGGTCCCTCTTAATTATAGTGTTTTTTCCCATGAGATCATCTCCAATTTATCCTGTACATACTTTGTATAGAATTGTTTGTACGTTACCTCCCCATTACATTGTGAGCTCCTTTAAGGGAGGCATTGATTTTTTTGTCTTTCTTTGTATTCTCAGCACTTAGTGCAGTGCCTGGCCCATAGTAGGTGTTTAATAAATGGTAGCTGACTTTTGTTTTTTTCATTTTCAAATGTTAATTTTGTAGATTTTTAAAATACAAAGAAACCAAAAAAGTTCCATTTTAAAAGTATGAACAATTAACCATGTTATTTACTTAAATATTCTTAATTATGTTTGCTATGCTATAGAATGTTATTCCAGCCTTTGGTCTTTGACTTATTCAACTGATAATTATTTATTAAGTATATACTATGAGTAAAGCAGTGTTAGGCTTTTATAACACAGATCTTTAGAAAATAGCATTTATGAGGGAAAATTATATATTCTATAGATCTTTCTATCTATATTTTTGAGTTTAGGCTTTGATGATGCCGCTTGACTTAATGAAGATTCAAATCTCTTTTTAAAGGATATGCTGCCTACTAAATTACCACTTTCAATGATGTATATAACAGAAAACATGGCTAACAGCTGCTGCCGCTGCCACCTTTTTTAGGCCTTAGGAATTACTACTGAGGTCAGCCATGAATACAAATCATAAGGTACTTACCTTGGTAGAAAAGGAAAAAAGAAGAATTTTGTCCCTGTTTTTTTTGCAATGATTTAAAAGCTGCTGAAGGACCTGGAAGTGAACCACAGAATGGTAGTTAACTAGTGCCCACTTGAGGTATAATTCACACATGTAAAGTTATCATGTTGGAATGTCTAAGAAGTTATTTTCATATATCCCTATCCCTAGCATTCTTTTTCATTCGATTTTTTTCCCTGCCAAATACAGGAGTGTTTCCTGTCAAACTATATCATAATTATATTGGCAACAAAAGCTGAAATGTCTAAAAACTTGTAATTTACTTAATTTTTTAAAAGTAAATAATATTTTAACATGATGTCCAAAAATAAATCAATTTCCAAAACATCTATTTCTTTCTATATAAATGACATTAGTATAACACTAGACTAAAATGCAAAGTAATGTTCTTCCATTGTTTGATAAATATATACTATATCTAAACGTTCTCTATATTTAATATAATTTTCTCATTAAATATATGGGCTGAATGTTTTGAGATATGTCTTCTCAAAATAATTAGAAGGATGTGGTCTCTCCTTACTCATCCTCCTGTTTATTTATGGCCCTAATTTCTAATATCTGACACTGACCTCCTAACAATAATCATTGGCACACCCCATTCTAGTGAGAAAGCAAATAATTCAGAGCTATATGTAAATAAGTGATAACTAGTTAGACAGAGAATAATAAGAAGATAATAGGCTAGATAGCATCTGGGAAATTGTTAAGTGCTTATAGCTTTTCCTTGAAACAATGGCCTGCCTATCTTTTAAAGATCAAAAGTCTTCTAATGACGCTTTGTGACAGAAAGTCACAGAATACCATAGTTTCAAAAGAAATAAAGCTCAGTCACCAAAAAGACAACACAGCAAAGCTGAGAAGGTTGTCAAGAAATATGCAGGCAAAGCAAAGAAATGTATAACCAAAAAAAGAGAGAAAGGATATTGGTTATGAACAATGAAGTGATTAAAATATCCATTTCTCTTTGATCCAGAGATTCCACTAGTGGTCATATGACTAAAAAAGTCAATGATAAAATGAAAAGCTCTCTCTATATATGAAAATACTGACACAAGCATTTTTTTTTGCAATAGCAAAGAACTAGGGACAAAGTATATACCCATCTACTAGGGAATGGGCAAAGAAACTTTAGTACATGAATGTAAAGGAGTACTACTGTGCTATAAGAAATCATGAATTCAGAGAGGTCTGAGAGAATATATATGAACTAATACAAAGTGACGTAAGCTATACCAGAAAAAAAACACAACACAACAATTTATAAAATAGTCAAAAATGAATGCAACGAAATTATAATGACCAAGCTCAGTTTCAAAGAAGACATATAAGAGGAATCAATAACAAAAGCAACAGATATCATATGATTATCTTAATAGATGCAGAAAAGACCTTTGACAAAATACAGCACCCATTCTTATTTAAAACACTAGAGAGCATAGGAATAAAAGGAGCTTACCTTAAAATAATAAGTACTATTTATCTAAAACCATCAGCAAGCATTATCTGTAATGGGGATAAGCCTTCCTAATACAATCGGGGGTGAAGCAAGGATGCACATTATCACGTCTATTATTTAATATTGTATTAAAAATGTTAGCTATAGCAATAAGAGAAAAGAAATTAAAGGAATTAGAATAGGTAATAAGGAAACAAAACTATCACTCTCTGCAGATGATATGATGTTATACTTAGAAAATCCTAGAGAATCAACTAAAAAGCTACTTGAAATTATTAACAACTTTAGCAAAGTTGCAGGATACAAAATAAACCCACATAAATCATCAGCATTTCTATATATTATCAATAGCCAGCAACAACAGATAGAAAGAGAAATTCCATCTAAAATAACTGTGGCCAATATAAAATACTTGGGAGTCTACCTCCCAAGGCAAACACAGCAACTATATGACCAGAACTACAAAACACTTTTCATATACATAAAGTCATATCTAAACAATTGGAAAAATATTAATTGCTCATGGGTAGGCAGAGGCAATATGATAAAAATGACAATCATACTTAAGTTAATTTATTTATTTAGTGCGATACCAATTAAACTATCAAAAAATACTTCATAGAGCTGGAAAAAATAATAAAATTCATCTGGAAAAACAAAAGTTGAAAGATATCATGGGAATCAATGAAAAAAATACGAAAGAAGGGGGTCTAGCAATACCTGATCTCAAACTGTATTATAAAGTGGTAATTATCAAAACAACCTAGTACTAGCTAAGAATTAGAGAGGTAGATGAGTGGAATACAATAGATAGAAACTAAGTTGGAAAATAGTATGGCAGAAATTAGGTATAGACCAATATCCCATATCATATACTAAAATAAGTTCAAAATGGGTACATGATTTACACATAAAGGATGATACCATAAGCAAATTAAGGGAGTATGGAATCATTTATCTGTCAGATTTATGAGCAGGGGAAGAATTTATGAACAAAGAAGATATAGAGAATAAAATTAAATATAAAATATATAATTTTTATTATAAAAAATTAAAAAGCTTTTGCACAAACAAAACTAATGTAACCAAGATTACAAGGGAGTTAGAAAACTGGGAAAGAATGAAACAAATATCTCTGATAAAGGCCTCATTTCTCAAATATATAGAAAACAGAGTCTAATTTATAAAAATACAAGTCATTCCCCAATTGATAAATGTTCAAAAGATATGAACAAGCAGTTTTCAGACAAAGAAATCAAATTCAGACAGAAATCAAAGCTATCTATAATCATATGAAAAAATGTTCTAGATCATTATTGATCAGAGAAATGCAAATTAAAACAACTCAAGTATCACCTCACACCTATCAGAGTGGCAAATATAACAAAAATGGAAAATACTGGATGGTGGAGGGGATATGGGAAAGCTGTGAAAGTTGTGAAAAGATCCAAACATTCTGGAGAGCAGTTTGGAACTATGCCCAAAGGGCTACAGAACTGTGCATACCCTTTGATCCAGCAATACTACTGCTAGGTTTATATCCCAAAAACATCCCCCAAAAGACAAAAAGACTTATTTGTACAAAAATATTTATTGCAGCTCTTTTTGTGGTGCCTAAGAATTAGAAATCAAAGGAATGCCCATCAGTTGGGGAAAGGCTAAACAAACTGTGGTATATAATGGTGATGGATTATTATTGTGCTATAAGAAATGACAAGCAGGATGACTTCAGAAAGGTCTGGAAAGACATGTATTAAATGATGTATTGTGAAGGGAGCAAAACCAAGAGAACATTGTACACAGAGACAGCAATATTGTTTGATGAAGAACTGTGAATGACTTGACTGTTCTCAACAATGCAATGAACCAAGACAATTCCAAAGAACTATTGATAAAGCATACTATCCACCTCTAAAAAAAAGAACTGATATTGATGGAACAGACTGAAGCATGCTATTTTTCACATTCATAGCTTTCAGATATCTCAAAATGAACATGTCCAAAACAGAACTCATTATCTCTCTCCTGTAACGATTGGAATGACGCCACCTGCTGGATACTTACTGTAGAAGAGTTCTGCCCATGAAGCAAAGGTCTTTGAGGGCAAGACCAGGCTTCAGGAAGTGACGCGGACTAGTGGGAGGAGGAAGGAAGAGACTGGCGCTCAGGCTCGCTCTTCTTTCCTCTGGACTCTGGCGGAGAAGGGAGCTAGAAATGCGCTCTCCCTTTAATAGATAGGAATCTAGGCCTTTCTCTCTCTCTTTACCAAATTCTTATTCTCCTTAATAAATGCTTAAAAGTCTAACTCTTGCTAAAGCTTATAATTTATTGGCGACCACTCATTAGATATTTTAGACAGTTTAGCTAGAATTTTAGCCCTTAACAGATGGCTGACCACGACGAGGAAAGCTGAACCTCACTTCTGATCTTCCGGTTGGGTAAGAAATTTTCCCTACCCTAACCCTTTAAATCTTAAGTACTGCTGAATTGCCTGGTGTTTTCCCTTTAAATTTTTTCAAATGGACCTTTTAAACTCCCTAATTATCCTATTTTTGATTTTAGTCTGTTTAACCAGACAAATGGGAGATAAGATCATGTTAATGCTTTGTTTTTGTGGATTTTCTATTTTTCTTTTTATTTTTGTTAAAAGAGCCAGCAACTTACTCACACAAGGAAATATCTCTCCCTCTCCCAACCATGCTTTTTCAGAGAAACCTGAAGAGATTCCCGCAGCTTTTCCCAGTTCTAACAGTAATTGTTGCTTTAATTTTGCATGCCTGGAGGCAATGACCCACCCTCTGGAAGCTTTTAATCCCCTAGCACCTGGAGGCAAAGTGGGGGAAGAGGAATCCAGGCCTGAGTTCAAAATCAAGTCTGATTCAAATTGTGCTGGTCCCTCCCCTCCTCTACAGACCCCACCCTCTACTCCTCCCATGGCCAAGCCCATTGCTTCCCCTGCCTGGGAAGTCCAGAGATCTGATGCCATGCTCAACTTTCTCTAACTACATTTGCAGATTCAGGCTCAGCCCTTCCCCAGCCTGGCTATGCTTTTGAGACAATCTTAGAAAGCCCTTTAAGTTCCACATATGCCCGTTTTGTTCGTAATTTTGCTAACCTGCTTTTGTCTTTAATTAGTAATATTATAAAGCATTTGTATGGTGAAAAGACTGACAGACAATATAGAGGGGTTAAAGAAGAAAAACTTAAGCTGAATAAGAATGACAATCATCACCATAGTTCAAGACTCCGCTTCTTTTGCCATGGAAGGGTATATATTTTACAGAAATGTAGAAGTAAGCAGCAAGGTATTGATATGAGTATTGGGGATTTTAGATATCGGAATCAAAAGTGTTCTGAATTCACTCAGAGTGATAGTATCAGTTCAGAGGTTACATAGGATTTCTATGCTATTACATATACATTTTGAAATTAATGGTATGGGTTTATTTTCATAGAGATTTTCATGCTTTTGAGATTGTGTCTTATACTTAGTTTTTAAAACAAGGAGAATATTTGTAAAAACTTTTTAGTCATGTGATCAAGTTTATATTTTATAATACTCTTATTAATATTAAGTTCATTCTCATTTAGATTTCCTTAGTTTGAATTTCACTGTCTTTTATTCCATGTGTATTTTCTTCTATTCATTTATCTAATTTTAAAAAATTGCAAGATGGTTTTGATTTCATAATACAATGTTAATTCTAGGAGTATCGTGCTCCCATATTCTGAGTTGTTTGTTTTTGTTATTTTTTCTCAACTGATTATTTGATCAAACTCTTTAAAGCATTTCCTTGGCAAATTGGTTGCCATGGCAAGTGTAAATTGATTCTGGAAGTATTATTTTTGATAAGCATATTCCAAAAAAAAAAAAAAAGAGGGGAACATTTGTAAAAGTTTTCTTTTTTTCAAAAAAAAAAGTTTTCTTTGAGATTCTGTTGTGCTTTAACTTATATTTAAATATGTTCAGATTTTTCACAAAAGTAATTGTATACTAAGTAAAAAAAGGTATTATTTGAAATTGTTGCATAATTATATATTATATTCTGAGTCAAGATGTATTCTAAAATTCTAGCTAAACTGTCTAAAATATCTAATGAGTGGTCGCCAATAAATTATAAGCTTTAGCAAGAGTTAGACTTTTAAGCATTTATTAAGGAGAATAAGAATTTGGTAAAGAGAGAGAGAAAGGCCTAGATTCCTATCTATTAAAGGGAGAGCGCATTTCTAGCTCCCTTCTCCGCCAGAGTCCAGAGGAAAGAAGAGCGAGCCTGAGCGCCAGTCTCTTCCTTCCTCCTCCCACTAGTCCGCGTCACTTCCTGAAGCCTGGTCTTGCCCTCAAAGACCTTTGCTTCATGGGCAGAACTCTTCTACAGTAAGTATCCAGCAGGTGGCGTCATTCCAATCGTTACACTCCCCAAACCCTCTGCATTTCCTTATTACCATCAAGAGCACCACCATTCTCCCAGAAACCTACACTCACAATCCTGATGTTATCCTCAACTCTTTACAGAGTCACTCCATATGCAGAATCTGTTACTGAATCCTGCCATTTCTAACTTCACAATATTTCTAGGTTCTTTTTTCTCCACTCACACAACCACTATCCTGGTGGAGGCCCTCATTACATCATTTCTGTACTACTACAATAGCCTTCCTCCTTGCTTCAAATCCTTCCCCATTCCAATCCATTTTCCACTCAGCTGCCAAAGTGATCTTCCCAAAGAACAAGTCAAATAGAAAAATAAGTCACATGATCTATAAAAAATTCAACAACACAAAGCATTTACATTTTTATTTGTCTAGTCACCTGCAAAGAGAATTTCAAGTGAAGAATTTCCTCTACTAATGCATACTGTCAACTGTCCTGAAGTCTTTGAGAGTTTCCTGGGACAGTGAGTGCTTATTGATTTCCCCATGGTCATAATGTCATTGTTGTCCTCATGTACATTGTTTAGCTAGAAGATAAACTATGCCATACTCTATGTACAAAACTGGTATATATATATATATATATATATATATATATATATATATATATATATATATATATATATATATATATTTTTTTTTTTTTTTTTTTTGGTGAGGCTATTGGGGTTAAGTGACTTGCCCAGGGTCACACAGCTAGTAAGTGTGAAGTGTCTGAGGCCGGATTTGAACTCAGGTACTCCTGAATCCAGGGCCAGTGCATAATCCACTGCGCCATCTAGCTGCCCCCAAAACTGGTATTTTTAATATTCTTTTATTTTTCTTTATATGTTTTGGTTTTATATCACCTTTATTCACAAATATACCATTCTCCTTATTCAATCCAGCAAGCCATTCTTTGTACAAAGAAGAAAATAGATAATGGGAAATTCGGCAAAACCAACTAAGATCAGGCATGTCTAGGAGTAGATGCCAATGTTCTATATCCATACTACCTCCCAATCTTCCAGTGAAGGGAGAGATATATTTTCTCAACTATTCTTTGAGGCTGAATTCTGGTTCTTCTACAGTTGTCTATACAGTTGTCGGGGGTTTGTGGGGGCGATTTTTGGTTATTGTTCTTTCCATTTAACATTGTTGCAGTAATTGTGTATTTGTTTTTCTGGTTCTACTTACTGAACCACACATTATCATATCAGTTTTGTTATGTGACTCTGGATTATTCATATTTTTCATTCCTGAAGGCACAGAGCAATATTCCATCATATTCATATATGATCATTTGTTTAGTTATTCCTCAAGTGATGAGTATCAACCTTGTTTTCATTTATTTATTTGCCTATTTGTTTGTTTATTTTTGTGGGGCAATGAGGGTTAAGTGACTTGCCCAGTGTCACACAGCTAGTAAGTGTCAAGTGTCTGAATCAGGATTTGAACTCAGGTCCTCCTGAATCCAGGGCTGGTGCTTTATCCACTGCACCCCCTAGCTGCCCTATCAACCTTGTTTTTAACTCTTTACTAACACAAAGAGTACTGCTATAAATATTTAGTTGTATACGGAACCCTTCTATCTTTGACTTCCTTGGAATATATGCCTAGTAGAATCTGTGGGTCAAAGAGTCTAGGCATTTTCATCATTTATTTTAGCAAAATTACAAAAATTTTCCATAACCGTTGAGGCAACTATCAGCTTGGATAACAATGTATTAGTGTGCCAGTCTTTCCCACTACTACTCTAACGCTATTTCCATCTTTTGTCATCTTGACTAACTTACTGGATGTGAGGTGAAACCTCAAAACTGTGCTGATTTGAATCTTTCTTATGCTTGTTTTTTTTCTTTTTTTTTTTGCGGGGCAATGGGGGTTAAGTGACTTGCCCAGGGTCACACAGCTAGTAAGTGTAAAGTGTCTGAGGCCAGATTTGAACTCAGGTCTCCTGAATCCAGGGCTGGTGCTTTATCCACTGTGCCACCTAGCCGCCCCCTCCTATGCTTGTTAATGATTTGCAATTCTTTTCTTGAGTATCAATCCATCAACCAACAAGTATATTAGCGACTAATATGAACCAGGGATTATGTGAGAAACAGGATACAAAAATGAAAAATACTTTCCCTCAAGGAGTCTAACTGTGAGAAACATTTGTGTGTGTGTGTGTGTGTGTGTGTGTGTATTTATATTTTTTAATGCTCTTTTGGAGCAAACTTTGAATCTGTTCATCTTAGAGATAGATAAGAGATGTCTATGCAATGTTTCTATCTTTGACTTCCTTGTAGTATTTATTCATACTACATATGTATTATGGGCATAATTTTTCCCTTCCAAATTCTAATTGGTTTGGCCACACCAATATGATAAAAATCAAAATACTAACTAAATTAATTTACATAGATAATGGTGTGCCATTCAGACTCCCAAGTGGAAATTTTGTAGAATTAGACAAAATATTAACAGCATTCATGTGGAAGAACAAAGATGTAGACGCTCAAAGGGGAAAATGGAGAAAAAATAGAAATAGAGGGAAAATGTCAATTTTAAACTTCAAATTATATTATAAATCTCAAATCACCAAAACTCTTTAATGATGGTTAAAAATAAACTTAATAACCTCTTGTTCAGCAAACTTGAGAGTATAAATTATTTGGGGAAGAACTGTTTTTGAAAAGAATGCAGTGAAACCTGGAGAGTTATTGGACAGAAATTAAGTTTTGGCCAGGGATCTTTAACTTGAGATATATGAATAAATTTTAGGAAGATCCAATTAGAAATGAAAAACCTATTGCATATATTTTCAAAAGGATATGATATCCTTTAGACATAAAGGCAGATCTTTCTTTTTTTTTTAAAGGCACTTGGGGTTAAGTGACTTGCCAAGGGTCACATAGTATTAAGTGTCTGAAGTCAAATTTGAACTTAGGTCCTCCTGACTCCAAGGTCAATGCTCTACCCACTGTGCCACCTAGCTTCCCCATAAAGGCAGATTCTTAAGCCAATTTTTACAGAGGTTCAAGTGGAAGTGTGTGAGGTGATTTGCACTTTATATAATTTCCTCTACTCCCCCCAAAATATTTACCTTCATTTTGCCACTGTATTTTGGATCAGAAATAGTTTCAAAGGCTGCATCTTTACTCTTTTGCATGAAATCCTTGAATTTGGAAAAAACTTGATTGCATATCCTTTTGAGATGTGTTTCCTAAAGAAAATAGGGGAAGTGGAAAGAAGGATGAGTATAAGAGAATCTTATTTAAGAAATTAACTAATATGAACTAAAATTGGAACATGAAACTGTCTTCTGATGGTAGATTTTGTCAGTTCAAAGTAATATAATACTTTGTACATTTTGCTATTTTCAATTTGACCACTAGCTCATTAGACATCAAAGTGAAAAAGGTTTCACTAGATTTTACATAAATTACTATGTAACCAATCATTCCTAGATTTATTCAGGTTTTCCATATCAAGTAGCAAATGTTCTTAAAAAGTATAATGATACCAAATATAAACCAATATAATGTTAAATTTTATCAGACTAAAAAAAGGTACAAAAACGGAGCCATTACCTAAACCAATAAAAACAAAATTTTAGACCTGAAAGAGATATTAAAGAACACCTCTTCCAACCTCTTTAATTTACAGATGAGAAAAATGTAAGTCCAGAGAGGTCATCTGACCAAGTTCATACAGCCAATTAGTGACAGAACAGGAATTAGAACAGGGCTTCTTAACCTGTAGTTTATAAACTTGCTTTTTGTTTTGTTTTTGCAGGGCAATGAGGGTTAAGTGACTTGCTCTGGGTCACACAGCTAGTAAGGATCAAGTGTCTGAGGCCAGAATTGAACTCAGGTTCTCCTGAATCTAGGGCTGGTGCTTTATTCACTGCGCCACGCAGCTGCCCCCTAACCTTGCTGAAAAAAATTTTTTTTAATAATTATATTTTGATATAATTAATATTGTAATTCTATGTATTTTATTTTTTGCATTTATAATGTTATTTTGAGAAAGGGTCCATAAGCTTCACCAGACTTCCAAAGGCATCTAGGACACACAAAATGTTAAGAACCCTGGATTAGATTTAGGCACTTAGGCACCCTGACTTCTAGTCTTGATTTTCCCTCTCTTTCTGCTAAAACCAAATACATTTAAACACTGTGATCCTATGATCCCAATACCTAGAATTTGGATAACTCAAAAGGTAAAAACATTACTAGCTAAGACTTAACCTTTATTCCTGTTGTGTCCATTATACACACGATAAAGGACAAAGTAAAATTACAAAATCAACTTAAATTTTGGATTTACTGGCTTTTGTCAATTTATGAAACAGCACTCTTGCCATTCAAATCCACGGACTATTAGAATTAAGTGTCCTTATCTTGGTTAAATAGATCATGATATAGTTGAACAAATAATTAAATAACATTAAATGTGTATATTTACAAATATATTTATGCACATAAATATACATACAAGTTGGAAGTTAGTACACCTTGAATTAAAATAGTTCAAACCACTTTTATATATTAAATTCTCCTGATTTGGGGGCAGCTAGGTAGTGCAGTGGATAGAGCACTAGCCCCGGAGTCAGGGGAACCTGAGTTCAAAACCGACCTCAGACACATAACACTTCCTAGCTATGTGACCCTGGGCAAGTCACTTAACCCCAACTGTCTCACACACACACAAAATTCTCTTGATTTTAAATTATTTTCCAACTATATGAACTCCAATAATCTGAATTATTTTCAGTAATTCAAATATGAGCAAGTCAGTTTTTACGTAAGTGAAATAAATGTAAAGTAGAACATTTGAATGGCATATATTACAACAAATTTTAGTCTAAAATTAACACAGAAAACCTAAGAGACAAACCTGCTGTTTACTAGTGTTGCTACTGGCCTGTAGCAGTGCAGCATGATTCGATACCTTCTGTAGGATTGCAAGATAACTGAAATAAAGAGATTTCACTGTTTCACCATACGAATTGGTCTAGAGCAATTGAAAGAAAAGAAAAAAAAAATGAAATGTATTATCAAGGATCTAAAATGACTGGGATTCAAGAAAATATATATTGCTTTCAATATTTGCTTCCCTTCCATTATTTTGGGTAAAATGAGTTCAAGTCAACTTAATTCAGAAACATTTATTAAATGCAGTATAGTAGGTAGGAGGCTCAGGGCTGGAAAATAAAGATACAAAGATCAAAATGAAATGTTCCCAGTTCTTAGGTAAATAAACACATGATCATTTGAAAAGAGAACAATCACCTCTGCAGGAGAGGAGGAAGGGTCAGGGGAAGCTTCAGAAGCAGCTTCATGGTGCCCATGATAAACCTTCATTTTTCAAAAAAGAATAGATAGTTGCTTTAACCAGAATATGCACCTAAAGAGCATACTGTCTTATCTTTTTAATGCAAATTTACACTCGGTAATTTAATCAAAGAATGTTGCATTGGTTCTTTTTAAAGAAAAATACAAAATAGTTTTGCATTGTAGAAAGGGTTGAAATGGTAACAAACTGGGTTAAATATTTTTGTAGCCAGAGGATTAAGGGCAACAAAACAACCAGGTCAATTATGATAGCTGCCCATGATAGTATTTCACAGAAAACTCTTTTGGAAGTGGAAAAATTGGAACACTAATGCATTGAACTGATCCAACCATTCTAGAAAACAATTTGGAACTATGCCCAAAGGGCTATAAAACCATATATACCCATTGACCCAGCAATACCACTACTAGGTCTGAATCCCAAAGAGATTTTTTAAAAAGGGAAAAGGGCCTCTAATGTAGAAAAATATCTAGAGCAGCTCTTTTTTTGGGGGGGGTGGCAAAGAAATGGAAATTGAGGGAATGCCCATCAATTGGGGAACAGCTGAACAAGTTATGAAATACGATTGTGACAGAGTACTATTGTGCAATAAGAAATGAGCAGGATGAGCTCAGAAAAACCTGGAAAGACTTACATGAACTTAAGCTGAGTGAAGTGAGTAGAATCAGAATATTGTACACAGGAACAGCAATACTGTGGGATGACTAATTGTAAATAACTTAGCTATTCTCAGTAATACAATGTCCAAGACAATTTCAAAGGACTAATGATGAAAAATGCTATACACCTCCCAAAGAACTGATGGAGTTCAAATGCATATTAAAGCATCCTTTTTTTTTTTTTTACTTTTTAATTTTTTCTTGGGTTGGGGGGGTTGTTCTTTTTTGGTTTGTTTGTTTTTTTCCCATAAACATGCCTAATATGGAAATGTTTTGCATGACTGCACATGTATAACCTATATCAGATTGCCTGCCTTCTCAATGAGGAAGGAGGGCAGAGAGGGAAAAAGAAAATTTGGAATTCAAAATTTTAAAAAACACATGTTAATTTTTTTACATGTAATTGGAAATATACATACACCCAAAAATGTGTGTGTAAGTCTGAGTGATGAGGAGAGTGGTGGCACCATGCCTTCAGGTTTTGACAGGAAGATGAGTACCTGTTAAGATGTGCTGGGTTTGAAGATTCAGAAAATATCTGGTTATGAATGTCAAGTAGGCAGTTTGAAGTGTAAGACTAGTAATCAATGAAAGCATTTGAAGAAATTCTTCATAATTTTTTTCTAATATAAATTCATTTAATAACAATCGTTAGTTGAATACTGAATAATTCTCCCTTATTCCTGAGGCTTCACGAATGATTTGTAGAAAGAAGAGGGGTTGTAGTTCTATTACTTTTCTGTTACTTAAAGGAAGGAGAGACCAATACAATTGAGAACAAGATATAAAAAGAGAATACTGAAATGCATACTTTGTAACAACAATTTTTTCTTTTACGACCACTGTTACAGGTACAGGGTTCCCGAGCTCTAAGTATCAAGGTTACGTCTTCTGTCTCTAATACAGTTTGATAAACAGCCTTCTGGAATTCTGTCAGAGAACAGTAAACCATCTGCCAAGATAAAAAACCCACATAACTATTAATATTTACTTTAATAGGCATAATAACCATGTAGGTAATATTAATAAAACGTTCCTACTTAAGCAGCCCACAACTAATTTTCCTTCCTACAGTTACACCACCATAAAAACTTCTCTCAAGTTTCTGAGACATTTTTCTCCTTTAAGCAGTGAATGAATTTGAACTATAGTATTTATCTCATTTTAAGATGTGAATCTCAAGAGATACATGTTTTAAAGTTTTCTTTTTGTTTTTAATATAAAAGAGATTAAGAAAGGACAAAGTCATGTCACTAATACATATTGAAAATGTATTTTAAATTCTAGGTTCTTTATTCCCCTACTTCACAAATAATTAATATTAAGCCTTTGGGTTTCACTGAAAAATTAATAGATAATTCAACTTTTTTTTAACATTAATCCTATTTTGCTATAATTATTTTTTAACAGAGTAAATGGGAGAATCAGAGCATTATAACTGAAAGGTGAAACTATTTTATCTCTTGTAGCAAATAAAAACTTAAATATTACCATGAGTTTCCTATTAGACCATGAGCTCCTTGAGACTAGGAACTGTATTTTGCCTTTCCTATTCCCACAACTTAGCATAGTGCCAAGCATATAGTAGGTACTTAATAAATACCTATTGACTGACTGTTTTATGACTAGCTGACATGCCTATCAACAATACTTTCCGCCCTCTTTCATTTCTAACCTCTTCTTTCATAGAGTCTCTTAACTAAAAGAGGTATCTATCCTCACTGTGACTTTACCTTAGGGACCTACAATGTGATACAGTGGAAAGAGCACTGGCTCAAGATTCAGAAAACTTAGGTTTAAATTCTGCCTCTGACACTTTCTACCTGTGTGTCTTTGGGCATGTCATTAAACGTCCTTAGGCCTCAGTTTCCTCATCTGTAAAATTGAGAAGATTAGACTAGATGACCTCTGATGTCCCATCAAACTGGAGTTTATGACACATAAAGTGACAGGCAGAAGCTAATGCTCCCTAGGCTAAGAAGATAAGAGTATTAATAGTCATACAATAGGTTATTGTCTTCTCAAAGTAAATACTCTAAGATTAACTTGAATATAACTCTTTCCCCTTCCAGTTCCCCCTATCCCACTGTCTCATATTTAAGAGAAGAAAATAATAATTCAAAATCATTCTTAAAATTAGCCTACATTAGCAACTAGTATATTATAATAACACCCCTAGATTTAATGTAATTCTCTCATCAGCTGAAGAATGATCCTCAAACTCTGGGTCTCAATTCCTAAATACTTGAGGACCTAACTTTAAAAGTTAAGAAAATCAAAATAAAACAAAGTTTAAAATGAAGAATCCACAGTTCTCACTCTGTCTTCCTTCTTAGGCAACTGATCCCTGATCAGAGTCTTGGTACGCCTCAGAAACCAGCCAGACATCTTTCTTGCTAGTCTTTGCATGGCCTTTCGGCCAGTAGCGAGCTCTCTCTTGGTTGCAGTATGTCTTTGTCCATGCTCCACTGGGTCAGAAAACTGCTTCTTGAAGTAAGTCATGCTACCTAAAAGTCCTGGTACAGCCCTAAAAGCAATAACAAAACATTAGATATTTGTTAAATTATCTCTCAAGGAAGAAATATCAGTATCCAGTTTTAAGAAATATATTAAGTCACATAGAAGATATGTCAGTGGCAGGACCTGAATAAGAGCTTCCTGTCTTTCAGGCAAATCCTCCATCCATTATACCATACTGCCCCTCCAGTATGCTATAAAGAGGATAAAATTATCACACAAAAATGTGTTTTCACTCACCAGTCCATAACACACCAGAGTTCCTTCATGTTGTTCTGAAGAATGGTACCAGTGAGGCCTATACGAACATTACATTTCAAAGCTTTCATAACTTCAGTAACTCGTGCCTTTGGATTCTTGATTCTATGAGCTTCATCCACAATGATAGCAGACCATTCTATGCTGTAAATTAAAAAGAAACAAAGTTTTAAAGTCAAAGTTCCTTTTCCATCTCTTGCTCCAATACTATTTATGAAGAATTTATATTTTATCCATTCTTCTCTTCCATTTTATTTGATTTTCTCTCTCTACTCTTCGGTGATCATGCTAGTTAGTACATGTAAATCTTACTTAGTTAAATGATTACAATTAATAGGCCATTAAATTAAAGTTTAAATATCTAGAGAGGCAATGAAAATTGGAGACAATATAGTTAGCTACTGGATTATTCCAGTATAGAAATACTCCCCACTGATACAGTTTTAGCAATGTATCTTTAATAGAAGCATGGAACACTTAAAGCCAGCTTTCAATTCAATTCAATTCAACATTTATTAAGCACTTTATACAAACCACTAGGCTAAACATAAAATTCAAATAAGAAAAATTCCTATATTCATGGAACTTATATCACAGTAGGCGGAAGAAATTTATAAAGATAATTATAACAAATGATAAGTGCACTGTTGGAGTGCAAAACAAATTATGTGAACAAAGTTTATTCCTAGAGGGTGGGAAACAGCAGGAAAAGTTTTATGAAGAAGGTAGCATTTAAAATGAGTTTTAAAAGATGGATACATAAAAGAAAAGGTAGCACTTCCAGGCACAGCAAATGGTGTAAGCAAAGTCTCAGAGACAAGGAGACAGAGAGTATGTCTAGGAAAAGAATCACATTGAACAGAGCTCTGTGAAAGGAAGATGTGTCTCATAAAAAATATGAAAGCTATCTTAGAGTGGAGGAAGGAGGAGAGGCTATGAGACCTGATGGAAGATGTCTGGAATAATTCAGGTGGGTAGTAATATGGGCTTGTACTTAGATGATGGCAATCCCTAAAGAGTAGGGATGGATGATTGAGTTGATAGAATGTGATAATTGAATATGAGAGGGGAAAATCCCAAGTTTTTAAACATGGGAGATATAGTGAGTATGGTAGCACTGACAAAAATAGTAAACTCAGAGGCATCATCCATTTCCATTTTCATAGGCAATTTTAACATTAGCATTCTAAATCTTTAATCCTGAAATCAACTTCAATCATGCTGAAATAATATCAAGAATTGAAAATAAGATCCTAAAACGAGGGAAGAAAAACCTTAAAAAAGACACAGAATCTGAATAAAAAAATATTTTTACTACCTGTTCAGCTCATCTAAACACAAGCGAAGGGTCTCATAAGTTGTTAGAGCAATTTCACATTTTCCCTGCTTGACTCGAATCAGCTCATTGTCCTTTTTATTACCGTGCAAAACAGTGATTCTGAAATATCCCCAGGTATTCAATTCATCTCTCCAGTTATAGAGTACAGAAAGAGGAGCCACTATCAGAAACATCTAAAAGAAGATGAGACATCATTAGATTTTAAAAGAAAACTAGCTTCATCATAAAATACAACATCTCAACAATTTAATTCTTGTATGTATACACAGTGCTAGGCATAGTAGTATTTTCAACAAATACCCAACATAATGATTGTCTACTGTAAAAACAAAAGGTAAAATTTTGAGAATTCTTACATTAAATAACCAAAAGTTATTCAGTATAGGCATTAATTTTTCAGAGCTATAAAAAAATCCATCTTTATACTCTCTTGATTATACTTACCACTAGAAAAACTAATTATTTAAAATACTGTTTTATTGATTTTTTACATCATTATGATTCCACAAAACTTCCCATCAAGAAGAGAAGGAAAAGGTTAGACAAACAAACAAATAAAAAAATAAATACATCAGCCATGTCTGTCAGATTAGTCAGCACTTCATGTGTTCCTAAAAGCACTATGTGTTCCTAGAAGATTCATTAATCCCCATGTGCCTAAAGCAAGTTCCTAGTTCTTGCTTATACAGGTCAAAGAAGTCCCAAAGTCAGTTCACCATACTGATAAAAGTCACAGGTCCTCATGCTGTGCATATTTATTAGCAATATTTCTCTACAGTTTTCTTTTTCTGTTCCCTTTCCCTGGTATGAATATGAGGAGCATAGTAAGCAGTGTGGTGTACTGGGCAGAGCAATGGTCCCATAGCACTCTACTTAAGAGTCAAGAAAACCCAAGTTCAAATCCTATCTCAGAAACTATCTGTGTGACTCTGGGTAACTCACATAACCATTCTCCCTCAGTTTCCTATCTTCAAAATGGGAATAATATGACCTATCACATAGGGTTGTTGAAAATGCCACATGAAATACTGCATATAAAGCATTCTTCAAACCTTAAAATACTGCATAAAAGTCAGTTACTACTACTATCTGATAGAAAACATATAGTTTATTTTTGTGAACAGTTAATGTAGCATAAGCTCCTTTTTCTTTAAATCTCTGATGGGGGCAGCTAGGTGGCACAGTAGATAAAGCACCGGCCCTGGATTCAGGAGGACCTGAGTTCAAATACAGCCTCAGACACTTGACACTTACTAGCTGTGTGACCCTAGGCAAGTCACTTAACCCTCATTGCCCTGCAAAAATAAGTAAATAAATGGAAAAAATAAATAAAAAGTTTGAGAGACATAATTTCTGGGTAAACAAACAAATAAATGTCTGACAGAGTTCACTTAAAAATTAATTTGGCCCAAGGGTTTTTTCCTTTTAGTAATTCAATTATAGCCTGCTTTATTTCTCTAGGATCAGATAGTTTAGATCTTACTATCTAGTGTTAATCTGGGCATTTTATATTTTTGTAAGCAGTCAGCCTTTTCCTTTAACTTTGCAATTTTGTTCCTAATTGATTGGGTGTAATAATTTCTAATAATTTCAAATTTTTATTTCATTTTCAATTTCTAATTCTCTCCTTCCCCTCTTCCATGCCCAGTGCTAATGCAAGAACAATTAAACCTACTGCAAACATGTATAGTCGTGCAAAATAAATTCCCACATTAACTTCGTCCAGAAAAAGAAAAAGAAAGAGGGGGGAAAATGCTTCGATTTGCATTATAAGTCCATCAGTGCTCAAACTGGGGGTGGATGGTGGCATATTGCATCACGAGTCCTTTGGAACTGTGGTGGATGATGGTGTTGATCACTTAGTCTTTCGCAGTAGATTATCTTTACAATATTGCTGTTATTGTATAAATTGTTCTGGTTTTGCTCACTTCACTTTGCATTAGTTCAAATAAGTTCAGGTTTTTCTGAAACATTTTTCTTCATTGTTTCTTATAGCACAATAGTTAAAACATTACATTCGTGTATAATTATTGTTCAGTCGTTTTCCAGTTGATTGGCAGCCCCTCAGTTGACAATACTTTGCAACCACAAAAACAGTTGTGTACAAAGATATTTATAGCAACTGTTTTTGTGGGATAGACTTATGTTGGGGCAGGTAGGTGGCACGCTGGATACAAAGTGCTAATCCTTTAAGTCAGGAAGACCTGAGTTAAAATCCCACTTCAGACACTTACTAGTTGTCACTTACTAGCAAGTTACTTAATCCTGTTCGACTTAGTTTCCTTATCTATAAAATGAGCTAGAGAATGAAATGGCAGACTAATCTAGTACCTTTGCCAACAAAATCCCAAATGGGGTCACAAAGTCAGACACAACTCAAATGACTGAATAACAATACAATAGACTCATATTGTGGTATAGACTATCTAGACTTCTGTATTATATATACTTCCTAGCTCAAATGATATGCATAATTTAATAGCTTTTGGTGGTGCTTTCCTGCATGACTATACTAGTTTACAGAACCACCAATAGTGTATTAGCATACCTGATTTCCCACAGCCCTCCAGTATTTGTCATTTTCCTTTCTTGTCATCTTAGCCATTCTTATGGGTGTGAGGTGGTACCTCAGAGTTGTTTCAATTTGCACTTCTCCAACTGTTAGTGATTTAGAGCATTTTTTAAAATGTGGCTATTAAAAGCTTGGACTTTTTCTTCTGAAAACTACTTATTCATATTGTTTGTGCATAAACTTCTTAATTGTACGCAATCAAAATTAATTATCTCACCTCCTATGAATCTACCTCTTATTTGGCCATGAACTCTCCCCCTAGTCATAGATCTAACAAGTAACTTCTAAAAAAAAACCCCAAAACAAAACAAAACAAAAAAAAACAAGAAGTAATTTCTTCTATGATCCACTCATTCATTTATCATATCATCCCTTATGTCTAAATCATGTACCTATTTTGAGCTTAGCTTGGTACAATGTGAGATGATGGTCAATACCTAGTTTTTGCCAAACTATTTTCTAGGTTCCCCAATAGTTTTTGTTGAATAGTGAGTTCTTATTCCAATAGATGGGATCTTTGGGTGTACAAAGTCAGTTAGTTACTGGTGCAGTCATCCTAAGTGACCCCATTTGTTAACCTTTTAACCTTTAGGTATATGGGCAACCAGTCTACAGGAGAGGGCATTCTCCTTAGCACTAATCCCTTCTCCCAATGATTTTTTAATAGGAGAGGAACCGAGATGCCACTAATCCCATCTCCTAATTGAAACCTATACCAAACAGGATTTTCTCTGAAGGATAGCAGGAGTTTGATATGTGCTTAACTCTGATTGACTCAATAGCTGAACAGTGAATATGAATATAATAGAATATCATTATACAATAAAAATAATGACGGTGAAAAGTATATGTATGAACTGATGCAATGAAGTAAACTGAATCAAAAGAATATACATAAGTATAATGATACAAATGAAAAGAAAACTAAGAGAAACCAAACTCTGAGAAACTATAATGAAGAGTCTTGGTCCCAAAGAACAGAGAATGACTTACCTCCTCTTGACAAGGTGGAATAATTTAGTGTAAGAGGAAAAGCAGTCAGGAAATTTTCACAGGGAAATGTAAAGACTGTTGGATGGAAGCAGCAGTAAACTGAGCTATATGATGGGCAGTCAGTATCATTTGTTCCTATGCCTTTGTCCATCTCAACTTTTAAGTTATACTCTTCTGTTAAAAGAAAAATAAATTCTTATACTATCAGATATGGTCCTTTTATCAGTGATTTTTGCTTAACTTTTTTTCTTTGTCATGAGGGAAATTTCAATAAGGAATGTGGTTGGTAAGGTATATATCCAGAAATGACTATGATGTAAAACCAAATAGGATCAATAAAATATTTTTGAAAAATAAAAATGAAAAAAAGAAAACTAAGATTTAAGACCAAAAAAACTACTCCTCAATAATCAAAGGATATTAGAAAATGGTTTTCAAAAGAAAAAATGTGAACTATTACTACTTTTAAATGCTCCAAATCACTAACAATAAGATCAAAGCAACCTTGAGGTTTCACCTCACACCTTACAAAATTGGCTAAGATGATGAAAGACAGGTATAGTGAGTGTTGGAGGGTTGTAGTAACATAATCCAGCTAGTGCATGTTGGCAAAGCCATGTTTCAGTACAACCTTTTTGGAATGCAAATTGGAAATTATGAAAGTCAAGTGACTAAAACGTCCATGCACTATGACCGAGATTCCCCTACACCTCTCAAGGAGATCTCCAGGATCAGATATAAAAATTCAATTTAGCTTTTAAAGACCTTCATAACCTGCCTGTTCTAGTCTCCAACCTTATTTACCTTCCATATACTCTATAATCCAGTGACACTGGCTTCCTTACTGTTCCTGGCATACAACACTCAATCTCCCAAATCTGAGTGTTTCCACTGGGTGGCCCCCATACCTGGAACTGTTTTCATCCTCATCACTGACTCCTAGATTCTCTAGTTTCCTTCATCTCAGGTAAAGGCCTACTTTCTGCAAGAAACTCTTCCCACTTTTCCTTAACTTTAGTGTCTTCTCTCAGATTACCCCTAATAATCCTGAATATATTTTTTCTGTATGTAGTTATTTGCCCATAGGAGTGTTTTTTGCCTTTCTTTGTATCCCCAGTGCTGAGCACAGTACCTGGAATATAGAAAGCACTTAATAAATGCTAGCTGACTTAATAAATGCTAGTTGACTTGACCAAAAAAAAAAAAGTTCCCATATATACCAAAATATTTATAGCAGCCTTTTTTTTGGTGGTAGCAAAGAATTAGATACAGAGTAAATGCTCATTAATTGGAGAATTGCTAAACAAAATATGATACATAAATTAATGGAATATTACCAGGTGGAAACAAATATGATGACTACAGAGAAGCATGGAAAGATATACATGAATTGATGCAAAGTAAGCAGAGCCAAGAAAATAATATATACGATGATTATAACGATGTAGATTTAAAGAAATACAAAACAAAGTGAATGTTGCAAAGTTGCAAAGAGTCAACGTGGCCCAAAAGGATATGAAAAGACATCCCTACTCATTCCTTTGCAGAACTAGGATGTCCAAAAGTGTGGAACACTGCATATCTTTTCAGTCTTTTTCAATATACTGAATGGTTTTGCTAATTTGTTCTTTTACTTTTTTTCCTTCTAAAATATTATTTATTACATAAAATGGCATTTTGGAAAGGGGAAGGATACTGGGAGAAATTCTGGTGATATGAAAAAACAATAGATAGCGATGAAATAGATTTAAAAATAATTATATATTCCCAAAGTTTTCTATAAACATTAACTTAGCCCCCATCCAAGGATTTATATTACCAAAGATAGAGATGAGGTAAACCTATTTTTAAAAATCTCTTTGTATCCTAAATAAAGCTAATAGAGAGCCAAAACTAGAATTGTAACTTTTCTTTTCTTTTCTTTTTGCAGGGCAATGAGGGTTAAGTGATTTCTCCAGGGTCACACAGCTAGTAAGTGTCAAGTGTCTAAGGCCGGATATGAACTCAGGTCCTCTTGAATCCAGGGCCAGTGCTTTATCCATTGAGCCACCTAACTGCCCCCTAGAATTGTGACTTTTTTTTTTTGCAGGGCAGTTGGGGTTAAGTGACTTGCCCAGGGTCACACAGCTAGTAAGTGATCACTGTCTGAGGCTGGATTTGAACTCAGGTCCTCCTGAATCCAGGGCCAGTGCTCTAACCACTGCACCACCTAGCTGCCCCTGAGAATTGTGACTTTTTACTTGTTTATAACAACAAGCTTTTCAGCCTGAGAGCTAAGACCTTCTACTCAGTTCTACTCCCCGTCAAACATAGTTGTACTGCCATATAAAAGCCAAAAGAAATAATCTCATATGGATATCTGTGAATTTGATCCATTTGGCAAGTAACCATGAGTGATGATAAACTTCAATTATGTATGTGGCTTGTGAAGGGAAGAAGATGGTTCAGTACAGAAGATGTTCCTTCCAACAGAGTAAGGACTATGTCTTTCCACACATTGCCCAAAACATGAGGGCGCTTAAGTGGTAATAATAATAATGACCATAATAATCACTGCTTAAGTTAAAGAGAAAAAACAGAAATAACCAGTTTAAAAACATACCTGAAAGACAACTGGTAACACATGGAAAAGTTGCAAGAGTTTGATGAAATATGAATAACTGAGTAGAGTTAAATATAGTTAATTAAGGTTTGTAAAGTGCTCAACATGACAAACTATATGAGTCTCATAACAATAGTATGAAGTAGGTATAACAGGTATTGTCCTTATTTTCCAAATGAGGAGAAAATGGACTAGGAATAGAAAAGTGAATTAGCTGCACATATATCACTAATTAGCTTTAAGGAAAAAATACATAAATTCAGAATACACTAGAAACATAAAAAGGTGGAAATAAATGAATGACTATCTCAAAAACCCTAGCTATGTCATAATCATATTGTTCTTAAAAATCTGGTGTGTATAGATAGATGTAGCTGTCTTACATACTGAGCAAAAAACATGATGAAAATGGTCAAACAATCAGGTAAAAACAAGGAGCGGGTGGAATGGAGTTTCTTCTTCCCTGACAGAGTTGATCTTGAATATTCAGAGGTCTCTCATAGTTTTTCATAACCAGATATTGATTAATAAACTCACTACAATTTTTATGACCAAGATTCTTTTTTTTTTTTTAGTGAGGCAATTGGGGTCAAGTGACTTGCCCACGGTCACACAGCTAGCAAGTGTGTGTTAAGTGTCGGAGGTGGGATCCGAACTCAGGTACTCCTGACTCCAGGGCCGGTGCTCTATCCACTGCGCCACCTAGCTGCCCCTATGACCAAGATTCTAATGCCTGACCTAATGTTAAACTCAAATGAACTCTAAAAAAGACAATTCTTATGAGGCTTCTGTGCCTTGCTATCTTTTGTACCCTCCCTCTACATATACTATGAGAAACCACATATTTTTAATTTATTTTATTTTTCAATCTTTACCTCTTCCTTTACTTAGGTTAAAATACTTGCTGTGGATGGCTGGTGAGTAGGTAAACATCGGCATATTCAGCTGATGCAATCCTCCACAGAGAGGAGGCCAGGAAACCCACTTCTAGAGAGATATAATGAAAAGAAATGGACAGGCCATGGAAAGATTTGGAACACATGTGGACATTCTGTAACTGTTTCTAATCCACTAACCCCATGGTAAAGAGAAGCTTCTCTGACTGGCTGAAATTGATGTTTGTTCAAAAGGCACTAGTCAACCCAGGTGTTACCTTTGGTCTGAATGCTGCCAGCTGTATTCTGCTGAGAAAAGAGTCACTGCTGTAAAGAGAGGTCACAAGTCCTCTCCATCTGAGGTCCACAAAGGGTCTGCCAAAGGACAGTACAATGTGCTATCCAAGATCCAGGAGCAGACTCTATGCCAGGTTTTGCAGCCTGTAATTCTAGCACTAAAATTCTGGGGTATGGAAGAGGATAAGATTCATTCAGTCACTAGGCTAAATATTAATTGGTTAGAAGCTAATCAACATTAATTGGCTAGAAAAAGCTGAGATAGTAATCACCGATGGTTAACAAGAGATTAAAAACATCAGAATGGAGGCTCAAATTGGATGGCATTAGGGAGAGACACATCCAACCTCTCAAAAGGACCCTTAAAATGTGAGAGAAAGATACAGCCATCCTGGCTCTGGAAGACTCAGGCTGGATCCCCTCACTACATAGTACTCCTTAAAGCTTTCTTCCTAACTATATTAACATTAACATTCATTATCACCCTTCCAAAGACCTTGCCTCTTGCCAAAAATCCAGGAAAAGCCAAGACTTTGTTTTCTCTTTAACATCAAATTATAATTTAAAGGCTGAAATAAAGGTGCATTAGTGAATATGATTGACGGGCCCCACCAGATATCTCAGTTTAATGCTACCACCACTGACCAACTGTACCTAGAATTCGTAGCTGATTCTTCACATGCTTCCTTGAAACATCTCTGAATGTGTTCTGTCTTACAAGAGGTTATCAAATCCTTGAGTTTCCTTAGAAACTCTATGTTTTATTTTTATTGTATTCTTTTACAGTGTCTGGGATAGTTTTTTTAGACATGCTATCTTTTTTTTGGGGGGGGGGCGGGGGGAGGCAATTGGGATTAAGTGACTTGCCCAGGGTCACATAGCTAGTAATTGTTAAGTGTCTGAGGCTGGATTTGAACTGAGGTCCTCCTGAATCCAGGGCCGGTACTCTATCCACTGCACTACCTAGGTGCCCCTAGACATGCTATCTTATACTATGTTACCCACATACACAAAAAAATAATGTATTGAATCCTGCTGAGTCAAAAAACACTGGCAAAAGCAGTAAATATATTTTTCTGAAAGGTGAAAAATCTACTTCATCCTTAAATTCGTTGACTTATTTTGTTAAAAGACAACCATATTATATTGTCCTGGAGGCTAAAATGCTGCACATTCTTCCACTTATGAGAACATGGGGGGCAGCTGGATAAAGTACCGGTCCTGGATTCAGGAGGACCTGAGTTCAAATTCAGCTTCAGACATTTGACACTTACTAGCTGTGTGACCTGGGCAAGTCACTTAGCCATCATTACCCTGAAAGGAAAAAAAAAAAAGAGAGAGAGAACATGGCAGGTGACCAACAAGCAATATACTTTCTGGAGTTAGTATCTATTCAGTTCTATATCCTATGCTATCTACTTTTATACATCTATATTATACAATTCTTTTTAAGGCAATCAGGATTAAGTGACTTACCCAGGGTCAAACAGCTAGTAAGTGTCAGGTCAGATTTGAACTCAAGTCCTCCTGACTTCAGGGCCAGTGCTCTATCCACTGTACTGCCTAGCTGAATGCTAAGATGAAAGTTGTCAATTTGAACAAAAAGGCAGTAACATTAATGGTGATGAAGAGCAAACACAAAAGAGTAACCGGGACCTATAAAAATAGTTCCAGGAAGACTAAATCCCAGAATGACTTGAGCAGTTTAAAAAAAAATTACAGGAAAAAAAGAGCTTTTTAAAGGTATATTCAGAACAAGAAAACTATATAAAGGAAATTATATACCATTGCTTAGGGTACATCAGTAACATTAACATCAGGTCTATGAGTAGGAATTCTGAGGGAGGGTGGGAAATAAAGGTGGAACCTAAAGTATGATTACTTTCATATATAATTGAGGCAAATTAGAAATTTAGGTCATGGGAGATGAAAAAGTTGAGAACTTTAAAAAATATATAAGTATTGGGAAAGAGGGACTGAATCAAAGAAGAAAAACTGTGATACAGACACAGAATTTACCCAACAGAAAAGGAACACATGAGGAGGTAGAAGGGAAAGCAATCTAAAGATTCACAGAAATAATGATGCAGAAAGGAGGACTTTAAAGGAGAAAAGGTTGTTACTAATGATGGTGGTAGAGAAAGGATCCGAAAGTGACGATACTTCTCTTCCTGGTTCTCTGTGTCATTGGGTGTGAAATAAGAAGCCAGCCTGCGAGATTGTGCCAAGAGATGCAGTGTCTCCAGAAAAAGGCTAGTTTTCAGTTAAGTACTCCTAGATAGATGAAAGGAATATGAGACGAAAATATCTAGTACGAAGTTATTTGTTAACTACAGAATGGGGCTCCAGAGGTAGAGCAGGGGACAGGAACTAGGTGAATCAATAGGGATGAGAGTGTGGAGAAAGATCAGGAAGAATGCCACTACCACCACCAGATATCATGACATGGAATGAAACGCAAACTCCATTCACCAAATGCTAGTTACACCTTTGGATAAAACTGAGTAAGGAAAAAAAACACAACAAAACAAAACACCTGCCAGTTCCTTTTATACCAAGGAAAAAAGCTTCAAAATGACAAAGGCAGAACACATTAAAAGAGACATGTGGTCCAGGAATGATGAAGATATTACAAGAACACATTTACATTCTTAAAATGAATACAAGTCCTTAGGTGAGTCAGTATGTCAATCAACATTTACTGAATACCTACTATGCACAAGTCACTGTGCAAGTACTGGGGATACAAAAAAAAAAAGGCAATAAGCAGTCCCTGCCCTCAAGGAACTCACATCCTAACCTAGAATGAATTAAATTGCAAGCCATACAAAAATTTCATGATATGATCTTTGAGCTGTGATCATTAATTTGAGGAGTTATGGGTGATAAGTGGAAGACTAGATAGAACAAAATATTTCAATTTTCAAAAGCTTGAGAAAAAACAGATTTTGAAATTACCACTGGTAAGCTTAACATTGACCCCTGGCAAATTTTGGGAAAGACTGTTAAATTGCTACACTGTGAATATATTAATAAGGGTAGTAATGTTTAGGAGGAGTCACTTTGTTTTCAAAAACAACTTCCTTTTCTGAGACAGCTAAGCTACATACTGGATAGAATACTATATTGGGAGTCAGGAAGACCAAAGTTTGAATCCTACCTAAGAAACCTATGAGCTGTATGACCTTAGGCAAATTGCTTAATCTTTCTTAGCCTCAGCCTTTAAATCTATAAAAGAGGGATAACAGTATCTATCTTGTAGAGTCTTTGTGAGGCTCAAATGAGACATTATTTGTAAAGTGCTTTGCAAACCTTAAAGAACTATATAAATGTTATAGCTATCATTATTATTAAGAATAAGAATTGGGTTAAATACTGTTAGCTATACCTTGAGGCTTACCACCTCAAGAAAGAAAGGGAGGGAGAGGAGGAATAAAATTTGGAACTTAAAATTTTAAATAAAAATGTTTATTATAAAAAAAATACTGTTAGGATGCAGTAAATGCAAGACATGTTGTGCCAAGATTTCAACAAAGTGTCAAAGTGTTTCTCAAAGTTTTTCATGATATCCTTGTGGACAAGTTACGCTAGTAATATGAGCTAGATGACAGGAAAGTTATCTGGATTCACAGTTGGTTAAATGACTATCACCATTTAATGTGTTCTGGTACCAGAAAGAGGCAAGATAAATCAGAAAACATTAGAAATACCAATCCTATACCCCTCTGAAAATGCTTAGACTGATACAACTGACCACCCAAAATGGAAAACTACCAGCACATGAAATGGATTGAAACTAGATATGACTTGATTATGTGGCAGGACTGCATCATAACCTCACTCAAGATAGATTTCACCATATACATTCAAAGGTTTTACATGACTTTTTGCTAATTTGTCCATTGTTAATGGACATCATATACTCTGGAGCAAAGCTCCTTAAATTGTGGGTCACGACCCCATATAGGGTCACGTAAATGAATGTGGGGGTCACAAAAGGTTTGGCAACAATAAAAGGCTATGTATACCTATTTTATATACCTATATACCCAGGGTCACATAAAAATTTTTCAGGCAAAAATGGGTCATAAGTGGAAAAAGTTTAAGAAGCCCTGCCCTGGAGTATATGATGTCCACATGGAAAACTATTCTCTATTTAAAATATATCACTAACATAGTCATGTATCAAACTGATATTAAAAATGTCAATTTCCAATGAGACAGTTTGAGCTCCTCTGGCTATGCACAGAATTATACCCATTAGCATCACTCCTGACTAGAATGATTTTGTGGAAATTTATTTTGATTTGGGGACCCTACTTTTGGGCTGAGATTGGAAAGCCTTAGGCCCTCAGGGTCTCTTCTGTGTGGGAGGGGCTGGTGCCCCTCCCCTTCTGCTTCAGCTGAGCCAGAAAGCCCCATGGGCTGTGTAAGACGCTGGGTCAGACAGCTGGGGGGAAGAAGCCCCCAGCTCCCTCCTCCCTGAGCAGAGGTATCTGAGAGATGCTGGGTTCTGGCGTGGTCTGTGCTGGGGCGCGTGAGGCTCGAGCGCAGCTCCCCCCCCCCCCCCAGCCGCAGCCCTGGCTAGCGGATTAGCTTGGTCTGTGGGGGAGCAGGAAGCCCTGAGATTTGAGTGGAGATAAGAAAGGTGTATATATAGACCTGGGAGTTAGATTAGAGAGGGGGTGAGATGAGAGACAGGACGAGATGAACAGTAACGCAGGACTAGGAGCAAGGAGGAAAGGCCGGCGGACAAGATTAAGAGAGGCAGACAAGATTAGAGGGGCAGCAAAGGCGGCGGAGGACAGACTGATGGAGCAGACAAACAGAAGGTCGGTGAGAGAGAAACACAGGGGTTCAGCAGTGGCAGTAAGGAGAGGAAAATTAGAAGCAGGGGGATTTACAAAGTGAAAGGGGCTCAGAGTTAGAATAAAGGACCTGAGTGCCCTAAGGCAAACGGCGGCTAAGGTCCTTATTGTATTAAAAAAGTTCAAAGCGCAGCAGGTGGGAAAGAGATGCAGTGGAAAGAGATGCACTGCAATGCACTCAGGTTGTACATTTTATTTCCCTGTATTCTTAATTTTAAATGGTATCTCATAAATAAACTCTGCTTTGATTATTTAGGTAAGAGGCTTCTTAATCTGTAGCTTATCAATTTGGGAGCAGTGTAGTGGAACTTTATAAACGGCCCACATTAAATTAACAGCAGATCAGATAGCCAGTTAGTCAAAAGTCCCCAGATCAGTCATCCACAGTTTAGTCCCCTCAAAATTAGGCCCAGCTAGTCATTTAAAATATTCTTACATTTTTCAAATCAAAGTGAAAATTATAACCAAAACATCTTATTAATTGCCTGGTGTACCTGGATGATATCAAGCAATGCGGCTCCACTGAAAAGCAAATTAAACAGCGTTGTCAGCCCACAGAAACTCTCTCCAATGATGTCAAAATGGCTTTGGACTTGAGAAATATAACATTTTTAATACATACCAAGTGAGACCAACAGGGCTGAGGTTCTAAGTTTGAACCTGGAGGCCAAACTAAATCAATGGATGAAGATGATGCCTATTTAGTCTTCTTCAGGCAAGACACACCACCATAAGGCCCTCAAAGAGAAAGCTGTGGTTAAATATGTTAAGAGGCTTCGTGGCATACTAAAGTTAAAGTTTAATGGGGTAAATATATTTAATAATTAACACCAATGCAATACTATATAACATATACTTTAGATGTAGGAAAATGAATGACAAAAGATCTGGGGATGGACAAACAAAAACCCATAGAAAATTAATAAAACTCAATGTTCATAACAGTAGGGAATCTTGGAAGATTAATACTTCCTAATCAAGAAGGCCTATTGTGAACCTGTCTTTTTACCTTGTGAAATAAGGTCTATTTGTTACAAATATTTCTGTAAATTTTTAACCAGCTTATTATATACTTTGAGAACATATATTAATTTTCTTCTTCCCTTACTGACTTTTGACTAGGCTTCTGACTAGGAAGTATTAATCTTTCTATAGCTGCCACTGGATTTGTCAAATATAATAACATATAACCAAGAGTGATTTATCTGTGGATTAAGCCTATGAAACAGCAATGATCCAAGACTAGAATCAAAAGTCATTCAATGGTTGATAGCCACATGAATGCAACCAACAATATGTCAACAAAGAATCAAGGTAATAGCTAAGTTATGTAACATGATAAAAACTTGGGGTTTTTAATAATAATTCAGGATCAGACCACTGTCTCTAGAGATTACTTCTTGGTAAATGTAGATTAAATAAAGAATGTTGGAAAGTTTGGAACATATCACTTCAGTTTGCAAAAATATAATATCCAGCACAGGGTTACCAACCTGGGGTACATATTCCAAAGTAGCAGGATATTCTCAAAAAAGAAGAATTAGGGGATATTTAACAAATAGCTACATTTTTTTGAAATGTTTCAAGTGATAGTGAAAAAAAGTACCAAATCAAGTTTTTTTAATGAAAAATAATCTATTTTATGTGCATATCCATAGTAAGCTATAGAATTTATTTCTTTTCATGCTGAATGGGAGCATTTCTTGAAAGCAAAGGGTTATGGGAACCCAAGAAAAATTTGGGAACTCCTGATCTAGCAAATAAGCTAAAAAGACAATCAGGTGGCAAGAATTATACACTAGAAGTTCATTATTTTTTATAAAATGATGAACAACGAATCCTCATACTATAAAAGAAAAGTTGTAAACATTGTTGAAAATTAAATACAACTATAACTGTTGTTCAAAAAATATAAATGCCACAAAATAACACTGACCCATTAAGATTTAAGAACAATATTTGTTCAAAAGATAATCATGCCAAATAACTCAATCTCCAAACTACATAGAATGCAAAGTTTTCAAGTAAAGAATCATACCAGAACAAATAAAAGTTATAAGATGTATTAAAACCCCAAGAGACAGAGTTTCTGGGTAATTAATACTCAATTAATTAGGCTAGCTGGCAATGGATTAGTGGGAGACCCTGAAACAGCGTAAATCCCTTCTAAAAGGGAACTTCCCTGACAAGTGAAACTCAACCTTGACTGGTAGACATTTAATGAGAAGGTGTGCTAAAAGTCTTCAGCTCCTTCTGCTGAGAACCTGGCTTGCTCATGAGACTCAGAAGTCTCAAGGTTTCTGGGCATGGGGAAGCCATTTCAATCTGCACCTCTCTAGCTAGTTTTCTCCTTCATAAGGTGGGTTGCCCTAAACTCTAATGAAGGGGACCAAAGGGATTCCTCCTCCAGACAAAGACTTCCAAAGACTGGATCCTATTTATACTCTAAACAGAAATGTTATCTCCTAGTTGGGTAGGGCCCTGTGCAAAAATAAATCTCAACAATCAACATGCCCTTCAGAGGCAGACTAACTCTTTCAGGAGTTGGGTTTTAACAGAAATAAAAGGAAAAAGGGTGTAACACATATTAATAATGAGTTATTACTGTAATAGTATAATATTCATTCCTCTCAGGAGGTTACACAATGAGGAACATGATAGCTCTACTATTTTAGTTCTGAAGTTGTTTTAATTGAGTATATAGATGTGTTTATATTTAATACTCTTAATTGATTATAAAAGTCACTTTCTGTACTGTGCAAGAGTGTGTAAAGCATTAAATATACAAGAATAATAAGAAAGCATTTTGTCTTCAGACCATTTCTATATTAACTCCTTAATAAAGAGAGAACAAGATAATACTAATAATAAGGATAAAGCCTTCAAGACCCAATCCATAATTAATGATATGAGGTGTGTGTACAGGAAGGTAGGACAGGGAAGGAATAGCTACGTAAAAGAATACCAGAGTAATACATAGTGAAGCTCCTATATGTTCTGAGAATACTATAGTAGCTATACAGGTTTGGCAGGAATCCTGAAACACTGGTTAATTGGGCTTTGGTAATAACAACGATTGGGTTAACAACCCAGATAATTCTAAGAAAAAGCAGGTACAACACAGGGTTACAGACCATCCTTACTCAAAACTGTTATAATGATGAGTTTAACATGGATGAAGGGGTGTTCTTTCATATTCTGGTACCACAAGAAGGCAGGAAAAATAAAAAATGCCAATACCTCACATGTTTCAGTGCAGATCACACTGATCGCTAAAGCCATCAAACCACCACCACCACCTATGAAATTGAATGAAGATAGAAATACTTGTCTTATGTGCCATTAATGCCCCCAAACAAAACTAGAAACACCTTACTAGATATAGGAAAGGACTTCATACTGCTTGTCAATAATACTCTCAACTCCATGTTACACAATAATATATTATAGATCAATACAGGATAAACATAATACCTTGATTACTAAGGTCAGAATGGATGAAAAAAGGTGAAGAATTGAGGAGTTCTTTATACCTGAAAAGAAATAATGCTGGAGAATCAAAAGGCATGGAAAAATCTATACTTAATACACAGTAGAGAATAGAAGGAAGTTCAAAGGGAAACAAAAAAGCATTAAAGCTTTGAAAGTAAAATATTCCATTTTTTACATACCATCTTTTTAAAGCAAGTAGTAGGTAACAGAAATTCATGGCTTCATGCATAATCCTTTTTCTGTTCTATTTTGTGTATAAAAATGTCACATTTTTTGGTGTTAAATTCAGAATTCTTTTTTAAACGTGAGAAAATGCTTTAAAAAGAAAATCCACATAAGGAAAATCCAGAAGGGAAATAAGTGACAAAAAGTAATGACAATCCATGATTCAAATACTTTTGAAAAGATGGGCATACTTAGATTAGAATTTTGAAAAGCCCTTTTTGAGTCAGATGGCAGAAATCCAAATAACAGAACAATAATGAACCTAGGTAATTCAAAAAATCTGGAATCTACTATGACCATCATGAATGTGTGTGTGTGTGTGTGTGTGTGTGTGTGTGTGTGTGTGTGTGTGTGTGTGTGTGTGTATGTGTGAGAGATGGAGAGGGAATTTGTTAAGTACTTACTTACTATCTTCTAGGTACTGTGCTAAACTCAAGGATCTTATATTGTAATGGAAGAAGACAACAAACACATAAAGAAAGAGGAATTAGAAGTGGGGGGAGAAGTACAGGGATACCTGGAACCACAAAAGAGAAGGCCATAAAGCCTAGGGTGTTTGAAGGTGAAAGAGAATTTTCTAATGGGGAAGGCAGAGATGGTGGCCTTAAGTGTAGACAAGTAGAGATGGCTAAAATTTGGCTAGAGATGGCCAAAATTTCCCCACATTATACAGAAAATATAAAACATTTCAGGATTTGCATACATAATACTCTTATAATAATTAGCTCATTGTGCAAAATAATGGCCCTTAAGCTCCATATGGTTCCTACCTCTAAGGCTCTAGAAAGTTTATTTTAGATGAAAAGCTAAGAGTACAAGCATAATCACTCCAAGCCCCACAGTTTGGAAAATTCCTAATATTTAGGTAAGGTTTCTTCCTTAATGTGCATTTATATTTATCTCTTGTTAACCTTGTTCTCTTTGTAGTTGAGGCAAAATTGAAGTTGCTGAAAACATTTTAGTTACAAAGCAACAAATATCTTGTGAACAGATAGGCACTGAGAAGGTAATGTGGAAAAGTAGCAGACTTTTTCTTGGTACTTCTTTCAGTCCCTAATGAGTAGAATAAAACTAGTGGTGTCAGCCTGAGTCTTCTGCTTTGAGATTCCTATAGGGCAGATTTGAGAAACATGTAGGGAAAAATTTAAAGTTCAGAAACTCATTTATAAAAATGAAAAGTAAATATGGAAATTCCATCACAAGTAAAAGGGAAGAAAGAACCTGAAGTGCTTACTGTTATAGTATGAATATTTTATTTTAATATTTTATTTAAAAAAATCTCTTTCTAAGTAAATGATACCAAAGAGTGAAATGGAAAGCATATGTATGACTGCTGCATCAGTTACTGACAGAGCAATTTTGGTGGTCTTTCCCAACTCAATACCAGTAAAATCATTTTTTTTAAAAAGCTGGAGTTGCTTTCAAACATTAATTTGTTAAAATATGCATTGCTTAAAATAGCTTGTAAACAAAATTAAAATCCCATCAAGTAACAAAAAATGACCCTTATACTGGAACCAAGGCCTACAAAGAATACCAATTAAACATCTATCACCTAATTTTCTTTCTTTTATGCCGCATTATACTTAAATGAAAGTTGGCCTAGGTCTTCAGAGAAAAACACTCTTTTAGTTATAATCCTCATTAAATATAGCATTCATACAGGGGGCCTTGGCTTTTTTGCGTGTTATGGATCAGTGGAACATTGAAATGAAAACCTTGGACATGTTCTCAGAATAACCTTTGCTGCCTACACTCAGAACTGAATGAAATACTAAATTTCATTTAGATGCTAGTGAATATCTCTATTTATCCATCCATTCATCTATATCTATGTGTGGATGTACACACACACACACATATATATTTCTCTCCTATCCAAGTTCACATACCCACTGAAGTCTATGTACAGATCCCTTAGGAGTCCATGGACCCCAGAGTTAAGGACTACATTAATTTGCACAATGACATAAATGATATGCCTTTAAAAGGTATCTTGATTAGTAAAATTCAATATGTTTATATGTGTATCTATCTCACAGGAATGCTTTTGCATAATTAGTATAATTTTAGGCCCAAAGAAAACTAAATGCATGAATTTTATATTGTTATTTTGACCTTGATTTCCTCATCTGTACAACAGGAGATCTCAAAGATCTCCCAACTCTAAATTTTATTATTCTGTGAAAAATTTCTTAAACACCATTTACATGCATAGAGATTGGGCTATGCCCTAAGTGCTATCAGGGATACAAAGAAAATCCATGATATACATAAATGAAAAGTTTAAATAATATGAGAACCAAATAATGATGAGAGGGAACATGGAGTAGTTGAAGAGTACTAGACGTGGCATCAGAAGAACCTGAATTCAAATATTGCCCTTGGCACACTAGTTATGCAATCATGGACAATTCACTTAACCTTTTTGAGTCTGTTTCCAAATAATGATAATGTAAGGGGCTAAAATTCTAGCTATACTATCTAAAATCTAATGAGTGGTTGCCAATAAATTATAAGCTTTAGCAAGAGTTTTTAAGTGTTTAAGTATTTATTACAGAGCATTAGGATCAGAGAGAAAGGTAAAAATCTAACTATTTCTAAGAGACACCATCATCCAACCCACCATGGCGAGGTCAGGAACCAAAAGAGACAGAACCCCTCCGCCAGCATCCACTTCCTACTTCGTGTCCACCTCCCAGAAATGGGAGGCTCCTCAAGTTGATTGGCTGGTAGCCTTGATAGACAGTACCCACGAGCAAACTGATGCCAAGGACCTTGACTGCATGGCTTACCCTCAGAGGCCTTCTCCTCATGGCGGAGCTTTTCTACAGTAAGTCTCCAGCAGGTGACACCATTCCAATCGTTACAATAATATAAAATAATTATAGGAATACCTTTAGGATCTACTTTACATGGCTGTTAAAAGGATCTAATGAAAAAATGTATGCGAAATGCTCTGGAATCAACAAAGTAATATATAAATGTTAGCTACTATTAATAAATGAAACTTCAAAAGAAAATATATAAATAATAGGTAGTGGTACACAAAATTAAACGTTATGAAACTGTAGGAAAGTGATAAGTTTTTGAGTTGGAGCAGTCATGAAAGAAATAGGAATCTATAATAAATGAGTAATATCTGGGTAAACAGAATGGAAAAAAAAAAGAGGATATGTCAGGTGACAGTAGTAAAATGATTATACAGAGGTAGAAAGGAAATAGGGAAGAGATTGTACTTGGAAGTACGTTTGTCTGGCAAGTACAGAGTTAAGCTTTGGAAAGTCAGAAAGGTATCTTTAGGAGATAAAAGTCTAGATCACTGATTAAAATCTTGCTTACTTTCTGTCTCTAAGAAGTCTACAATATTGCACTTCTATTCATATTAACTTTCATTACACCAACAAACTTAAAAAGGAGTCAATGATGTTAATTTTCTTATTTCAGGGAGAGTAATGCATAACTGGCAACTTTTACTCTGGCATTAAGAACACAGGGAGTTCCATTTAGAATTTTCAATTAACAAAAAATTTATACCAAATATTTTTAAAAGATTTCTTTTCAACCATAGCTTGCATTTCTCCATATGCTGCTTGCCTTCCCTCAATAGTGTTAAACCAGTCTTCCTTCACTTTATTGCTAAAAAATATGCTTGAAATCCTTAAGGGATTGACATTTAAGACACAAATGAGGATTTTTAAATGAATTTACTATGTTTCATTTTCATGACCACTGAACCCCATCCCAAAATGAAGGGCCTCAATCTTAGGAGCTTTTCCAAGTATCAGTATGTGAAAGGCATACTTCATGTCTTTTTACTTTAGGAATTTATTCTTGGCACAAAACATCTATTTCATACATTCTCAGATGATTTATTCACACTTGAAAAGTTCTCAAATGTGCATAGAGATGTATCATATCTCACACACACATAGTCCAAACCACCATTTCTTGATTTATAATGTTCAATTTATTGCAAGAATGATTTTGTTTATAAGGAGTCCTAAAGTTAGTTTTTCAGAATGTCTTTACTATACCTGTTGCATAAATATGTGATCTAATTTTTTAACAATGCAAAAGTAATTGATTCCTAAATGCTGATAAAACCACATTTCTTATTTCTAAACGTTTCAGAGGCAAACACACCATTTAAAAATTTTATTGATATCATTTGTTTTTATAACATCATAATCTCCCATTATATCTACCTCTCAACACAGGAACCCAAGTCTTTTAACAAAGATTTTAAAAAAGAGGGTGTAAGACAGATCAGAAAAACTAACCAATACATCAACTAACAACTTACATTGTTAAAACCATGCCTTTGCAAAAATGGAAGCGATACAAATTCTCATCTTTCTTTTCAGAGTAACCTTGGCTGTTATAATTATAGCGCATTTAATTTTAATTGTTTTGTTGTAAGCTGTTCTATTTATTTTGCTGTAGTCCCTGTATATATTGTTTTCCTTGTTCTGTTTACTTCACCTTGCAAAAGTTCAAACATTTCTTTATTCTTTGTATTCACAGCTCTTATAATACAGCAATATTCCAAAAAATTCATTTGTTGTGCTTCTGTTGAACCATTTCCCAACCAATGTACTTCTACTTTGTTTCCAGTTCTTTGCAAATATGAAAAGTGCTACTATAAATAGTTTGGTGTATATATAAGACTGTTCTTCTTATCACTGATGTCCCTAGTATGTGGGATATCTGGTTCAAAGGATATGGACACTTTACCCATTTTCTTCAAATAATTCCAACTGTTTCCCAAAATGGTTGGCCCAATTCATAACTACACCAAGAATGTATCTTTCTACAACCACACTAATGATGACTATTCCTATCTTTTGGCATCTTTGAAAATTTCCTAGGTTTGAGGGGAAACTTTGTAATTTTCTGATTTGCATCATTCTTATTATCAGTGATCTGCAGAAATATTCCATATAGTTGTTGACAATTTGTAATTCTTTTGAAAACTACTTGTTCATATCCTTTAATCAATCACCCTTTAAGGAATGGTTTTTGGTCTGATATGTTTGTGTTAGTTCAATACATGCACATATGTACATACATGTATATACACACATATGCATGTATTTATATATGCATATATATCCATATCAGAGATATCTGATGCAAAGATTTTTGCCAAAAATCTCAACACAGTTGCTCAGTCTGTTACCCCCTTATGACACATCTTCCTTTTTTTTTCTTATCCTAGTGTGGTTGAGTTTATTTGTACAAAAGGTTTTTAATAGCATGTGACATGATTTTTACTATTAAGTTCAGTTTACAAATCCATTTTTACCTTATTAAGGTATAAGGTTTAAAATGTTCCTCTAAGTCTAACTTTAACAGAATGCTCTCTAATTTTCTCAACATTTTTATCAAACAGGGAATTCTTCCCAGAGTAATTTATGTACTCGCTTTAATTAAAACCTGAGATAATGAGTTATTTTTCCTACTTCCATATCTAGGCTCTTCCAGTGATCTACTTTTCTATTTTTTAACGAGTTCCTTCCATTACCACACTGCCACCCCCATCCCACTTTTATTTCTACCTGAGGCAGCTAGGAGGAGAGAGTGTTGGGCCTAGAGTCAGGAAGACCTAAGTTCAAATCCAGTCCTAGACACTTATTTCCTAGCTATGTGACCTTGTGCAAGTTATTTAAACCTCTCTCTGTCTCAGTTTTTTCAACTGTAAAATGGAGGTAATAGTAGCTATTATAAGTTGTTAATAAAATATTAGATAGTGGTCATTATCTATTGTTAATAGGTAAAGCTGTTACTATGATAAGATAATAATAGCTCCTATTACAGGGTTGTTGTGAGGATAAAATGAAAAAATATTTGTAAAGTGCTTATGGTGCCTTAACAGTAGGTGATTAATTCATGAACAAGATTAATAGTAGCCCTTCTTCCACATGTCACCCATTCAAATATCTGAAGACAGTTATTATACCTTCCCCACAGAATCTCTTCTCCGGGATTTTAAACATCTCCTATTTCATCAGCCAATCCTTCTATGACATGATCTCAAGATCCTTCACCATTTTGGTTACCTCGCTGTGTGCCCTCCATGTCCTTAAATGCAGTACCCAAAACCTAAAGTGTTATAGACAGAACAACTTTGAGACTAGAATGGTAGTCCTTACAGCTTTTTCAATGTCCTCTGCATTAGAAGACGCTATTAAATATTTATTACACAGTTTATTGATCCAGTTTTAATATCATGAAATCATCTACATGAACAATATCTATAATCTAATGTCATATGAAAACAACTGATAGTTAAACAAATTGAAGTACATGAATTAATGGGATACCATAAGAAATAATGAATATGAAGAATTTTAGAAAATCTTAGCAGGATTTACATGAATCTATGCAGAGTGAAGAAAAACAATATACATAGTGACTACAATAATGTAAATAGAAAGAAAAAAATAGAGCTGAACACTGCAATTATCTTAACTAAGCTTAACCCAGGAGTAAAGAAGAGAAAAAGAACTTTCTCCCTTTCTTTGAAGACTAAGGATATGGAACATTGCATATAATATCAAATTTAACAGGTGAATTGGATGTTTTTGCTGAAATGCTTTTCATTCCTCTTTCTTTTTTTTTATTCTTTGTTATAAAAGATGAAAGGCTATAGAGGAGAGGGAACAGGAATATATTTGGAAATAAAGAATTTCAGAAATACTTTAATAAATAAAAATACAAAGAAAATATAACCAACTTTCTTCCTTTCATTCAAAAAATACACCTACACAATGCTGAAATGCTCAAATATTCTTTAATAGGTACATATTATTATCTATTCTGTGATAATATACACATAATAGTCAATACTAGTCTAGTACATGAATATTTTTAAAAATAACATCACACCTTAAAATGTGTTGTCTTTCTTGAAATTAAGTCATATTTTATAGTCCATAGATACCTAAAGTCTATAAAACAAATCTTTTGGTTCTTTCCTTAAAATACCATTTTCAAACTAATCCAACTGGTTGTAAATATTAAAACATATCGCCTATTTTACAAAGATAGTTATCAATGAGTTAAGGAGTTCTGCACACTTTACCTTCTTTGATGCACTAGTGGAAGGTTCCTTTTTCATATTCTTTAACAAAAACTCTGGCATATTATTTTCAATATCCTCTCGTGTACCCTTTTTATGCAGTACTGCAGCCAGAAATGAAATTACCTAGGGAAAGAATATTTGCAAACTTTATACAAAATGCATCAAACTGGACAAAACCAAATAATGAACTTGTACTCCTACAACTTTAACATACTTAATGAAATTTAAGACACAAGTAATATATTGGTTGTAGAGGAACAATAAACTCTTTTCCTCCTTGCCCATCAATTTTTAAAATAAAATGTTAGTTTAAAATTTACTATAAAATTCCCATTGATGTTATTCTAGGACCCATCTAATTTATTCACCTATTCAACTTTTGGAGGGATGGATTATTACAGATCAGTCCCCAATTTACAAATCAGGTTATGCTCCAAAAGGTTATTGTAAGATTGTTGCTTCTCACTTCAAAAACACTGGAGAGGGAGAAGGATGGGGGAACAGGGGGACAAGATTATTCTATGTGGTGGTTATCCAGACTATACCAGACCAGTAGTTCTTAAAGTGTAGTCTGGGGACCCCTGGGGAATCTCTGAGAAACTTTTAGGAAATATAGCCAGAGGGTCAAAACTATTTTCATAATAATTCTATGACATTTAATTCATAATATGGTAAATATCATTAATATAACCCACCTAAACAAAAGCTCTTTGGTTAAGTAATGTTCTCAATAATTTTTTTTTTTAATGCAAAGGTGACCAAGACCAAAAAGTACGGCTACACTATAGTATATACTATAAGACTATAATAACAATATCACTCTAACTACCATATGCAACAGATGCTTCTATGGGAAAATGAATTCCAATTTGTCATGCTAAGAGCACCTTGCTACCTACCTCTCCCTGTCCCAATTTCATCTCTCCAAATAGAATGAGGGGGCTGTCCTCATTTTCCCTACCTATTAATGCCTGACTCTGATGGTTATACCTACTTCCTAGGGAAGAAACTCAACAGGGCTAGATTTGGAGCAAGAAATCATGGAAACAGAATGATTCCCCAAATGTATCTCCCAAGAACATTACTCAGTTTTATCTACTTGCCTAACCTAGACCTACTTGCTTTCTTTCTCATGAATACAACCTGTTCAACCTGATCAATCCATCTTCTTATGATAGGATAAAACAGATGATGGTCTCAGACAGAGTCCTTGTCATATTTTTCTAAATCTTTTTTTTTTCTTTCCACTTTTAGGTCTGGACCTATGATTTCATATATGTGAGTAGCTTCCAACAAAGTAAAAGGCAATTGGTCTCTAATTTATAATCTTAGGAAGCTGCTTGAGGCACTCAGAGGTAAAGTTTTCCCCCCATACCCCAGTTTGTCATAGAAGAAGAACCCAGAGCTTCCTGTCTTTCATCTAACTGTTCTATACTACCCAGGGCTTTTTACTGCAAGTACATCATAACAATTTAGCAATAGTCATTTCTGAATCAAATGTCTATATGCAATCAGATCATCCACTGCTAAGGGCAAAGGTCCAAATGAATACTTAATTAAAAAGGAAAAGTGAGAAAAGGCTTCTGTGTGCAGGAGATCAAGATGAGGAAAGAATACTGTTTGCTATTACTAAACACAGCTCATTTAAACAAATTGCCAAAAATGGAACGAACATTGCTTGGAGAAGGTTAACCAATTACTATAATGAGGTAGCAGTAAGTGGTGAGAAGCCATTCCAGCAAGGAAATATTTGTTCTCCTTGACAAAATAAATGACGAACAAGGGCGACACTGGTTTAGAGTGCAAGCTCATTTGCAAAACACAATCGCAAAAGATTACATTCAGCTACATTGCTACAGAAGAGAGTGGAGAAAAGGCAGTGGTTGGGCAAATGAATCTGCAGAGAGCTTAGCTTAAGACACAGCTAATTTAGACTATCCTGAAGAATGAAACTTAAAAGAAAACAAAGCCACAAAACGGAATAGATCTGCCAGTATTTGAAGATAATCTATTCATTCCCATCAGTTTCAATATTGGAAATGCCAATCAACACCCAATGTAATATGAGGAAATTTTGTCTGCTTCAGACAAAAAATGTTTTTAAAGCACTCAGGAATTAAATGTTAAAGATGTCAAAGAGGAGCATGTCAAAGAATAAAAATAAAAAAGCAGAACAGTCTTGTCCTTAGTCAGTCAACTATCCTTTATTAATGGCCATGTTACATGTACTGTGCCAGGCACTAAGGATACAAAGCTCACAATCTAAATGGAAAGACAACATGCAAACAACTATGTACAAACAAGATAGAGTAGAATAAACTGAAGGTAGTCTCAGAGGGAAGACATTAAAGTTAAAGAGAATGGGGAAAGGCTTCTTACAGAAGGGCTTGAAGGAAGTCTTGAGGTGGAAGTGAGTTCCAGAGGCATTGTTAGGATGTCCTCTGTAATTAAGAGCCAGTGTTACTACATAACTGAATATGTGGAGGGGAGTAAAGTGTAAGAAGGTAGAAAGAAAACAGGATATGAATGGCTTTAAAAGCCAAAAAAAAATTATTTTCTATTTGATCCTAGAGATAATCACTGGAGCCACTAGAGGTTTCTGAAGGGAGAGGGCATGGTATTTTCAGACCTGCATTTCAGGAAGATATCTGGAAGATAAGGGGAGAGATGGATTTGGTGTGGGGAGATTCTGAGCCAGAAAGATCACCTAGCAGCTAGTGCAATAGTACAGGAGGCAGTGTGGACTTGCACTAGACTAGTAGCAGTGTTAGAATATAGAAAGATGCATATACAAGAGATATTTCTAAAGTAGAAAGAACAGAACTTGAAAGCCGACTGGATATGGAGAGCTAGAGAGAAAGTCAAGGATGATACCTAGATTGCAAAGAGTCAACAATTACACCCAAATTGTCTACGTAATTGGAAGGATGGTGTTACCCTTGACAGTAATAAGGAAGTCAGGAATGAGAGAGGCTTTGGGGAAAAGATAGTGAGTTAGTTCTGGCCATGCTGAGTTTAAGAAGTCTATGGACATCCAATTCAAGGTATCTATTGAGAGAAGTTAGAGCTGGATAAGGATATCTGAGAGTCATCTGGTCAAAAAGAAACAAATCCCTGCAGGCCACATACTGATTTAGAAAACCACAAATTAACATTATCTATGCTTTACTATATTTTTATTTTGTTAGACATTTTCAAATTACATTTTTGGGGGTGGGGCAATGAGGATTAAGTGACTTACCCAGGGTCACACAGCTAGTAAGTGTCAAGTGTCTGAGTCAGGATTTGAACTCAGGTCTTCCTGAATCCAGGGCCAGTGCTTTATCTACTGCATCACTTAGCTGCCCCCTCGAATTACATTTTAATCTGATTTCAGCTTTACTCCAGATTTTTGCAGAGAGATTGATACCTCTAGCATAAATGAAAACATGAAAGCTGATGAAACCATCAAATGAAATAGTATACAGAGAGAAAAGGGCCCAGGATAGAGTTTTGGGGGACCTTCACACTCAGCAGGCATGAGGTAGATAAGGGTCCAGGAAAAAGGAAAGAAAAGGATCAAACAGGAAGAAAACTAGGAAAGTAATGTCATTAAAACCTAGAAACAAGAAATTATTAAGAAGAGTGATCACATATGTCAAAGGTTGCAGGGAGGTCAAGAGGGATAAGAAATGACAAACTATGACTAGATTTGGCAATTAAGAGATCACTGATAGCTTTAGAGTAAGCAGTTTCAATTGAATGTGAGGTCAGAAGCCAGATTTCAAAGAGACAATAAGAGAGTGAGAGGAAAGGAAGTGGAGGCATCTATTGCAGGACAGTCAGTCTCCTCTAGCGGTTTAGCCACAAGAGAGGAAATGGGATAATAACTAGTAAAGATGAATAGATTAAACGAGGGTTTTTTTTTAAAGGATGAAGAGACACTGGGCATGTTTGTAGACAATAGGGAAGTAGATAGGAGTCAGGGAAAAGACTGAGTATTAGTGAGAAAGTAAGGATCATAGCCGAGGCAATGTGCTGGAGGAGATGGTATGGCACAGGATCCCTTATGCATGTAGCGGGGTTTGACTTGGCAGGAAGGGCCATCTCTTCATGTGAAACAGGTAAAGCTGAGAAGATTGTGGCAAAAAGCACCTGAGTGATGTGGGTTGAGGAACTTCAGAGAAGAGGGATTTCTGCAAAATGTTCAGAAGACCATTTTTGTAAATGGTCTCAATTTTTTCAATGAAATATAAGTAAAGGTTCTTAGTTCCCCTTCAAGTGAGGGAGGGGAAGTTGTGGGAAGATTGAAATGGGACGAAAATATCAAATATCCCAGCTACTAAAGTAAAAGGGTAGTTAGATGGCTCATCTTCCTGAGTTCAAATCTGGCCTGAGGCATCTACTAGCTGTGTGACCCTGGGCAAATCACTTAACCCTGTTTGCCTTAGTTTCCTCCTCTGTAAAATGAGCTGGAGAAGGAAATGACAAAGAAATCTAGTATCTTTGACAAGAAAATCCCAAATGGGGTCACAAAGTGTCAGACAAGACTTAAAATAAGTGAACAACAATGAAGCAAGAACTCACTCTTCAACAAAAATTAAAAAAAAAATTAGAAAGCAGTATGGCAGAAATTTGGTATATAAAAACAGCTTAACTGTATACCAAAATGAGTTGTAAATAGATATATGACCTAGGAAGGAAGGAAATAAGCATTTATTAAGCACCTACTATGTGTCAGGAACTATGCTGAGTACTTTACAAATATTATCTTATTTGATCTTCCCAACAATCCTAGAAGATAAATCCTATTTTTAGCCTTAATTCATCATTGAAGAATCTTAGTCAAAGAAAAGTTAAATGACTTGCCCTGGGTGAGACATCTAATAAGTGTCTAAAGCAGGATTTGAATTCAGGTTTTCCTGAGTCCAGACCCACTGCTCTATCCACTGTGCCACCTAGATTAAACACCATATAGAAGCTGAAAAAAAGAGAAGAAATATTACCTATCAAATCTATTAATAAGAGGGGAGTTCAAAACCAAACAAAAGAGAGAGAGGATCGCAAAAGGTAGAAAACAGTTTTGATTACCTAAAATTTTTAAGGTTTTGCATAAAAAAACCCAATGCAGCTGAAATTTGAAGGGAAGCAGGTAACTGGGGGAAAAAAATCTTTGTAATAAGTTTCTTTGATAAAAGTCTTATTTCCAAGTTGTGTAGGGAACTGATTTGAATTCATAGGAATAAGAGCTGATCTTCAAATAATAGTCAAAAGATATGAACAGGCAGTTTTCTGAGGAATAAATCCAAGCTATCAATCACCAAATGAAAAAATGCTCCAAATCACTGTTAGAGAAATACAAATTAAAGATACTCTGAGCTTACACCCATAATATTAGGTGTGGCAAAGTTGACAACAAAGGAAAACAACAAATGTTGGAGGGGCTGTGGAAATATAGGTACATTAATGCATTGTTGGTGGAGGTGTGAACTAGTCTAGCGACTTTGGAAAGCAATTTTAAACTATGTCTAAAAAGTTACTAAATTGTATGTAGCTTTCGACTCAGTAATAACACTACTAGGTCTATTCCTCAAAGAAGTAAAAAATCAAACAAACAAAAAAAAAGAAGTAAACAATCCATATGTTCAAAAATATTTATAGAAGCTCTTTTTGTGACAAAGAAAAGAAACTAACAAAGTGTCCATCAGTTAGGAAATGGCTGAACAAATTACGGCATATACTTGTAACAGAATAGTGCTATAAGAAATGACAGAAAGGATGGCATTAGAGAACCTTGGGTACTTACATGAACTGACACAAAGTAAAGTAAGCAGAACTTGGAGATAAACTTATATAGTAACACCACTGTAAATAAACAGTGATAAAAAAAAGTATGGAAAATGTTAGAACTTTGATGAATGTCAGTCTTCTTAACACCTTACTTACCCAACATGTACTCTTAGATTCAGTTACGTTGGCTGCCTGGCTGCTGGCTCTGGGCATATTTTCTGGCTTTCTCCCATTATTAGAACACTCCAGCTACTGACCTCACTGGCTTCTGTTAAGTTCCAACTAAAATCCCACCTTCAACAGAAAGCCTTCCTCAATTGCTCTTAATTCTAACGTCTTTCTCTATCTGTCTGTCTGTCTCTATCTCTCTCTTCCTATTTATCTTGTATATAGCTTGCTTGTATATATTTGTTTGCATGTTATCTCCCCCCATTAGATTGCAAGCTCCTTGAAAGCAAAGGCTTTCTTTTGACTTTTTTTGTATCCTCAGTGCTTAGTATATAGTAGGCATTTAATAAATGTTGACAGACTAATTGATTGAATGCAGTAGTCAACAACAGTCCTAGAGGATTGATGATGAAAAGTGCTATCCACTTTCAGACAAAGAGGTGATGAGTTCAAGGTGCAAATGAAGACATTTTTTTAAAAGGCTGTTACATAAATTTATTTTTGCTTCTTTATGCATATTTATACAATTTTTTCATTCCCTTTTAAATGTGTGTATGTGGGTGAAGAGTGAAGAAGAGGTAGATTTTTGATCACTGAAAAAAATGTAATGAAAATGGAAAAAAAAAAGGATCAGAAGACCATGTGAACAGGTGGGTAAAAGAACAGATGGAAGAAACAGTATAAAATTTCATTGAAGAAAATTACAATAATGAGAAAACATACTAAAAGAAGATGCAGCTAAAATAAGGCTAAGGAAAAAATTTATACCTCTAAATGCTTTCATCAACAAAAGAGAAACAACAAATTAATTAATGTGGCATGCAACTAAAAAAATTAGGAAAACATTAAAAAAATACAAAGTAGAAATTCCAAAAGTCAGATTAACAAAATAATAAAATGATTTGACAAAACTAGGACCTTTAAATTCAGAGTAGAGAAAATTACATGACAAAAAAAAATAATGATTTAGAGGAAATGGACAAATACTTACAAAATTAAAATAATCAGATTAACAAAAGACAAAATAGATAATTGTAATAATCCAGTATCAGAAAAAGAAATTGAACAAGTCATAAATAAACACCCAAAAGGAAGAGAGGAGGAAACTAACTCCAGGTCCAGATAGATTTATAATTAAATTGTATCAAACATTCAAAGAACAATTAATTCCAATATTACATAAACTATTTGCAAAAAGAGACAAAGAAGCAACTCTTCCAATCTCTTTTCTGATACAAATGTGGTCTTGAAAAGATTATACATTACCAAGTTGTATTTCTGCCAGGAATTCAGGGTTGGTTCAATATAAAGCAGACTATAAACATAATAATTCATATTAATAACATGAATAATAAAAGCCACATGAAGGAAGGAAGGAAAGAAAGAAGGGAGGGGAGAAAAGATTTTTAAAAGGCCTTTGACAAAAAACAACACCCATTTCTGTTAAAAGTACCAGTAAGAGTAGGAATAAATGGACTTCGTCTTAATATGGTAAATAATCTATCTAAAGCCAAGATAAAACATTATATGTAATGGAGAAAAGTTAAAGGCCTTTCAAATAAGATCAAGGGTAAAAACAAGGATGCTTGTCACCACCACAATTTAACAGTGCTAGAAATACATAAGAAAGAAAATAAAGGGAACAGGCAAAAAAGAAAAAAAAATCTATGGCATTTTGCAGATGTTATGATAGTCTGTCTAAAAACCCCTAAATAGTCAAATTATAAAGATAACACAATAAGCAAAGGGAATTCATTAGAAGAGACCTCAGAGATCATCTAGTTCAAGTCTCTCATTTTACAGATGAAGAAAAAGAAGCTCATAGACATGAAGTGAGTTGGATACACCCCACCACTTCCAAGTTTTGGGAAAATAGATTTTAAAGAGTTCAGAGAAAGGAAAGCTAGGATTCCATGACCATGCCAAACTGTACTTAATTTCTTTTACAAGAGAATTATAACACAGGTAAGTTATAGGAACGCTACACCTAGATTTTAGAACAGCATTTTAAAAAGCATCTCATGACATTTTCTGTGAACAGAATGGAGTTTGGTTAGACAACAGTACATTTAGGTAGATCAGAACTTACCAAATAGCCAGACCCAAACAGTAGGCATAAAACCTGGAAATTTTCTAGTTTAGTGCCCAAAGAATATATATTTCATCCTAAAACCAGAGTATTTCTTTCAAATCTGCAGCTGAAACCTCCTATATCTATTATCTCCCCCAGGCCTTAGCACAATGCTTTGCACGCACGTGTTAAGTACTTAATAAATGTTGTTTATTCATTCATCCTACTTGTTATCATTTTTCTCAATAGCCTATATAAACGTAGATGACATGCTTATCAAATCTGCAGATGATGCAAACCTGAAAGGGATACCTTACAGATTGGATGACAGCATCAAGATTCCAAAAGACATTGATAGGTTAGAATGGAATCTAATAGAATATAATTCTCCCAAATACTCAAAAGAATGATGATCTCTTCAATTTGGATGCTTCCTCAAACAATGCAGATGTATTATCTTTGAACCACAAAGCAAGACTTAAGGGAAACTTAAGGTAAATAAGTTTGGACAATTAGGAAAGGTTAAATGGTGATCAAGTAATTCCATCCTAATGGGAAAAAGAGAACTATTGCTCCTTCAGAATCCCACTGTTTTAAAGGATGAAAAAGGAAACAAAAAGAGTGGGGGGGGGAGCATATATAAGGGGAGGAATGAGGAAGAGGAAGAACTCAAGAATCTCTTGAATGGTATGAAACAATGTAACAAGTATGAAGGTGGGATGTTGGAAGCAGACACTTCATTAAGTTAGGGAAGGGGGAAAGAATAGTGTAGAAATACAATAAAATAAGGAATCCTAGAAGATGATTTGGTGAGAAGCAGCCCTTTACCCACCCCCACCAAATAGCCCAAGAACCTCAAAATGCAGAAAACTCAGCAATGAAAGAAAGAAGTCAAATAACCCACGACCAAGTATCCTTTGCCAAAACATTAAGGAAAGATCATTTCACTAGTCAATTTCTCCTAAAGCTCTTAACTCTAGACTCCTCTCATCTCTCACACTGCACATTGGCTCAGGGCATCACTGTGACCCTACCCTACCCCATGAGTGGAAACTTTAGGCAATGAATTCAAAATTAACTCAGTGTCTATCAGCTGTTCTTGTCCTCCTTTGCAGAAATGGAGGCCCCGTGACATTTCTCCACTCCCTCTCCCACCTGCTTCACATTCTCCTACAACCCATCTGCAGCCAAGATGGAGGACAGACCTAAGGGCAAAGATTTCTTGGAGCAAGTCTCTCATCAGTGTACTAGGGGATCTCTTCCCCAGCCCCTTAACAACTAGAACCAAGGGAATAGCCTACGAATTGAAAAAAGTAAGAGGCAGAGAGGATAGAGCCTAAAAGAGACAGACTGAAAAAAGCAAAGAATAAGTTTCTAACCATAATGGCAATTCAGTCTCCTAGGAGAGGTGCCCAAACTTCTCATTTTCACTCTCTGAGGAACAGACTTCTTCCAACCCTGGTGGTCTGAGAGAACAGAGGAAAGGAAGCCAAGCCCTGGGGGAGGGGCACAAACACAGAGTTTTCAGAAGGAAAAGGACTGGCACTAAGAAGCATATTTTCAGCAAGAACACCAAAGGAAAACTCAGGAAAGTGATTCATAAAGACAGACAAAAAAGTTTATTGAGGAGAAATTAACAAACATTTGCAGGAAAGCATAATTGAAAGGACAGATACTTCCCAACAAAGAAAAATTAATCAAAATCCCTAAAGATGAAGGTATCATAACAAAATCTAAAGTCCCTTGAAATGACAGGCATTTTTATATTGCTAACAAAAACCAAGAAGAAGCAGTGAGAGTAATCTGATCTATATCAGCTATCTGACTGACCCTGACACACATAAGACATACAAATATAACTACAAAATATTCATGACAGAAATAAAGTGAAGCACAAATGGTGTTCAAATGGGCCAGTACTCATAGTTAAACAATAGTTCTACACCAATCTATTATAGAAGGGATACTAGTTGGAATTGGACAAGATAATGACAGAATTTATTTGGAAGCACAAATAAGAATGAAAAGGAAAATTATGAATGAAAGTGCACAGCATTACTAAACTTCAAACAATACCATAAAGCAGTAGTCACTAAACTATTTTAGTACTGGTTAAAAAAGCAGAAAGGTGGATCAAAGGAACAAGGTTAGTAAATAAGAAAAAAAAAAAAAGGCAAGTGGAAATAATAGTCCAGTATTTGATACACTGAAGAACATAAATTACTGAGAATGGTCCCTTTTTAAAGAAAATCTATTGGGATAAATAGAAACCGAGTTTAACCAAAATCCTGATTAGACCAACATCTTACACAAAATGCCACAATAAATACAAAGTAGTTATATGACCTTAATATAAAAGGCCACATCATAAAAACATGAGAAGAGAATGGGATCAAGTACCTTTAACAACTATGGCTACAGAGAGAATTCTCAACCAAACCAGGAGAGGAAATAAAGTAGAAGATAAAACAGACAATTTTACATCCAATTTATGAATAAAATTCCAACATCTGAAATATATGGGGAGTATTATACAAAGATAGCACATAAAAGGGCATCCCCTGATAAATAAAAATGGTCAAAAACTATGAAGAGTTTTCAGAAGAAAATTTGAAAACTACAAGAACTATATGAAAACATGATCCAAATTACTAATAGTAAGAGAAATGTAAATTAAAACAGTTTTTTAGCTTTTACTTCATTCCATGCAAATCGGCAAAGATGAAAAAAAGAATAGTCAGTGAAAGGTCATGGGGAGACAGCTGATGCAGTGTTGAAAAAGCTGTAAAGGAGCCTACCTGTTCTGATTTCAGTATAGAATCCTGAAGGAAAAGGGACTAAAATTTCACTCTGAGACACAGAAATCTCACAACTAGATTCAAGGAAGTCAAAGACAGACAAAAGTCCAATATATACCAAAATATTCAGCACAACACTTTTTGAAGTAGCAAAAAGCTAGAAACAAATTGATTAGGGAAAGTTTTAAATAATTATGCCATATTATGAAAATTATTCCATATCATAATTATTGTGAAGAAACAGCAAATATGAGGAATTTAGAGGAATATGAGAAAATGTTTATGAACTGATGCAGTTTAAATAAGCAGAACCAGTGAGACAATACACACATTAATTACAATAATATAAATGACGGGGGTGGCTAGGTGGCTCAGTGGATAAAGCACCGGCCCTGGAGTCAGGAGTTCCTGAATTCAAATTCGGCCTCAGACACTTGACACTTACTAGCTGTGTGACCTTGGGCAAGTCACTTAACCCCCACTGCCCCGCAAAAAACCAAAAACAAAAACAAACAAACAAAAAAAACCAATAATATAAATGAAAAGATCATTAAAAGGAAAAAGAAATCCGAGAAAAGGAAAATTCAATGATACCCTAGAGAAGAAGAGGGGAAAGCGAGGGTATAAGTATTTTTACAGTACCTACTATGTGTAAGGTATAGTGTTTTTTTACACATGTGCTTTTTGCAAACACTATTTGATTTAATCTTCACAACAATCCTCCAAGGTAGATACTATCATTATTCCCATTTTACAGTTAAGGAAACTGAGGCAAAGAGACTGAGGCACTCCATCCAGTGTCATACAGCTAATGAATATCTGTAGCTGGATTTGAATGAAGGTCTTCCTGTTTCCAGGCCCCATACTCTATCCATGCTGGCAGCCAGTGGACAGAGCAGTGGCCCTGAAGTTGGGAGGATCTCAGTTCAAATCTCACCTCAGATACTTCCTAGCTGTGTGGCCCAGGGCAAATCACTTAACCCCAATTGCCTTAAAACATCCAGGGCCATCTCCAGTTGTCCTGATGCATATCCTGCCACCGGATCCAGATGGCTCTGGAGGAGAGAGTGAGATTGGTGATCCCACAACCCTCCCTCACTTAAATCCAATTCAGTGCAAGTCATGACATCCCCCTAATGTCATGGTCTTCTTCAGGAACAAAGAACAAACAAAAACACTAGCCACTGTGCCACCAGAAGAGATAATGAAATATATTCATCTTCACTCAAAGTATATGAATGGAGGGACTATAAGGACAAAATATGTCATATATGTGTCAGACAATATTTCTGTATCAAATGTTTTTAATTAATTATCTTTCTTAGTTATAAGGAAGTGTTTAATGGGGGTGGACGGAATGACCAATATAAAGACAAAAGACATCAATAAAACATTTTCCTTTGTTTAATTTTTTTAAGAAATAAAGCAAAACTAAAACAACTGGAAATACTCACTGCTTACAGATAAGCCATGTCAATATAATAAAAATGATGATTACTACCTAAATTAACATTCAGTACTATACAATCAAATTATCAAGGGAACACTATTTAGAAATAGCTGAAATAATAACAAATAGAAGGAAAAAAAATCTAGAATTCCTATGAAATTCTTGAGAAAAAGGTAAGAAATAGTATTATGAGAGTTATAACTATGTTATAAACCAAGTCATCAACTCTATTCAATAGAAGCTAGAAAACAAACAAAAAAAATAGATCAGTGGTACATTGTGAATAACCCATAAAGAGGGGGCTGAAAAGAGTATCCTAGTATTTTATAAAACTAAGAATATAAAGTACTGTGAGTTCCTTTTTGCCAAGAACTGATAAGAAAACCGAAAAGCAATTTGGTAGCTATTAGGTTAAGATCTTACAACATAAAATACAATAAACTCAGGGATGCTTGACCTAAGTTTTAAAAAGATCATACCATAAAAAAAATTATAAAAACAAGATCAGGTACCTTCAGTAGTATGGTTAGGGGGAGAATTCCTAAACCAAGAAAGAGAGAGAGGAGACCATTAATCACTGAGTCAACAAGCACTGATTAAAGTTATGTCACCATGCACTGTGTCCTGCTTTCAAGGAACTTAAGAGTCTATAGAGGGAGACAGATACAGAGAAATATATAAAAACAAAAACAGGGTAATGGGGGAGAGGAAGCTCTGGTAGATAAGAGAAATCAGGAAAAGTAATTGGGAAGTTTCAACTGAGTTTTAAAGGGAACTTAGGGATTCTTAGAGATGGGGGTGAGGTCAAATGCATCCCCTTTGTACAGAACAAGACTGTGAAAAGGCCCAGAGACAGGAGATGAAGAGATGTGCAAGAGGAACAGCAAGTAATCCAGTTTGTTTAGACCAAAGGATAGACATTTTTATTAAGGATGAAAACATAGGTTGAAGCCAGACTGAATGACTTTAAATGCCACATGAAGAGTTTGTTTTGAATAGTGAAGATATTAAAGAATAACTGGAATTAATTGAGCAGATAAGTACCAAGGTCAGATCTGTACTCTGGTAACATGGCTTTGATAATTGTGTGAAGAGGGATTAGACTTGCTCAGCTTGCCCCCCAGAACACCAAAGCAGAAACAATACGTGAAAGCTACAATGTAAATTTTGGTTCATTTTAAGGAAATACTTTCTAACAATTATTTGCGTGACCTTGAAAAAATGGCTTACTTCCCTGGGTCTCAATTTGCCATTTGTAAAATGAGGAGGTTAAACAGATGACCCCTTATGTCCCTTCTGGCTCTAAATCTATCATCCTATGAACTAGAATCATCCCAATATGGAATGGACTGCTTCAAGAGTTAGTAGAGGGGCAGCTAGGTGGCACAGTGGATAGAGCACCGGCCCTGGAGTCAGGAGGACCTGAGTTCAAATCCGACCTCAGACACTTAACACTTACTAGCTGTGTGACCCTGGGCAAGTCACTTAACCCCAATTGCCTCACTAAAAAAAAAAAAAAAGAGAGAGAGTTAGTAGATCTCCTTATTAGAAGATGCTAAGTAAGGGCTGAATGAGCACTTGTTAGCAAAGTTGTAGGGGGGATTCCTGATCAGGTGTCAGTGGATTACATGTCTTATGAGGTCCTTTCCATCTAAGATTCTGTTATTAACTGGAATTTTTAAACTCAGCCCTTCCTACTAAGTTGGAAATGCTAATATGAAACTGGAAAGAATGGTGAAAAGTTGGGAGGAAGAAGGGGAAAAGAAAACAAAAGAAAGATGAATAAGCCATAAACGAGATAAATATTCCTTCAGTAACTTATAAAGAAATGTAAGATACAAGAAGACTCAAATTCTAACCAAACTATTTAAGTGGGAAAATAATCTAACCTTAATTAAATACTTCAAAATTGAGTAAGAATTCTATCCCTCAGAGTAACACTATGGATATAAAATGCCTTTGTACTTTTCATTTATTTATTAATTCAACAAACATTTATCAAGAAACGTATATGAAAGTCATGATTCACTTCTGTGCCTATGCCACAGCGATACTATAGGTAATAAAACAGCACATTATACTGTTTTAATTATTATGTGAACAAAAGAATAAATACCTGTACTGTTTTTCCAAGTCCCATGTCATCACCAAGAATACATCCTCTTCCCAAGGAATAGTGTCCATATAGAAACCGAGCTCCTTCCCTTTGGTAGTCACGCAAGTATCTATTAATTGTATATGGTATACAGTCCCCATTTTCAGATAATTTGAAAGTAACAGCTGGTGATGGAAGCTTTCGGTCTGGGAAATAAGGCTTTTCCAAGTCAACATCATCAAACATAGAACCTCTGAAAGAACTTGCACCAGATGTTGCTTTATGTAAGTTTTTTAAAGGTACTTTCTTTTCCAATGATCCTGAAAATAACACAAGTGCAAATGCTTTTCCATTTTCATCTGTCATGATGGATTTCACTGTTGCTTCACAAAGCTTTTCACCGTCTGTGACAGGGACAAGGCATCTTTCTCCAGCGTGCCACATATCTAAAGAAAAAAAAAAGAAAACGAAAAGTGGTTTTCAAATTGTTATAATAAAACAGACATGCCTATTTCCATGTGGATACTCAGCAGCATCTCATTTATCTGGCACTGTGAAGGCATCTGTGTAGCACAGTGGAAAAAGTGATAGACTGAGAGTAAGAAGACCTGAGTTATATCCCAGTTCTATCACTAAACTCCAGGTCTTAGACTATTTATCTGTACCAAGAGGCATCAGATTAGATAGCTAAAGTGTATGATCCTACAAGCTAAATTTTAGTTCAATTCCTCAAACACCAGCTCCTTCAAGAGAAGACCATGGACAGAAAATGAACCAAAACAACAAAGCAGCTTAGAGGAATTTTGGTCACAGCCCTAAGATGCTGATTGATATAGAGGTACCCATAAAGACGTGTTAAATTTTCAATACCAGAGTGTTAAAAACACAGGTTAATACAGGTCCATCCCTGCCTCCCCAAAAGAGCAGAAACTTGTAGTCAGCCCCCAGGTAAATAAAAGAAAATTGTGTAAAGCCTCACTATAGGACAATATAACAAATAAGTGAATCTTCTGAAGGCCAGGAGTGATAAATGTATTAGAGGTAGTCTATCATGCAATTAGATATTAGACAGGTTATGTAGAAACCAAAGGATAAGAGACTAACAGATTTGAAATCTGGCTATTTGGCTGAGGATGGAAACAGTAAACAAGTAATCAATCTTGAAGGTCTTACTAAGACATGTCATGAAATAAAACCATTCACATTAGGTGAAAATTCCATATAAATGAAGCCATCTCTTTAAGTGCATATGCCTACACACACACATACACATACTTTTTTTTCTTGAAAAACTTTCAAAATACTCAAATACAAGTGGATTTGTGTTATCAAAGATATTGGTATTCCCTCCAGTAATGTAGATGCTATTTGACTCTTATCCACATTCTCCCTTTAAGTTCAAGACTTTATGACTACAGGTCCACCAAACATGGTAGAGGCTTCCTTGCTTTGTCCTACTATCAATAAATCACTCAGGCTGTCATTCCTCACACTTGCCATATACTCCTCTTTTTGTATCATACATCTCCCTAATGACATCTTTTACTCCAGTTCTTTTTCAAGATTCTTCACTTGCAGTCTGATTACACCTATGTGCCTCTCCATTGCAATCTGTTTGATAATAATTTTCAATTCTTTAGAGACAGTTGTACTTCATGTTTCACAGCCATATAAGTTAAAACCCTGTTTTGTTAAAACAGTACAAGTAGTTCTTGTGTGTGTGTGTGTGTGTGTGTGTGTGTGTGTGTGTGTGTGTGTGTTGGGTGACCAAGTAACCACAAGAAATTCCCCTTTTTCCTTACCCTTACTTCTTCCCTCTTCTATGGCACAAAAAGCCTTAGTCCTTCAAGTTGTCCCCAGCCAACCTTGGGATCCAGAAGCAAAAGAGGCCACCCTTTTGTTCTACTACTGCCACACTCTAGGGTGTCAGTGTCATCTTCAAACCCCTATTCTACCATCCCCTCTTTTCCTCCACTGAAGAACTTGCCATATCTGTACTGTCACCTTTCACTTTTACCACTGCTTTCTCAACTGCTAGCTTATTTTAAACACAACTGCCTTGCTACCTGTTAACCTAACCATGATTCCTGTTTTGCTGACAAGTGTCTTGTAACCAGGACTGGGAAACTGAAAACTATATCAGCAGCAAACAAGTCAGCTTGGCTTTTCAGCAAGAAAGTAGATGGAAACATTTAAGAAGATTTTCAATAATTAAGTTTAAAATAAAAGTTTTCTGGTTAGGCCTGAACTGACATGCTCTCAGCCAAAATGTTTACTATAAAAATCAAATAACAAACATTTATTAAATGCCTCTATGGGTTAGGCACTAAGAAAGAACACAGACAAAGGATGAAACAAACCTTGCTCTCAAGGAGCTTATATCGTAGTGGAAGAAAAAACGTGTGTGTGTGTACGTGCACACACACACACACACACACACACACACACACACATAATAAATACAAAAAATACAGAATAATACAAAATCAATACAAGGTAGTTAGGGAGGGCATTTGGGACCTGTGGGAATTGAAGAGAACACCAAGAGGAAGGCTGTAAAGAGAGAAGACATGAGGGCCCAGAATTGAAGCCCAGATGTACCCACAGTTAAGAAAGAGGTGGAAGACTGGGAAAGATCAGAGAACAGTGTCCCTAAAAGCTAGGAAAGAGAGTGTAAATCTTTGCTAGGGTGGTATTTGGCAATCTAAAGTGTTGTAGAGGTCATAAAGAGTAAAAACTGAAGAGCAATTTCAGTTGAATGATATGATTGGAAACTAAATTACAAGGGGTTGCTCCAGAATTATGAGGAGTCATGTTGCATGTGATTTATCTACCAAAAAACCCCTTCAAGTCCTACCAAATCACTTCCTTACTCAACAAACTTCATTGGCTTCCTATTGCCTCTAAGATTAAATATAAAATCCCTATTTAGCTTTTAAAGCTCTTCATAACCTTGCTCCTTCCTACCTTTTCAGTCGTCTCATGCTTTATTCCTTTCCTTATACTGTGACCCAGTGACGCAGGTCTCTTTCCATTCTCTAAAGAGCTGATTCCCCAAACGACTTATCTAACTCTCACCTCTTCCCTGTGCTGATTCACTGACTGACTGCTGGACATCTTTATTTGAATATCCCAAAGGCATCTGAAAGTCGACACGTCTAAAACTGAACTCATTATCTTTTCCAGTAAATTCATCACTCTTCCTGACATTCTAATCCAATAAGAATTATTAGGCACCTAGTATGTGCCAGACATAGCCAGTTGCCAGGAATACAAAGACAAAAATAGCTGTGCCCTCAAGAAACTTACTCTCTATAAAAGGGATCCAAAATAAAAACATACATATATGTGTGTGTGTGTGTACACACACATATATGTATATATGGTTTTATTGTTTATGTTGTTATATTATATATTTTAATCTATAATGTTTTATTTTATTTTATACACACACACACTGAATTAGGGAAAGGAGAGAACACTAACAACTGGGGTGATCAGGCCAGTCTTCCAGTAGAAAATGGCACATAAGTTAAATCAGGGGGTTCTAAACCATTTTTGTGTCATGGACTCCTTTGGTAATAGGTGAAGCCTACTGACCCCTTCTTAAAATTATGTCTTCAAATTCACTAAGAGAATATACGTAGTAATCCAAAGGACACAAATTATCAAAATATATTAAAAAAAAGTTCACATATCCCAGGTTAAAAATTTGTAGACTAGGGGGCAGCTAGGTGGTGAAGTGGATAGAGCAACGGCCCTGGATTCAGGAGGACCTGAGTTCAAATCCGACCTCAGACACTTAACACTTACTAGCTGTGTGACCCTGGGCAAGTCACTTAACCCCAATTGCCTTACCAAAAACAACAACAACAACAACAACAACAGCAACAAAAATTCCTAGACTAAAATTTGAAGGAATTTAGGTGTGGTCAGAGGCCAAGTTGAAGGCTAACATTCCAGGCAGGAGGCCTGGGCAAAAGCAGGGAAAGAGGAACTTTCCCCCCTCCCTCCCTGCGAAGGAAGAAACCCAAAGGAAAACAAAAAGAAAGATGATATAACGGAATAACAGGTCTATGAGTGCAATGAAGTGAGAACCTATACCTTCTACTGCTTTTTCCCCAGGGATCCATGACTGTGAAGCAAGAGGATCCATCTGCCGAGGGGGGCAGCGACCTGTCACAGGCGTTTAGGAGCCCGACGGGCCTGGTCCTACCTGGTGCTTAAGGTTACAGGCATTACGCAGGACGCTCAAGGTTCAGAAATCACCCGGGAAGATCGCCCAGCGAATGAGAGCGCACGTGCGGGGGCGGGGAGGGGCAAACGAGAGGTAGCACAAGCTTCCGGGAGGGCGGCGGGTCTCACAACCCACTCGGCTGCCATGCTGGAGCCCAACCCAGCTGGGATGAACGAGGGTGGGGAAGGGGGCGGGGATCTGCGTCCTCATCAGCCCTTCTTTCCACCCCACCCACCTCGCCTCCACCTAGCCTTTCCTTCCTTCCCCCTTCCAGGAGAATCTCGCGAGAGCGCGTGCGCTAGCGGTCGTCATCCTTTTCCGGGTTTCCCCTCGCCGATGGTACCGCGAGATATTTAAAGGCTCGCGGGACTTTTTCTCAGCTTCAGGGAACAGCTCCTATTGATGCCCGGGAGCTGGTGGCTCCAAAATGGGAAAGGGGACTTGGGGGTGGGGAAGAGTCCTGGTCCTGAGAGATGACGAAAAGTGGAAACCAAATCTGTGCCTAATGTTTGAAAAATGAATAAACGTTGAATTATGTAGCTTCAGTGGGGAGGAAGTGAAAGGCTCCGTGGCGGGTAATGTGGTGAAAGCCTCCGAGTCAGGAAGAGCCTGATTCAAATTTTGCCTCTAGCTCGGACACACATTGTGACCCCAAGGGAAGTCGCCTAACCTCTCTGTGCCCCTGGCAGCTTCGAGACTAAAGTTATTACAGTTTCGGAAGTCTTAGTTATCAAACGGGGGCCTATGGCAAAGCTCTTGCAATCTTGAAAGCTCCTTATGAATGATAGCTGATGTCTGCATAGTGGAGGGAGTTTACACAGGGACGAAATCACTGGTTCAGTCTGAAAACACAAAAGAAGACTGAAGAACTCGGAAAACATGCATGTATAAAGTGATGCAAAGCAAGAGAGCAAAGCCAGAAGAAAAATGTAACATGCATAATGTGAAATGGCCACACAGGAAAACAAAATCAGTCCAAATGCAGTGGATATCAATGGCTCGGTACCAACTAACCTTTCTTTTGACTCGGGTCGACCAATAAACTGCTATATAGTGAGGTTGCAAATATTGTCGCAAATGTGCTGTTTTAAGATGTTTTGGAGGCTTTTTTGTGTGTGGGGGGTGCTTGATTATTTGGTTCAATCTCGAGTTTTGGGGAGTGTATATGATGTATCAATTAAAAGTAGCATTGCCCAGCATTTTGTTTAGTGAACAGCACTTCTATTCACAAACACTCAGTGACGGGAGACTGGTCCCTAGAGTTTCCAAGAATTAGAAGAGGGAATATAGGCAAGAAGTTGATACACATCAATACTTAAAAGAATGGGGAATTGATCAGTGGAGTTCCCCCCCTCCTCTACAGATTACACACAAGAGTGTCCAAGAAATTATTCACCTTGTAGTTGGCCGGGTATAACTGATCTTTCAGACCTTGACTAGTCTGGTCCTCAGTTCAGCACCCTACCAAGAGCCCTGCTCAAATCTTTTCCACTTTGCCAAGATCTGCCTGATCTTGTGCTCAGCTGGGTTAATAGGAAAAGAATCCTTTAAAGAATCTTACAATATAAATGTCAATGAAGCATTGGAGAAAGGGGTTTTGCAATATTTGTCCGGAATAAGTAGAGCAAAACGCTCCTTTACCTGTTTGCTCACTTTAAAACTCACTAAACAATCCATCTAGGACTCTGTCAAGTTAATTTTGCCAAAGGTACAAAATCATAAGCATTCATCTGTGAACTACAAAATTTGATACCATATTTGGTAGGAGATAAAGAATTTTTTTCCTAACTCCAATACACACACACACACACACACACACACACACACACACACACACACACACACAGAGCACAGATTTATTAAAACTGCATAGGTGCCTTAGGAAGCACAAAGGAAACCAAAGATGTATAAAACAGTCTATAGGTGAGCTTATAATCTATTTAAAAAATTTATGCCAACCAATAATATGTGGTTAAAAGAAAAGGAGGCTGGCAGAAATTGTATTGAAGCTTTTCCTAAATCCACTTTCCAGCTAATGACAGAAAAGCACAGTGCTGATTTTTCTCCCTTCTCTGTCAAAGATACTTAAAATTTCTAAAAATGTGTATTCATGCAATACACCTTGCCACTTGCAGTAAATTTTAGTTCCATATTTGGTAAGAGACAAGAATTTTTGTCACTCTCTTCTATGGGTTTAAGTTTTTAAAAGCACTTTTAAAACGTCCTTTCTAAAGGTAGAATATGCATTCACTAGAAATTTTCCTCTATAAATTATGGCTTTTACTTGTTCTTTTCACCACTTACATCATAATTCGTCTATTTACATGCCTAATAAAACCAATTGAAAAGTTCAAAAGTCAGTCAAACTAATTTTTTAATTTATTGTACCCTACTAAAAAAACTAGTTTAAGTGTTTCAATGATTGACCAATTTTGGCACTGTATAGCCATAGCCTTATTTTTATTTTTTTATTTTTTTTTGGCAGGGCAATGAGGGTTAAGTGTCACACAGCTAGTATGTGTCAAGTGTCTGAGGCCAGATTTGAACTCAGGTTCTCCTGAATCCAGGACCTGTACTTTATCCACTGTGCCACCTAGCTGCCCACATAGCCTTAATTTTCATTTCTAAAAGATGTCTTCTATTTTTATTGCCCTAATATTACTAGTTATTTTACAGAGTGAACTGAAATTTGCATGAACTATTCATTAGCTTTGACAGAAGCAATAGGGTTTGGAGAGAAAAAGATGTGATAGTGGGTGAATAAAGGAAAATTGCATTTCCTACAAATCTGATGACACTTTATAATTTTATCTTACAAAAAAATTTAAAAGTACATTTTTGATTAAAGAGTTATAAAACTACTAATAAGTATGATATAATACTTCTCACAAAACTAGAATGCTTTTTGTGACAATAATAAGTAGGATTTATGTAGTGTTTTAAAGTCTACATTAGCTCATATGATCTTTTTTACCTCATTTTATGTAGGAGGAAATTGAGACAAATAGTCTAGTCCATGGTCTTACAGCTAATGTCAAAAATGGAATTCAAAACCATATTTCAGCAATTTCAAGTCAATCACTCCTGTTACTACATGCCTGACAGGCTCTTGCTATCACTAAGGAAAAAAATGACATTGTTCGACCTACTCAAAATCAGAGAACTTCAATGATTTAAGGGACCTCAGAGATAACTGGTCTAGCCTATAACGTGAACAAGAATTTTCTCTACAACATCCCTGACTTGAAGACTTCAAATCACGGGTAGCCCTTTACCTCTCAAAGAGAACTTACTATCTCATGAGTAGTATCTAAGCAATCAGAAAAACCACCTGCTTCTTCCCTGATACCTAGATGGGCTACTAACCTTGTGAGTTCATTTCTCCTTAGGTTCTATTGTCTTTGGTCCCATCTGTTAAACTAAATCCATGTTGTTCAGTCATTCCAGTCATGTCTGATTCTTCTTGATCCCATTTGAGGTTTCCTGGGCAAAGATACTGGAGTGGTTTGCCATTTCTTTCTCCAGCTCACTTTATAGATGAGAAAAGTGAAGCAAATAACGTTAAGTGACTTGCCCAGGATCACACAGCTATTAAGTGTCTACGGTCAGATTTGAACTCATGAAAATGAGTCTCTAATTCGAAGCTCAGTGCTCTATCCACTTTGACACTTAGTTGCAAATTGCTCATCTCAAGAGCAAATATTTCATGTGCAATCATTTAACTATGTTCTTTGCCCAATGAGAAGTACCTTTTCAAACTAGGAATCCTGCCTACAGGTAGGCATAAATTTGTATTTTACAATCTCAAGAATTAGCCTCTCCTGGCCAAGAAAGTAAAATTCTCCTTCCATACCCTTAAGGACAACAGGTTCTTTCCACTCATGAGAACTAGGTAACTGGACTGATGGTTGTGATATTATTATAAAGGAATCCAGTAAACCAACAAAAAAAAATATCAAGGCTCCTGTCATCCCAATATGATTTTTGTAAAAAAACAAAACAAAACACCTTATTTGATACCTTGAGAGAAGAAATTCTCTTTCCAATCTATTAATCTATCAATCTATTAAAGAGAACAAATTAAGATAAAGATGGCTGAATTGGCACATGGAATCAAAGCCAAAAACTATCCAAATTGCTAAGCCTAATTAATTCATCCAGGTAATCCTTTGGCTGATCTGAGCTAACTCTTCCATAGCCATTTCTGTAAACAGACTTCGCCTTTTACATATTCCAAGCTGCCCCATTAATCCTTATGTTCACCTCAACATTTACATTAGGTAAGAAACCTCTCTGGGTCTGTTTCCTAATTTGTAAAGTGAGGAGGGACTATATGGACCATCTCTAATCTAATTATGGGATTCTAATTCAATATTCTCTGGTTATTTTGGGAAGACTTTATAAATTAACCTTTAACACCAGGTAGCATGTGACTCTCTTAACAAGGTGGTCATGATCAAAGACAGGTCTCAAACAGGTACAACTGTAAGGAGATTTGTATTTTTAATTTAAAGTTTCTCAGCTTTAGACTGTAAAGTCCAAGAACTCAATGACTGTGTACATTTTCATGTTCATTGTCATCTTACTTCCCCTCCTGGGGGGAATGAAGTAATTAATTTTTGTCTCTGTACTCCCAGAAGCTAACACATTGCTTAGCACATAGAAAGCACTTGATAAATACCTGATTTTTGTATTTGTTTCTGTTTTTTGGTTGATTGGTTTATTCCTTATTATGACACCAAGCAGAAAGAAACAATAACAAAATGCTATTCAGAGAATCTCACAGTTGGAAGAGACATGGGAAGCAATCTAAGTGCAACCCACACCTTGAGCCACAATACTACTTACCCGAGAAATAATCATCTAGACTTTACTTGAAAGACCTCCAGTGAGGGTACCATACGTTCATTACATCCTAAGGCAACCCATTCTGTTTTTGTATAACTCTAATTATAAGAAATTTCTTGTTACTAATCAGTTTTAAAAAAAATCTACAAACCCACAAAAACCCTGCCTCCCCAGGTAATTTTCATAATTTCATCCTATCTTTATGTGTTATCATGATGATCCTTCCTGGAGTTGGAACTGTTCAGAGCCTAATTAGAGTATCATTCCAGCCGGTCTCATTTTCTACTCTTGCAGGCCCTCTGGGCCAATTCCCCTGACATTAATTTATACTCAAGAGCTAATTTCTTAGATAGTGCAGCTGCTACTTTTCCTTTTAGCATCATTGGAGGTAATCCTAAAGAGCTAGGGTGCTTGGTTGTTTGGCTGATTGGTTTTCATTATTTTGTTTTTTTAGTACTATGGCTTATGAGTCCCCATCAGTGTGTTTCTCACTGACCGCCAATGAAATGACTAGTAGACATGAATTAACTGTCAGAAAAGGGATCTAAAAAAGTAGATTAAGAATAGTTGGTACAAAACATTTCCTAAAACATTTCCTGAAAGTCTGGGGTTCACTCTTCCATAAGTGGAGATAAATTCATGAGAATATGGTAGCTGCTTTTTGTGGTGGCAAGGAATTGGAAATTGAGGAGCTGTCCATCAATTGGGGAATGACTGAACAAGTTGTGGTATATGACTGTAATGGAATACTATTGTGCTGTAAGAAACGATGAGCAGGAGGAGTTCAGAGAAGTCTGGAAGGACTTGCATGAATTGATGATGAATGAGATGAGCAGAACCAGAAGAACATTGTACACAGTATCATCAACATTATGTGTTGATCAACTGTGATAGGCTAGATTCTTCTCACCAATACAATGGTACAAGAAAGTTCCAAAGGACTCATAATGGAAAAGGCTCTCCAAATCCAGAAAAACAAACAACTGTGGAATACGGATGCTCATTGAACCATACTATTTCTATTGTTTTTGGTGCTGTTGTTTTTCTTTTTTGAGGTTTTTCCTTTTTGCTCTGATTCTTCTGTTATAACGTGACTAATGCAGAAATATGTTTAATGTTTCATATATATATATATATATATAACCTTTATCAGATTACCTGCTGTCTAGGGGAGGGGGGAGGGAGGGGAGAGAGGGAGAAAAATTTGAAATTGGAAATCTTATAAAAACAAATGTTGAAAACTATCTCTACATGTAACTGGAAAATAATAAAATACTTTTATTAAAAAAAAGAATATGGTAGCTAACTGTAAAGTACAATGGTAGTGATGTATGATAGCAGATGTAGTATATAATGATGGTAGAATACCATCGGTGGCCAAAGTATAAAATCATAACACCTTATTAAGAAAATACTTTCTTGAGTCCATATCAGGTATTTTATTCTGGCAAGAAGAAATGGTCTTTGAAGCTACTTTATTCCTTAAGTGGCTATCTTTCCTATATCCACCTGTGTGTTTGTCCTCTGTGGCCCCTGGCTGCATTGTTTGTTACTGGTCCAAGCTCTGATAATATAATCATAGTCTATGGTTGAGGGTGGGGTGTATAACACCCGCTATGAGCTCACTATCCCTACCCCTTACTGATTTCTGGTATAGGCACAAAGATCTGTCTTTTCAAGGGACTACAAGCCTGAAGTCCTCTACCACTTGACTTTCACAGCTGAACTGGGTAAACTGCTAAAAATTTGTCTACTGGGGCAGCTAGATGGCACAGTGAATAGAGCACCGGCTCTGGAGTTAGGAGTACCTGAGTTCAAATCCAGCTTCAGACACTTGACACTTACTAGCTGTGTGACCCTGGGCAAGTCACTTAACCCCAATTACCTCACCAAAAAAATCTTTTTTTAAGTATCTACTATTTAAATCTCCTAAGGAAATTGTTAGGTTTTGGGGTTAGCCAACCATACAAATCTCTTCTTGACACCCAAAAGGGAAATTCACATCTTGCAAACCATCTAATTCATTTGACTATGCATATTTAATTTTTAAAAATTTTTTTAAATTTATTATTTTTCTGGTGAGGCAATTGGGGTTAAGTGACTTGCCCAGGGTCACACAGCTAGTAAGTGTTAAGTGTCTAAGTCTGGATTTGAACTCAGGTCCTCCTGACTCCAGGGCTGGTGTTCTATCCACTGCGCCACCTAGCTGCCCCTTAAACCATCTAATTCTTATATTTAAAACTTTCTAAGAATCATCTTCCTGCAATAGTTCACTTCCTAAAAGAGCAAATGCTAAAAGGCAAATTGAATTTTCCTTGGCACCAATTAATTATTCCTCAAGTGCCAGTCTAGAATAGTTCCTCTTTGAAGTAAACCTGAAATGTTATATGAAGTATTCTAGAAGGTTTGGAGGAATTTTTTCTGACAGATATTTTTATTGGAAACTGGTATTATTGTCTATAGTTATATTTTATAGCCACACATGTCCTAGAATGAGTTCACTCTCCCCACTTTTGTCATTCCTCTCCTTCTTATGTATCTTTTAAAAGAGGTAAATTCACAGACTCACAGAAGCTCAGGGGCAGCTAAGAGGCCATCTAATCCATTCCATACCTGAAGAACCTCCTTTATATCATTCGCAATAAATGTTCATGAGGCCTTTTATTGAGAGTCACTCCTATTGAAAGTCCTCCAGATCCTCTACAGGCATTCCACTTTTGGGTAGTTTTCACTCTTAAGAAGTTTTCCCTTACATTTCACCTCTTTGAGGTTTTCATCCATTTTCCCTAGCCCTACCTTCAGTGCCAAAGGAAAACAAGTTTCCTTCTTCTCTATTCGAGATTCTTTCATCAATCTTCATATGATATGAACTCAAGAAGCTGTGCGATCCTGGTTGCTTTCTTCTGGACACTATGCAGCTAATTAATACCCTTCCTAAAATAATATCCTAATATCCAGGACTGAAGACAGTACTCCGGATATGGTCTGACCAGGGCTGAGTCTAGCAGAGCTTTAACCTCCATACTCTTAAACACAATGCCTCTCTTAGTGTATCCTAAGATTGAATTCTCTTTCTTTGTTTCCATATTATACTGTTGTTTCATATTGAGCTTGTGGTCCACTAACACTCAGATCTCTTTCAGATGAACTGCAATCTAGCTATTCCTCCTCCATCTTGCATGTGTGAAACTAATTTTTTTAAATGCAAAGGTAGGACTTTATATTTATCCTTATTTAATTTCATCTCATTCAATTTGGCTCAATATTCTACCCTATCGTATCTTTGTAGAACCTGTCATCCACTATGTTAGCTATCCTTCCCAGCTTTATGTCATAAACACATTTAAAATACACACCAGGGGGCGGCTAGGTGGTGCAGTGGATAGAGCACCGGCCCTGGATTCAGGAGGACCTGAGTTCAAATCCGGCCTCAGACACTTGACACTTACTAGCTGCGTGACCCTGGGCAAGTCACTTAACCCTCACTGCCCAGCAAAAAAATTAAAATATTTAAAATACACACCATCTGCACCTTTTCCCAACTCACGGATAAAATAAAAATGTTAAAAGCAAAACAAAGCAATATAGGGCTAAGCATGCATCCCTAGAACATTTCAAAGGAATAATCCTTTTCAAGTTGACATTAAACCAGAGTTTTCCAAACTGTGCAGTATGATTCTATGAGGAAAGGAGGAATGATGTATGATATGAAGCAATGACCAAGATAACTGGATGTTTTTAGTACAATTCCCGTATTAACATATCACCTTTTTTTTTTCTACAGAATTAACTCATCAATCAATTTATATATGCAGTATTATACATCTGTAGCCCTACATATCTACAAAGAAAGGAGAGGTTTACTTTCATATCTCTTCTTTGGGACCAAGCTTAAATCTACCTTTTCCAATGCAAACCAAATTCAAATAAAAATCAAACAAAGCAAGACTAGCATGGTGAATTTGCTCTAACACTAATTAGGGGGGGCAGCTAGGTGGCGCAGTGGATAGAGCACTGGCCCTGGATTCAGGAGTACCTGAGTTCAAATCCAGACACTTGACACTTACTAGCTGTGTGACCCTGGGCAAGTCACTTAACCCCCATTGCCCCACAAAAAAAAAACACAAAACACTAATTAGGAAGATAGCAAACAGGGATCAAGTTGTCACCAGGCTTAAAGTCATCAGGGTACAGATTAGCAAGTCTTCAACCCATGCCTCTCTACAACCTTGTACAATGAGAGTCCCTGAATGCTGCAGACATCTTTCTTATCACCCATTCCCCAGAAGAGGAAGACCAGGACACTGCCCCCCCGACCAAGAAGGAAAACATGTGTGCTTATGGTGGGAGCACACCTTGATGTTGATCCATTGCCTCTCCACCAACCCTGTCCTGGGGTATTGGATGGAAGGAAACACTAGTGTCTATGTTGTGATCTGTGAAAACAGGGGCCCACATATGTTACTCATATTGTTGCTCAGGGTGACCCAGCACTTAGCACAGTGCCTGGCACATATTATATGCTTAATGAATGTTTATTGAGTGAGTGAATGAGCAAGTGGGTGATGCTGTTCCAAAGGACTTTTCTGGGGTTAGACCATGCCCCAGTCTTGGACTTTCATTGCCCCTTGGGTGAATGAGGGCTCTAAGATACTCCAGATCTGGTCTAGGTAGGGAAACTGTAGCTCCAGGGTCAGTCAACAACTCCACACAGTTCCCCCATTCTTGATGCCAAGTCTTCTATATCCCAATGTGATGATTCTATGATACTGGGGATCTCCTATTATATCATGATGCAGTGATGGTATAATGATCTTGATTGGTGAGTGTGGATCACCTGATCCATAATCTCTAGTCAGCCTAAAACTATGCTTTTCAACCATCTGTTCTAGATAGCTTTCTATCATCTGTCCTGATGCTTCATTGTATGACATTCCAAGTGACCTACAAGTTTCTATCTTTTTCTCTGAGAACAGTAATCAAATTAATACAATTTCTTCTGGAAATGAGGTGATAATCAACCATCCAAGGAGTCTACCTACTCTTCCTTTGACTCCTCAAAATTCCTTTTTCTGATCATCCCTTTCCTATAAAGTGTTTTTTTCTCACTATTAGAATATAAGCTCCTTGAGGGAAGGAAAGGAATTGTTTCTCTTTTGTATTTGTATGCCTATTACCTAGCATAATACTTGGTACATAGTATGTACTTAATAAATGATCATTCATTCATTCACTAGAAAAAGTGCTTAATTAGGAATTAGAGGATTACTTTAAATCCTAGCTCTGCCATTTAATTTCATTTTTAAAATTATAAATTAAGAAAATAATTTACATAGATTGTTTTATAAAAAGTGGGGAGGATGGCAATTTGGGGAAAAAAAGGTAGTGTCATAAACTAAAGAATTGTGGGGTATAGCCATTCAACTAATTCCAAATCTATATAATTTTATCTAGTTTTATCTAACTTTTTCACAAGACTAGCATGAGAGGGAATATCAAGTGCTTTGCTAAAATCTAGGCAAACTATATCTACTGTGTCCCCCTAATCTACTAGTTTATTAATCCCATCAGAAAAGAAGATGAGGTACATGCATCATGTCCATTTCTTAATGAAAACATACAGACTCTTTGTGTTCATCATATTTGTAATGTTCACTACCCATCCTTTTAATTATATGTTATTCATAGCTAGCATTTACATAGCTTTAAGACTTGCAAAGTATTTCACAAAATGTTACTTCATTTTATCCTTGCAACAGCCCTGCGAGATAGGTGCTATTATTATCTTCATTTTCTCCATGAGGAAACTGAGGCAGATAAAAGTTAAGTGGCTTGCCCTGTGTCACACAGCTAATAAATGTCTGACACAGGATTAGTACTCTGGTCTTCCTGACTCCAGGGCCATTGCTCTGTCCAAAGTGTTACCTATATGTTCTAGAATTTTACCAAGAACGGATTATTCATTAGTCTCTAGTTTGAGGATGTCATTCTTTCCCTATTTTGAAAACTAAAACATTTGCTCTTCTCCAATCCTATGGTACCTCTTCCATCCTCTGTGATCTTACAAAGATCACTAGTAATAGCTTTACAATCACATCTACCAGTTCTTTCCGTATCCATAATGTAGTTTATCATGATCAGGAAACTACAAGTGTCTTTAGAGAACTCCCCTTTTTTTCCTCTTCATAATTATTTTAATTTCAAGAGAAGTTCACTCCTAAGAGCTTTCTGTCTCTTCAGGACTGACTTTCCCAGCAGAATTTAATCTATTGGAGCTATCCTTTATCTGAACTCCTCAACCAATTCTTTACTAAGGTCTAGGACCCACATCAAACCATTCTCAATTTTTCTCTTTTCCCTAATCACACATTATAAGATGGAATTATCACTATTCTACCTTACAGACCTCTTGTTATCGTCTTTTCTATCCTAGAAATCAGTTCTTACCTGTTGTTGAGAATTAAATCCCCCAAATCATTTCTCCTTGTTTGTTCCTCCACCTTTTGAAGAATTATGTTCTCATTAAGACAAGTAAAACATAATTAGCAGCTTTTCTTTTCTCAGAAAGCAAATACCAGAAGATTTCCAGATAAATTAAACCCCTCATAGTTATTCTTTTTTTTTCCTTTTTTTAGTGAGGCAATTGGGGTTAAGTGACTTGCCCAGGGTCACACAGCTAGTAAGTGTTAAGTGTCTGAAGCTGGATTTGAACTCAGGTACTCCTGACTCCAGGGCTGGTGCTCTATCCACTGTGCCACCTAGCTGCCCCCATAGTTATTCTTAAGATACTTTTCTTCCCTACTAGTGATGTTTCCCATACTCCTTATTGATTTCTTCTTTTTATTCTGATGGTTTGGACCATAGTGTGAATGCACTATTTTTTTTTCTGTTTCTACCTCCACCAATCTTCACTTAAATGTTCTCCATCATGTTTGTCTATCCTGGTTCATTATTTTCTGTACAGGAGTATATCTTCTTAATATATAGTGCCACTCTCCACTCCACACCCTCCCAATTTTTAAAAATAAGGAATATCCATCAAGAGTATTCAACCATTGTTTTCATCTCAACAACTCTCAATGACATCCAAGGTCAAATCTGCCTCCTTTTGTGGGGAGCTCTGTTTTACTTTAACTTTTGTTCTATATATTGTAATCTGTATATAAATTTTTGAGGCCTTCCAGCTTATTGCTAGCTCCTTTCCTGCATTTTGTTAATTGTGAACTTCCATAGACAAGTTACAAATCCCATTTGTGCCTGAGCCCCAATGGTTTTATTGACCAGGCCTTGGTTTGGACAAGTTCAAGACTTGTTCACATACTTGAGCTTCACCCTTGTTTTTCACCTCAAAAAGAGATGTCTGGCAGATTTGGGGCTATATGCAGTGGTTATACAAATTTGTTCCCTCCTGCCAGGAGAGGAAAAAGCTATTGCCAGATGGTGACACTGACTAATCAGGGATTTGGAGAAACAGAAGGAAAGAAGGAACCATTACCACACTAAAATATGGAAGAAGAGGAACTTCTGCCATACAGAGATATGAAGAGAGAAAAAGCATCTAGGGATGGATTTGTAAAGTAGAAGGGGCTGCCTAGCAGGGAGTGAAGATGTGGAAGAACAACCCGCATATATCCTTTCACTGTTACTGAGTAGGACCTATTAGAGAGGAGGATTGATTGCATGGTTCCCTACCAAAGTTGACTTTCCCCCCTCTTGTAGGGGATACCCAATCATATTACTACTGCAAATCAGAAAAACCTGTATAGGACACCACAGAGGCAGAGACCCAAAAAAGGGTATTGCTTGACTGTCTAGCAATCTCAAATTGTTTACCCTTGCATGTAAAACCAACCTAAAGTAATACTCTAAATATGAAAGACTATATAGATTCCCTGAAAAATTAAAGGGCAGAGGAGATTCTTTGATTACTTATGTGCTTGAGTGTGTCTTTTGTAGATGTTTTGGTCCTATATTCAATGTTTTGTTAAAATGAGTGCTCATATGAGAGTTAAGTGACAAATCTCAAATTCTAACATTACCAGGAGAAGCAGAAAGTTGGGGGAAATGAGCTAAACTCTTGTGTCCCAAGTTGAAACTCGGGGTAGGGACATAAGCCAAAGAGATATATGAGAAACTCCTAATGTTGAGTTTTATCTCTGAGCCACAGGCTATAATTGCAACCCAGTATAAACATCATTACATTTAGCATTACCTTCTGTCAAGGAGAACTGTCCAATCTACAGGCAATCACCAATGAACAAACATCCTATATATCTGTCTGCTACATTCAGAGACTTCCTGCTGACCAGGTCCTTGTCAGTTTCATTATTAATTTTTGAAAATCTAAAATATAAGAAAGAATAATAGTTTTTAGCCACTTAAGAAATAGTACCTTTAAAAGTACTCAATACTAGATTGGTATTGTTTTCTGATCTCAAAGGAAGGAGAGCCTAGAGCATCCTGAAAGGCTCTTTTCAGAAGAAAGACATGTATAACACCTGTATATCTCGGGGTTTATTACAATTTTATTAAAGCAGGACAGAAATCTGTAACATGTAAGGCTAAAACCTCAAGGCATCAATTCATTTCTCACAAAGGATGTTCTCAAAAGTAGAAACCAATTAGTCATACTGAAATGGTCTGCTTTTCACTCACCTTGTCAGCTGATCCTTGCCTAGCACTCTCTAAAATAAACTTCAGCAGAGGAACTGAGTTTGCCTTTGTTAATCGTATTTTTATCATATTTCTCCCCTCTTTAGAGTGAGGGAAGAAACATGAATCCATTGACAAATGGGTGAACAACCTTTCCTGTGAAAGAACATAGTTTGAGATGTTCAGGACAGTAAAGGTGACAGCAAACAATACGGAACAGAGTAGTAGTGTGTTAGTTTGTGTTGCTATTCCCACAGGCCTGGATTTCTTTTTTGTTCTGGTGAAACTTTAGTTATCCCAGAAGAGTAAATCTTTGTTTGCCCATTCCCACTAGAAATGTGACTAAGAACTGGGAAATTTGGCATAAGTAGATAAATCATTTTCTAAATACTACATGTCAGCTGGCTGTGGAGGTCTCATCATGAATGGACCTAAGAAAAACTGGAAAGCGGGTGAATTTGGATTTTGATGTCTTGTTGGTCTCCCTTTTGGCATCTTCTCCTCTGTGAATTTTCCTAGTTTCTCAGGCACCCAGTGCCCTCTTGTTGCTTTCTGGCTACATGAGGCCTTTGCCACTCTGACCAAATTAAACATTGAAAAAATAAATAAAGTTAAACTAATAATCAGCTACCCTAGTTGTCCTCCTCAAGGTGATTTCCAGCTTATAAATATCCTTCTTAAACTATAACACCCAGAATTGAACACAATTTCCCAGATGTGGTCTGCTAAAGGCTTTCTAAATGGTACCTAATATAATATTCATTTTTTCGACTGCCACATCACGCCACTGTTGATTCATTTTGAGTTTGCAGCTCACTGAAGCTCTTAATGATTTTTTTTCAGACAACATGTTGCCTAGCCATATTTTTCCCATCTTAAAGTTGTGGAGTTGAGTTTTTAAAAGGGTAAGACTCAACATTTATCCCTATTAAGTTTCATCTTCTTAGAGTGAGCCAAATGTTTTAGCTTGTTGAGATCTTTTTGGATCCTGACTTTGTCATCTAATGTGTTAGTTAATCCCTCCAGCTTTGTGCCATCAAGAGATTTGATAAGCACGTCATCCATAGCTTTTTCCAAGTAATTGATCAATATCTCAAGCAGTTCATGGCCAAGTATGTGTCCCTCGGACTCACCACTAGTTGGCATCCTCCCAATTCCTTCCAAATTGACATAAAACCATTAATGATTTCTCTTTGGATCTGACTATTCAACCAGTTCCAAATTCATCTAACTCTGCTTTTTTCCTAACTTACATCTCTCCTTCTTGTCCATAAGAACAGCAGAAGAGACTTTGTCAAAACTTTTGCTAAAATTTAGACAAACTACTTCTACCTCATTTTTCCAAACTATCAATTTAGTAACTGTTACAGAGAGGGTAAGAGGCCAACCTGCCATGACATGGTCTTGATAAAGCTCTGTAGATATTTTCTAGCCATTCTTTCTTGGCATAGGGATCTGGCACACTCACAGAGCCTGAAAGGGTGTCTCCCCAGGGGGAGAAGCTCAGGCCTATGCTTCCCGATGAGTTGTAATGCAGTAGAAAGGCAATATCATAGAGAAACATTCTGAAACTGGTTCCAATCTACTAACCAAATAGCTAAGACTCTATTTTTATTGGTGATATAGCCAGAACTGGTGGTATCTTGTAATCATGGTCAACCTTGGCCTAGTGCCTTTTAGCCATTTTCCTTTCAACTCTACTCTTGGGGGATTTTGGTCCTTCCTTCCCCTTGAGGCCAAATGGTCCTATGAAAGGGCCTCAGTATTTGGCCTCTGAGTTTGTTGTTTGCTCTTTTAGGTTGAGGGATTAAAGCCTCTGCTCTTTTGAATTTTGAAAGGTCAGGAGAGCAGTCAGCATTCTACAGTTCCAGAGGCCATCTTTTTTAGCCAATGAAGCATGATATCCCCAGGAGCAAGCATTACTTTTGAACTTCAAATAACTAAGGGGAAAAACAGTTAAACAGATTTCCTCTTGAATAAGGGGTTATTCTTAGCAAATTCCTTCAATTTCTTGGCATTTTCTTTGATTGGTGGCAGCCTGGTGGCACAGTGGATAGAGCACTTAGCCTGGAATCAGAAAGAATGGCGTTCAAATCTAAACTCAGATATTTACTATGTGACCCTGGAAAAGTCACTTAATTTCTTTTTCCCTCAGTTTCCTCAGCTGCAAAGTGGGGATAAGAATAACACCTATCTGCCAGGGTTGTTGTAAGAATCAAATAAAATAATAATTGTAAAAGGCTTAGCATGGTGCCTAATAGTAAACACTATATAAATGTTTGTTATTGTTATTTTATGCAACATTGAACCAAAATTACCACTCTTTGCCTGTCTTCCTCCAGCCTATAAAATAAAATAGATGAATCAAAATCTTAATCTGTTATCAATTTGCTTTGATATAGGAACAAAAGACTGTTGATATCATTTTTTTTTGCAGGGCAATGAGGTTTAAGTGACTTGCCCAGGGTCACACAGCTAGTATCAAGGGTCTGAGGCTAGATTTGAACTCAGGTCCTCCTGAATCCAGGGCCAGTGCTTTATCCACTGTGCCACCTAGCTGCCCCAATATAATTTTTAATATTTATAAAATAATATTTTATGCTGCATGCAATTCAACTTGACTGACATTCTAAAACATCTATTATGAATAAGACACTGTTCTTGGCTCTGCATATACAATAATAAAAAGAATTCCCCCTTCCCAAAGGACATTATAACCCCATTTGAGGGACACATAATATTCCAACAAAAAAGTGTAAAAAAGGTAGACTGTGATGGAGAAAAAGAGAAATCCAGACAAAGCATCTTAGGAAAATTTGAAGAGAAAGAGGTCACTTTCAATTGGGAGGTATATTGGAGAAGATGAACCCTGAACTAGGCCTTGATGGAACAGAAAAATTTCAACAAGAGACAATAAGAGCATACATTCCAGGAAAAGGGGAATGTTGTGTATAAATAGAGGAAGAGAACAGATGAGATTTTGGAATAAATAGTAGTCCAATTTGGCTGGAACCTAGAGTGCAGATGGTGAAACAGAGTGAAATAAGGATGGGAGGTGGTTGGAACCAGATTATGCCAGATTAGAAAGTTTTACTTTTATTCTATTGACAATAGGGAGCCATTGAAGGTTTTTGAAAAGGGGGGTGATAATAGTCGGACCTGTGAATTAAGTTGTCAGAATTATTTTCATATTTTTTCAACATATGTGGTTTAGCACAGTTTTCCCAAAGGAGAATTCAAAGTATCCCTGATGATAATTTAGGAAAATATTTCTGGGGCTGGTTAGAGATAAAGGTTCCTAGTGGATCAGTAGTGAAAGTAAGTATAAATTAGATTGAATATTTGGAGAGAAAGAGGAGGTTTTCATGGAGATTCATCAAGAGAATTTTAGAGTTCAAACAAGTGGAAAGAGAAATTAGAATTCAGAAAATTGTCTAATTCAGTCATTGTTAGAAAATATTTGTTAGTTCCTGACTTAAATAATAACTGTATTCTTACCCCAATATTGTCACGAACTTTGCTCAATCATTGAATGTATCATCCTTTAACCTTTAGGCTGTCAACCCATTAACTGTGAGCTCCTTGTGAGCAGGGACTGTCTTTTCCCTTCCTTTTTATCCTCTTAATGAGAAAATAAGATAGTAGGTAATTTATTGCTATGAAGTTATTTTAAAAGATATTTAAACCTGATGAAGTTAGGAAGTAAACTTTAGAGATGGCATTCCAATTTCTTCTCTTAAGCTCTTAGATATACTTCCTCTATTTTACAGCATACACAGGTAAGCAGGTACATACTGTTTTTGTTCTTCTAAAGAGTGGCTTGTTCCTAGAATGCCATTATCCTAGTTTAGGAGAGCATGGTTTTTTTCCTCCAGTGAAGTTCAAATTTCTCTTAATCATCAAGAAAGGGTGGAGATTACAGTAATTGTCCAAATCCCCTAAGGTTTATCCCTGATCCTGAAAGACATAGAGCAATTCCAAATTAACTTTCAAATGAATTTGTGTAAACTGTGTATCCTCTCTCAAGAAAGATTAATCTGCTACATTCTCTTATAAACAGGACCTTAAATATGCAACAGATGTTCTCCTTTTTTAAAAGTCTCTTGAATTCATTGACAAGCCTTTGGCTAAACTGATGAATTAATTTGTTCGGGGCAGATTTCATAAATCCTCTAATAATTCTTTCCCTTACACATCTTGACTTGATTTTTGAGATCTACAGCATGTGGTTTAAATGTTTTAACCTTTACTTCTTTAATCATCTAACATTTATTTCAGGGTTGGATGATGACCGACCATTGAAAGATATAGTTAACTAGGAAATAAAGTGCAATTTGTCAGTTAAATAAACCCACATATCTGAATAAGAAGAAGAAATCAATCTGCATTATTGAATTCTGAAATGTTTTGCAGCTTTGATGTAGCCACCCTCTTTCTGTCTCCAGCAGAAATGCTGAAGATAAATTGCTGGATATTGCCATACAGCAAGACATGCATTATAGTTACCATGCTTAGATGTGGCTGATTTAGCTCGGCAGTTTAAATACCAGCTTTTAACTATTCAAATATATTTATTTATGGTGTGTTAGACTCTTTTTTTATTAAAGTATGAAGGCTAAGTACCAATTTAACATGGTTGAAATCAGATTGTAAAACAAATTTTGACTTCTAAAATTTTTTTAGCTCTTTCAACTCAACTGTATTTAAGTTAGACATAGACCAACAGAATAAGTCCTGTTCTATCCCCCTACCCTGCCTCTAGAAAAGGAGGTATCATCCCCAGACAGAATTGAGAAGAAAAAGAGAGAGAGCTCTTTGATTTGAGAAAGTAAGAGAGGAGGCAGAAATACCCAGCTTCACTCCATGAGGAAGATGTGGCCAAAACAAGAAAGTATGGACATAGCAGGCAACCCTTAGTAACAAAGTATTTGAGTCATGTGTATAGTCCTGCTTGGTAGCCCTGAGAAAAGGCACCTAGAGTTTTCCTAACTGAAAGAGGTCTTAGATACAAGATCCTTCTACAATTAAATTTGGATTAAGTAAAACCTAGCCCATATTCAATGTCTTATTTATTTGAACAAGAAGTGGAGGATCCTTTTAAAAAGAGAAAATTTCTATTGTCATCAATGGAAATTCTATGTGGAAAAGTGGACTAGAGATTTCTCCTCTCCCTCCCTCCTCCTCTCCATCCCACTCACTAATAATGTATTGTGAGTGAGATTTTCCCCAACCCTTCGATACTATTGATTTAATAGTAGTACTAATCAGTTTGTAGACTACACACTATGATTTAAAATATTTAGATATTCTTTTGTAGCTTAAGAAAATGATAATGAAGTAAGATAGATATTGAAAAGAGCTGATATAAACACTAACTTGTCTACTCCACAAGCTTAACCAAAGATTCAACTATCTGACTTGCAAATATGGTTAGGTATAGCCACCAATCAGCTTAAAGGTTAGATACCTAAAATAGTAACTTCTGAGCTATAAGGGGCAATCAGAGCCAGTGAGAAGTTGGAAAGCCAAGCTTAACCAATATGGTGGAAATTCTAGACACCTAAGAAATAACTCAAAGAAATATAGGCCAGAGAGGCTGCATCCCAGATGGCAAAGACACAGTCTAGTAGATGGCTTCTTATGTTATGAGCCTGTTATTTAGTAACAGAGTTATTTTAAGTAGGGTATACAGAATAGCAAATAACTATGCTAGTATCTGATGGTTTCTTTCTTCCTATTCCATACTCATTGTATTTGTATCCCTTGGATTATGTTAAATTGTGGGATGAGTCATCTTGTATAAATATCCGTGGATCCTGAGGCTGGGGTCTTTGGGTCCTAGACCTAAGACTGGCTTTATTGTGAGACAGGATCCCTCTCTTAATAAATCTGTTTTCTCTTGGCTTGGAGACTTTGATTTTTTCTTCATGTAACATTGCAAATTAGAAAATTTCACAATAGTATTTGGGTCTGTAGAGGTTAGGAGTCAGAATTCAAAAATACATAGTTTATATCACACACTATAATAAGTTCCAGTGTAATTTAAAAACCTACTATATAAAACACTTTTTGAGTGTATCTGCTGAAAAACTGGGTTCTCAGAGAGCAATTAGCCAATAAGCCTTTTTTTTCTTTTCATGAGTCAGTCAAAGAAATGCAAGAAACACATTATGAAAAATGGATTGGTATAATTTTTTCATAATGGTGATAATCTTGGAAATATATTAAAATTCTGATTAAACTACTGCAGGTTAGAGGTGTTTTGTTAGAGAATATTTCATATCTCCAAGGTGTAATGTATCCTACAGATTGGAAAGGATATCCTTATTATGATGTTTCCATTATAAACTTGATTAAATCTGAGCTAAAGTATACTTTGGTAATGGTTTTTCCTTACCTAGAAGAGAATAAATTGTATGGGTCTACCTTAATCTTGCTTTTTGTCCTATACTCTCCCTTTAAGAAGTGAAATACTAAAACATAATTTTTTTCTTCTTGATTAAGGGCTTTTCCAAGGATATAGACAGTTGGTTATAGACTCAGTTAAAGTGAGTGTATTGTGTTTGGAAAATGGAGTAAAGCTGGTAGACAGAAGTGCAGTCAATACGGGATGACAGGGGACTGAAACTAGGGCCTTTTAAAAATGTATGCAGGGCAGCTAGGTGGCTCAGTGGATAAGGGACCGGCCCTGGATTCAGGAGTACCTGAGTTCAAATCCGGCCTCAGACACCTAACACTTACTAGCTGTGTGACCCTGGGCAAGTCATTTAATCCAATTGCCTCACCAGAGAGAGAGAGAGAGAGAGAGAGAGAGAGAGAGAGAGAGAGAGAGAGAGAGAGAGAGAGAGATTAAAAGAAATGTATGCAGATCTTTCTTGTGAGGACTCAGTCAATCTAATACAGATGCATGAAGGTATGAACACTGCTAAGTATTGGGGAGATAAAGCCTAAATTGCATAGAAAAAACAGCCTTCCATAACAGGCTCAGAAAAACACAGGTGTGAATTTACTTTCATGAATTCTATGGAAAACTTCAACTACATAGATTATAGGAAACCCTAAATACTAAAAATATGGATTAATTAAGGCATGTTATACAGATAGCATTTTCACTACCCACAACTTTATTTCAGATTTATATGTGTCAAAGAAAGGAAACATGTGGAGAAAGAATAACATAAAATAGTTCAAAAATTGGGGGGATGGGTGTGTCTGTTATTTGGCACATGAATAACCTTGTGGTAGCCATGAATCCAAACCCTTACAATTGGACTTCATTTTGCTCAAAGAAGACATTTTATCATAAACTATATTGCAAATTCTGAGCCAGGGGGTAGAGCACCTGGTGAGTAGATATCAGGAATCCTGAATTCTAATTTCTATTCATCCTCTGGTAACTCAAAGACCATAACTTTCTTGATACTTCCCAATCTATTGAATATTTTTTTAAAGTACCAAAAATAGAGAGAAAATTGAAACTAGGTCCTGATTAATGCTAGTAATGAATTCTGTAAAGTGGTTCATTATTCAAATTCACACTGTATGTTTCCATTAGGCTGGAAACAATTTTCATATTTTACATATAATTATATCTTTGAATAGTACAAATTTTGAATAACACAACCACTTCAAAGGATCCATTATTTACAATAATTTGGAACCCAGTGTATTCACTAATGTCATAAGCATTGGGGCACCTTTAGTATAATGTTGATTTCCAGTTATTAATGGAGAACTATTGGCATGAAATTAATAATCTATTCCCTTTTCCTGGCAGGTTCAAACCTAGAATCTACTGCTATATAATGGTGGTGCTTTAAATAATGAATTAATGCTTATTGTTTCATATTGTGATAGAAAATTTGCATCTATACAATTTACTAAATAAAAGACCATTTACTTCTATTGGGGAAGAGAAGATTAAGAGCAATAAATTTGAATACAATAAAAGTTCCAAGTTATGCATGGGTTTAGTAGATGTCAATGAAATAATTTATGTTTTAATTCTAAACATCAAGTTTTCTGCAGTCAGGAGAAAAGTTTCTTCAGATGAGGGAAGTCTTTTAAAGGTACTGAATCAGCCAAGTCCCTCTGAGTCTACAATCCATGTTATATATTATATTTGGCATACTGCCCCTCTTTAACAAAAGAGCAAGGCTGAATGTTCCAGATAATTGCCATTCTTTCATCTTGCACCCTAGAGGATAATTCTTACAGGTTAGATTTCATTTGCAGGGCAACATGAGATCCACATTGTAAAAGAGTCACAAAAGAAGCACATTTCCTTCCCAACAGGAATACAAAAAGGTTATTCCAAGGAAAATTTCTAAAAAATACAAAAAGCCTTTTAAAAAAGCAGGCTAAATTAATAGTTAACCATAAAAGTATCTGATAAGTTTTCATCCATTCAGTGTTATATTAGTGAACCTATCAATGAAATTGGACTTAAGTTTATAAAAATAGTTTATGGAATAGATCTCACTGTCTAGCATTTATGAAGCCAAATGATATAGAGAAGTCAGAGAAAAAGGCACAGCAAGACTAAAAAATTCAGAAAGAAACTAGGAATTTTGGCAGGTATCAGAAATTAACTAAAATTTTTCATCTTCAGTCTTCCAATGGATCCCTGATTTCATGGAAGTAGGCGACCCTTTTAGCAAGGCAGGTTGAAAAGCATCCATGTCTACCCATCCTGCTCCATTCTTGTTCATGTCTCTCTGTAAATTTTCCTCTTCCTTATCAATTAGCACACAGTGTTCTGTGCATAGTAAATATGTGATACATCTATGGTGATTTAAATGGAATTATATTCAACATAGAGGACCTAAATGATCAGTCAGTGGATAGGTCAAGAGCCAATAAGGAATGCAGAAAGGAAAAGTTCAATAAAACATTTTAATTTTCTTTAAAAATATAAATTAAAAATAATTAAAATATAAATAAAAGAGTGTATGAAGATACATACAAACTTAGAGAGAAGATATCTTGCAAGCATTTCCAACTAGTGAATAAATGTCTTCATTCCATTTTGTTAGTATTGCTATTAGTTTGAATGACACTTCATGTCTAGTAATGTTTTATACTTTCCTAAAAGCTGCACTTCGGCTATATATTTTGCTATTATGATATTAGAGGTTTCTAGGTGTGATGTATAGTTATGAAAAAGCAATAGTCTGTTTTCCTGATAGCAGTGAACTATGTCTCAGAACTACTCAGAGAGTATCTATAGTGAAAGTATACAGAGAGAAAGGATCCTCTATTCAGCTTTACCTGAAGACCACTGATAGGAAAGAAACTATCCCTTCCTAAAGTACTGTATACTTTTCCTTGTGAGGAAATTATTTCTCATATCAAACCTAAATTTTCTTATTTTTTTCCCTTGGTGAGGCAATTGGGGCACCACCTAGCCGCCCCCTAAATTTTCCTTGTTGCAACTTCTATCCATTGCTCCAAGTTTCACTTCCCTAGGACCAGGCTGAGGAAGACTAATTCCTCATGTAAATGACATGATTTAAAATACTTAAAGGTGGCTATCATGTTTCACTTAAGTCTTCTCTTCTACAGGCTAAAAATACCTAGTTCCTTTGATCAATCATGACATGATGTGATTTCAAGGCTCTTCTCCAACCTGGCTACACTCCTCTGAATGAGCTCTAGATTATCATTGTTGTTTCTAGTATTGCTTACTAGTACTTTGGAAAATAGCAGGGAAAATTCAAAGTCAAATTGATCAGTTATGAAGATAATTCAATTTCCAAAGATGATTAGGGGAAAAGGAAAAGAATCTATATGTTCTAAAATATTTATAGTGGCAAAGAACTGGAAATTGCAGGGATGCCCATCAATTGGGGAATGGTTGAACAAGTTGTGGTATATGATTGTGATAAAATACTACTGTGCTATTAGAAATGATGAACTCGATGATCTTAAAAACAAGGATAGACACATGAAATAATGAAGAGAGAAATGAGCATAATCAAGAAAACATTTTATACAGTAACAACAATGTTGTTTTAGGAATATTTTTAAGCAAATACCTAATTTTGACTATTATAAGTACCCAAATTAACTCCAAAAGACATATGAAGGGAGATAGTCTGTGTCCAAAGAAAGAATGGATAAATAGAAGTACATATAGAATAATTTTATATACACACGCACATATATTTGTGTTTACTGGTAGCCATCTCTAGGGCAGGGGTGAGAAAGGGGAGAAAAAAAAGAAATTTACTTAATTTTATTATATATTTAAAAGGAGTAGCAAGTTGTACATAATAGATTTATAGTTTCATATGAAATAATTTTTTAAAATTATACTGTTATGGGAATTCTTGTTTCATTCCATAAATTAAAAATAATATTTAAAAATTTAAAAAGACTTTCAATAGGGGAAAATGAAACTGTAAATTGAGGAACCAAAAAATAAATAAATAGTGCACATAGAGATTGCCTAAGAAGGTATTAGTTGGCACCATGGACAGCAGTAATAATGCCTGGTTTTAAATCAGAGGTAACAAATAGCAAAGTTTAATCTTGAGAAATTTGCTTATTTTGGCCCAATTGAAATGCTTATTTTCAGTCATTGATTTTGTGATAAAGTTTAGCCTGCTTCTCTTCCCTAACCACCCCAAATTAGTCCCCTTAAAAATATTACCACTTGCATTATAAAATGTATTTTAAAATATTTCACTTGTAACTACATTTTTGAGAAGCATTATGGTGTAATAGAGAGCTAGTTGGCTTTGGGATCAGGAAGAAGTATTTTCAACTTGCCTCTAACATATATTAACTTCATAACCAGGGGACAAATAAAATAACCTTTTAGTGTCCCTAGGCAATTCTCTAAAACTATAAACGTAAGGAAGTTATCAATCTATAGCTAAGGAGGGAGTTCCTATGCTCAAGAGATACCTATACCTCTAAAATAAATTATCTGTCCCTCTTTATGCAAAAATATGTTTGATTTGGTGATGCACAGAGTAAAATTTAAAAGTCAGATTTTTTTCTCAACAAATATTGTTACCAGTCCTAAATGAATTAATTCATTATTAGTCTTTCTATATTTCTAGTGTTACCTTAGCATTCCTATTATCCTGATTTATGTAAAGTACTATTGCTTTAAGGTACTACCCTTTCAAATGGAGCAGTTCATAGCCAACTTAAGGTTTCTTTGGCACTTCACTTATTTTGGGCATAGGTATACTCAGAGTTGTAAGAGGTATACTCAGTTCTGAGAGAGTTGTCTCTAGTTCTGAATGTAATAAGCTGTAATAAACTGGACACATATGGCTATCTAAACTGTTTTATGATTAAGGGGCAAATGTAATTTATCTGATTATAGGCAGAGGATAAGATTTTTTTTATCACTAACGATCAGCTAAAGTGAAGTCTTTCACAAAGAGGACTTGGAATCTAAACTCAGAAAAATAAGAGTAGTGAAATGACAGACTTCAGAAATGCATCATCAAAGTTTGAAGCTGGAAGTAATAAATATTACTGTTGCTGTTGAAAAGTAAGCCCAATTGAGTAGAAAACAATTTATAAGTAAAGACTCAAAGAAGTCACTGGGATGAATGAGTTTAACTGGGATATCATGCCTAGTGAGTTGTAAGTCAAGGATAGATCAGCTCTTTTAAGCACCGGAGGCATCTGCTCAACACAATTATTTGCATTATAAAAGAACTTTCATGGACTTTTTCTGAGACAGAAGAAAGACACCGAGAGTACCACAGCTATGATTAACACTTAGCACATGGATTTTCCTCTCCCATGTGCCTCTTTGCCAGGATTCTATAAGTGTATGTCCAATTTCCCTTATAGACACTGAACGTATTGATGGAAAATGTGACACAAGTATGGATTGTATGGATTATGTATGAATTGTGATGTATTTGTCATTCTTATATTTGCTTTAATATATGAGCATATGTAGTGTTAACATTTCTTTTGCCTTATTGCTAAGTAAATGATTATGTTCAGTATCTAAAAGTTGTCATCAAGGTGAGTGACCAGTTTGTGTAATGGAAATACTTTGGTGGGGGGGCGGTCTTAATAGCTAAAGTAGCAAGTAGGGGATGTATATCTACTCACAACAGGGTGACTCCTAGGACTCTGATAGAATCTGAATATAATCAAGGGTGATCCTTTTCTGGAAACCTAGATCTGTCGATGTGAGAGAAACTTAGAGTAAGCTAATCAGCCCAGAAACTGGTAGTAGGTGTCCACACACCCTGTGTGAGATGTGTGAGGCACTGTCAGTGTGGGTGGCCAGCACAAACTTCATTGCACTTGAAAGAATAGCCTACATTTTAATTCTAAGAAATAAGTCCTTGTCAAGTTTTGACATACATGGCAATAATAGCGACTTGACAGACATTTTATTAAGTAACTATTGTGTGAAGACAGTTGTGAAGGTGGTAGGTCTGATGCAAATTTAGATAGGATGCAGTTCATGATGCAAGGGGCTTACTGTACAGTAGAAGGTTAATATAATCACTGTTAATTATAGCATTCAATATTACACTAAAAGTACGTTAGAGTTGGAAAACAAAGTGCTAGGCTAGATTCATGAGGTAAAAAGCATTGCTTATGCTGGGAATTAGAAGTTTCATTGAGAAAGTAACATTTGAGTTTAGCTTTTTTTTGTTTTGTTTTTGTTTTTGTTTTGTTTGCAGGGCAATGAGGGTTAAGTGACTTGCTCAGGGTCACACAACTAGTGTCAAGTTGTCTGAGGCTAGATTTGAACTCAGGTCCTCCTGACTCCAGGGCCGGTGCTCTATCCACTGCGCCATCTAGCTGCCCCTTTGTGTATTCTTTAAAGCTAAACTCATGGGGGCAGCTAGATGGTGCAGTGGATAGAGCACCGGCCCTGGAGTCAGGAGGACCTGAGTTCAAATACAGCCTCAGACACTTAACACTTATTAGCTGTATGACCCTGGGCAAATCACTTAACCCCAATTGCCTCACAAAAAGAAAAAAGAAAGAAAAAAAAGAAAAGAAAATAAAGAATACACAAAAGTGGTAACAGTTGATGAGCAGAGAGGATATTCCAGGCACATGAAACAACATAAAGAATGGCATGAGCAAAAAACATAAATAGGACTTCTGGCAAGATAGCTAAGTCACCCAGTAAACATTTATTAAGTACCTACTGTGTGCCAGGTATTATTCTAAGGGGGATAAAAATATGAAAAAAGAAAGTACCTGCCCTCAAGGAGCTTCTAATCTAATAAGCACATGAGAGGAGGCAGAAAAGTGTTGTTGGAGTATTAAAGAGGGACATACAGCCTATTTGGAAATGAAAAAATAGCTGACCTGTGTCCCATCCTTAAATGAAGGTTTGGGAGTTTATGTTTCCACCCTTGATTAGAGGGTCAGAGGAGACCATGAGGTGAGAATATCAAGCCTAATTGGAACTTGCAGGATGATGATATTTCTCATTGATAAAGTTCCTAATGGCATGAAGAAGTTAGAAAAGAGTCCAATAGAGTTCAGCCAAGTAGAAGGTGATTTTTAAACTTAGTTCATCTTCATCACCACTAACAGCAAGAAATGTCCCAAATAAAGGGAAGTTCTCAAAAACGAAACTATAGAGACACAGAGAAAGAATTTCTACATGGAGTACATGGAGTAAAAAGGGGGTTATCTAAAGCAAATGACATGACTTTACTGGGAACTCACCAACCAACTTGGGTTTTTAAAAGAAATGTGTAGAAGATGGAAGTGAGGACAACTAGTGGGGAATAAAAATCAAAGCAGTTTCAAAATGTTATAAAAATAGTCAGGAATGATAAAGCTCAGAATGAGTTGAGACTGGCAGAAAAACCCAAGAACAGCAAAAAGAAAGGAGTTTTTCAAAGTATAACAAGAGAAGAAGAGGAAAAAATGTATTGGTCCACTCTTGCAGTGAAGTGGATGATGTTGAAAGAAAATAGAGAGGGCAGAGTTGCTCTTATTTTTCTCCTTTTTTTATTTCTGATGAGGAGATTGACCTTTGTATTAGAAAGGACAGAACAAAAATGTCAAATAGGGAGTTCAGTTCAATTCAATAAGCATTTATTTTTCACGTACATTTAAGGTTCAATGTTTGGCCTGGGGATGCAGACAGATATACAACAGTCCCTGCCCTCAAGGAACTTAAATTCTGTTGGGGATGTCAGGGTGTAGCATACACTATGTTCACAGATAAATGAATATAAGTTGTACACAAAGTAATTTTTGGTAAAGTAGAAGAGCCTCTAATAACTCAGGGTAGGGGATAGGAAAAAGAAAGGCCACATATTGGAAGCAACACTTGAATGGATACTTGAAGGAAGCTAGCAATTCCAAAAGTCAGAGATTTAGAGCTGGAAGTGATTTAGAGGCCACCAAGTCCAGCCCCTTCATTTTATCAACGAGGATACCGAAACACAGATAGTTCAAGCGACCTTCTCAAGGTCACACAACTAGTAAGCAGGATTTGAATTAAGGGCTTTTTGACTTCCAGTCCAGTACTCTGACATTCCTATGCCTAGGCCCTTTTCTTGGATCACTCAAAACAATTATTATAGAAGCAGAAGAGAGCCAGTCATACAGGATTGAGAGCCATTTTCTACATGGAATGACATAGACTTGGTGTCAAATGAATTTGTGATGAGCTATTCCACACATAGTAACTGACATTTATATAGTGTTTCAAGGTTTACAAAACACTTTACGTATATTATACCATTTGATCCTGACAACCCCATAAAGGAACAGCTGAACAAAGAGAAGCTCATAAAAAAGTAATTTATTTCCCTATGGTCACACAGCTCATAAACATCAGGGATGAGATTGATACTAATGGTCTTTACATCTCCATGCCACTGATAATTAGTCTGGTCCTCAGACCAGTGTCTGAAAGGTATAGTTTTACAATGGTACACATAGTCATAGTCAAACTTGGATTTCTCATTGGTCTTATCATATCCTCCATCATACTTTATCCTTGCCCGAACCCCATTGTCATAGTTTTGTTTATTTATTTATTCATTCATTAATTAGTTAATTAATTAGTCATTCATTCATTCATTCATTTGTTTATTTGTTTGTTTATTTATTTATTGTTGGGCAATGGGGGTTAAATGACTTGCCCAGGGTCACACAGCTAGTAAGTGTCAAGGGTCTGAGGTCACACTTGAACTCATTTCCTCCTGAATCCAGGGCCAGTGCTCTATCCACTGCGCCACCTAGCTGTCCCCATTGTCATAATTTTGAACACAACTGTCTTAAAACTTTCTCTCTTGTGCCTTCTGCCCTATCAAGCACTACCTGGAGATTATGTTTAACTCCTCTGCAAACAATCTTAGTAAATAATTCCTCCCAAACACATTCCTCTACATTGATACTTCAAATCTGTGCTGAGAAAATCAATGTTAGTGGCTAATGTTAGGAGGCAAGTAAAAACATATACCTAAATCTCCAAATTTAGCTCATAAAACATGGTTGGGCTATGTTGTGAACTTTATACATCACCCAGACATCCTCTGAAGACTCAAAGGTGGTAAGACATAACCAGAAAATTAATAACTCATAAAAAGTAGAATTAGCATTTACTTCAGTCAGGCAATTAGGTACCCCAGAATATGACATAGACTTTAATGGCTCAATTTTCCATCCCAAGCAACAAGTCATTTCTAGACATAGTAATGCATCATTTCTAGAACTTTCATTTCTGCTTTTCAATACACAAACCTATGATTAGAAGATACTACTTTTGAACATCAAAAATAGTAATAAAGATGTATCCAAGTGTAAATTTTAAAATGTATGTATAATAGCAGAAACTTAGAAAAGAGCTTAAAATTTTAGTTTAAAAAAAGAATAATGAGATAATATTACTATAATAATATCACCAAAGAGTATTATGCATAGAAACCAAAAGAAATTAGGATGTCTCAATGATATATTTTTTATATTTTGTATTAGGAATATATTTTGTATTAGGGTTTTATCTGCTGCAGACAAGGCATAGGGTTCTCCAACCTTTTGTTATTAGTGAATAATAGGAAATGAAGGAGGTTAGGAAGAGGCACTATAACTAGTGACAATTTTGGAGGCCAGTGACAATCTGGAAAATATATGAATTTGAATTATTACCAAATCTAGTATGCCAGCTTAAATATGGCAGGGAATGATTAAATCTCTCAGTTGCTTTTTAAAAAATCCATATTTTATTCTATTTCTATTTATTTTGAATATTTCCCAATTATATTAAAAAATTTTCATTTATTTTATTGTGAACTTAAGAAGTAAAACAAGCATTTCCATAACATAGTAGAATAGAATCCCTTATTCAAGCAGTTGGTTCCTGATGTCCAAGTATTGCCACTCAGTCCTCAACCCCACAATTAGAGAGATCATATTCTCCCATTTATGGGAGAAATGAACATGACCAAATGCTTTAGGTAAATGATATCTGGATCTTGTGATTATTAGTGTTATCATTATTATTTTATTAGTAAAGTAAAAGAACTACAAAGATGACCCGATCCATTTTTTAGCAGATGGCTGGTTAGTAGAAATTAACTGAACCTAAGGGGAGCTCCATTGAAACGGATCTGCTAATGGGGTCCTGTTCAAGCAACTTCCTAGTAGATTCCAACTTATTTCTACATATGGTATCATAGAATCATAGATACAGAGCTTGAAGGGAACTTAGTGCAATTGAAAAGGAATTGTTCAAGGTCACAAAAATAAGAAGAAGCAAAGCAGGGATTACAGAGAACTCCAAACCCAGGACTTTTTCTACTCTCCCATGCTTCTGTATATGTTCAACACAGACACATCAAGTTGGTTTGCTCCCATAAATTTGCTCTACCTGTATGTTGGTTTTGCAAGGACAAAAATCACAGAATTCATGGCATCGGATGCTTTAGATAGAAACATTGGGAAGTTGCATATGAATATGACTGGGATCAGTACATGAAATTTTATGGGGGAAAAGGCAAAAAAAGAGAGGGAAGCAAAAAGATTGTGGGGAGTGTATATGTTCTCTATCTTGAGGGAAATATACATGTAGGGTAGGGTTAGCACCTCCAAATTTTTCCCCCAGACAGAGAACTTTAGATTGCAGATCCAGGACACAGAAGGTATGTCCCCTATGCTACATATTGAATCTATTTGGGGTGAGAGAGGTCCCTCAGAGACACTCTCTTCACCCCAAGACCCCAGTGCATAGGGGAAGTGATGGAAAGCAGGAATCCTCATCTTGCCCCCCTGCCATTAGAAGGTTAATGGCTACCATATTTCTTTTTTTTTAAGTGAGGCAATTGGTGTTAAGTGACTTGCCCAAGGTCACATAGCTAGTAAGTGTCAAGTGTCTGAGGTCAGATTTGAACTCAGGTCCTCCTGACTCCAAGGCCGGTGCTGTATCCACTGCGCCACCTAGCTGCCCCAGCTACCATATTTCTACTGTGTTGATTGGTTCCTTCCCCCATAGAATGTTCTATTTGTTCCTTCCTTTTGTTCCTCATTCTTTCTTCCTGTTACGCAAAACTAATTTAACATGCTAGTCAGGTATGGAATTATTTGGGAAGTACTGAGGAAGGAGGGATGAAGAGTGAGTATGGTATAAACATGAGAAAGTTGGGCTCTGAATAGGGACTGGTAGTAAAACAATGGACTCATCCCTTCAGTACAATGTTCTTTGCTAGGAGACAATTAGCTAACATGCAAAATAAACTAAAGGCTAATGTATTAATGGATGTGAATACCTCTCCCCTCACCAAAGCTTATGTGAACTTTTTGATCTTCTGAGAAAAATAGAGTGATATTAATGGTAATGTGACAATCCATAGGAGACATTTTGGTGATGACAGGTAGTCTTGTTAAAACCATGTTCAAACCAGACATAATCAATCAAATCACTATTTATTGAGCCTATTACATCTCAGGTACTATGATGGGTCCTGGGATACTATATCAGTAATACTTTGCTTATGGATTGGCCATCTCTGAGCACAACCCTGATAGTTGTGAATGCTTTGGGGAAAAAACAGTAATCTTTACTTTTGGTGGGGGGTGGGGATGGGGGAGGGGGTGAATAGGGTATAGAGGAAGTTAAAGCTGGCTCACACACCTTTAGAAAAACTTGTGCCCCTTTCACATGGGGAATGAAAAGAGTGGAATATTTGGCCATGTTTCACTTGGTTAAATAAAAACAAGTGTCTTCAAAGTTTTAAATTAACTGGGGCTTCCAGGCTTTAAGTAGCTTGATGATTCAACTCCTGACCAGCTCACAAAGGAAATATCACTGTGTATCTAAAATGGCATCTCTGTGGTTTTTCTTTGCTTTATATTTAATTTAACAGAATAAGCAACAATATCCACACCAATTAAAACAAGTAAAGAGTTAACTTTCAAAATGACCATACTCCAGATGGGAGTATGGAAACCATCAGAGCTATCAATTCTTTCTGAAGATTTACCACTGCAGTAATCTAATCTTTGCATGTGGGTATTGGCCACAATCCTTAGTGCACACACACACACACACACACACACACACACACACACACACACACACAGACACACACACACACAGAATTTATAATTTATAGGCATTACATAGACATTGAGCATGACTTTGAGTAATGAAAGGAACACTTGAGAAGAAATGTTTACCAGGAGAATCGTATGATAAAAAATAATAACTAGCATTTACATAGTGCTTAAAACTTTGCAAAGTACTTTACAAAGGTGATGAAGTGGATAGAGGGCTGGGCCTGGAGTCAGGAAGACATAAATTCAAATCTAGCCTCAGACACTTCCTAGCTGTGTGATCCTGGGCAAGTCAATTAATCCTATTTGCCTCAGTTTCCTCATCTGTAAAATAAGCTGGAGGATAAAATGCAAAACACTCCAATATCCTTGCCAAGAAAACCCCAAATGGGGTCATAAAGAGTTGGATGTGACTGAAACAATGGAATAACAACAATAACAACAAATAAAAAGTACTTTCGGAATATTATCTCGACAACCCTGGGAGTTAGGTACTATTATTATCTTTATTTAAAAGATGACTAGGGGGCTGCTAGGTGGTGCAGTAGATAGAGCACTGGCCCTGGATTCAGGAGGAAAGGAGTTCAAATCCGGCCTCAGATACATAACACTTATTGGCTGTGTGACCCTAGGCAAGTCACTTAATGCCAATTGCCTCACAAAAAAAAAAAAAAAAAGATGAGGAAACTAAGGCAAACAGAGTATAAGTGACTTGCCCAGGGTCACACAGCTAGTAAGTATGTGAGGTGTAAGGGGCTAAAATTCTAGCTATACTACCCAAAATCTAATGAGTGGTCACCAATAAATTATAAACTTTAGCAAGAGTATTTAAGTGTTTAAGTATTTATTAAAGAGCATTAGGATCAGAGAGAAAGTTAAAAATCTAACTATTTCTAAGAAACCCCATCATCCGACCTGCCATGGCAAAGTCAGGAACAAAAAAGGACCCGGCGCTTCCTCCTTCCTCCCAGAAGCCTCCTGTGAAACTGGGAACATCCCCCATCCCCCCCCACACACACACAGCTTCAAGCTAATTGGCTGGTAACTTTGATAGACAGTACCCATGAGCAAACGTCACTTCCTAATGCCAAAGAAAAGTCACATGGCTTGCCCTCAGATGCCTTCTCCTCGTGGTGGAGCTTTCCTACAGTAACTCTCTAGCAGGTGGCATCACTCCAATCGTTACAGTGGCTAGATTTGAACTCAGATCTTCCTGACTCCAAGTCCAAAGCTCTGAGCAACCTAGTTGCCTCAATGTAGTATTTGCTGTGAGAATATGTGAGGACATTTACTGTGATCAATTAGACTATTAAAAGGTTCCTATGGGGCGGCTAGGTGGTGCAGTGGATAAAGCACCGGCCCTGGATTCAGGAGGACCTGAGTTCAAATCCGACCTCAGACACTTGACACTTACTAGCTGTGTGACCCTGGGCAAGTCACTTTACCCCATTGCCCTAAAAAAAAAAAAGGTTCCTATGAGTCATCTTTAAGGTCACCCATTACATTGCACTTAATATTTCCTTCTCTCCTTCCTTCCAAATTATATAGACTAAGAGAATATTGGAACCAAAGAAAACTGAGAGATCATTAACTTCCATAGATTCTCCATTTTCCTATGTATGCACCAATTCTGTTCCTGCCTCTAGATATTTTCCCATGATTTCCCCCAAGTAGGCTCTAATCTTACTTTTGTAATAATTCTCCAAGAAAAAATATTTGCCACTGGAATAATGTATCTTTTTTAAGGTCTAGAAATAGAGCATTCTACCAGATTGGAGTTAGGGCTGTGGGAGACAGAGGGAGCTATAATCAGGAATAGGGGGAAGGTAACTTTAAAAGACAACTCATCAAAAATGTATAACACCGAAAGAATTCTTTCCATGGGGTCTCTGATTTGGACTTCCAATTTTCCCTCTTTAAAGGAAAATGAAGTAGAAACAGTCAACTGAATAGCCCTGGAACATTGTCCTCTCCTGCCCCAACACCCAAAGGATTCCCATTTGATAAGAACTCCTAAAAGCATTTTGGAAGAAAATAGATTTAGATCAGCATTTTACAATACATGCCACATGGACACCCTACATAAATATAAAATACCTTATCATAAAATAAGTTAGAAGCAAATAGGAGATGCCTTTAACAATGATTAGGACTTATTTGACAATAAAGGAGATCATAAGGAGAAACAATTTTGATAATTTAAAATGTAAAAAATTTTTGATAAGCAAAATAATGCAGCTAGGATAAGAGGGAAACTGTTAATTGGGGAAATATTTTATCAACTCTTTTTTGGTGGGGGGAGAAAGAATGATATCCAAGACAAAACTTAATTCATTATCTTTCTCCCCAAACTCTTCTTTCTAACTTCCCCATTACTGCTGAGGGTAATATCATCCTACTAATCATCTAGGATTATAACATAGGTGTTACCCTTGACTCCTCAATCTCTCTCACCTCCTCCCCCATATCTAATCAGTTGCTAGTTCAATCACTTCTACTTTCATAACATCTCTCATATGATACGTTCTCTCCTCTAACACTCCCATCAACCTAGTGCAAGCCCTCATCATCTCACACATGGACTATTCTTATAATTTTCTGGTTGCTCTCCCTGATTCACATCTCTCGCCTCTATAGTCCATCTTCCCCTCAGATGCCAAAGTGATCTTCCTAAAATGCAGGTCTGACCACATTGCCCCTCCCCTCTTCAATCAATAAACTCCAGTGGTCCTCTATTTTCTTCAGGATCAAATATAAAATCCTCTATTTGGTTTCTAAACTGCTTTATAACCTGGTCCCTTTTTACCTTTCTGATCTTCTTATGCAGTTCTCTTCTCATTGTACTATACAATTCAGTCACACTGGTCTCCTTTTTGTTCCTCAAGCAAGACACTCCATCTTCCAACTCTGAATTTTTATTAGCTGTCCCACATGCCAGGAACTCTCTTCTTCCTCACTTCTACCTTTTGGTTTCCATGACCTCGCAAGATACCTTTTGTTGTCCTCCTCATCCTCTAATTCATCCTGTATATAACTTATTGGTATGTAGTTATTTGCATATTGTCTTCTCCATCATAATTGTGAACCCCTTGAAAGAGGGAATTTTTTTCTTTGCCTTTCTTTGTATCTTTAGCCCTTGGCACAGTGTATGGCACATGAATACTTAATAAATGCTTTTTTACTTGTTGACTTGACATATAGTAGCTTAAAAATGTTTATTGAAAAAAATGGAAAAAATGGTTATTGATTGATTACAACAAACATAAGACCCAAGAGATATTCCTCAATGGATATATAGTCAAAGAATATAAACTATTTTTAAAAAGAATTGTAAACTATGAGGAACCACAAATCCCTGATAATAAGATAAATTCAATTAAAGCCACTACATGTTTTGCCTCATAAAGTTTTACTTCACATGCAACAAATTGGGAAAGATGACAAAAGATGGAAATAGTTGATGTTGGGGGTCTATGGGAAGAAAAGAACACAATATAATGTTGGCAAAAATGGTATGACCTCCAAAATGACTGGGAATTTTATGAAAAAAAAAAACCACACTAAACTCTCCATGCTATCGACCCAAAGATATCACTGTTGTGCATACACTCCAAGGAAGACAAAGACAGAAATAAAGATTTCATGTGTAGCCAAATGAATCAATCAAAAAGTACTTATTAAGTATTTGTCATATAAAAAACAAAACAGAAAAAAGTATTTGTCATATATCAAGTACTGAGCTAATAGCTGAAGAATCAAATATAAATTGAAAATAGTCCTTCCTCAAGGAGTTTCCGTTCTAGTAGGAAAGACAATATGGAAATAGAGAGATAGATAGATAGAGATAGAATAAGTATTTATTAAGTGTTTGTCATATATCAGGTACTAAGCTAACAACTGAAGAATCAAAGATAAATTGAAAATAGTCCTTCCTCAATGAGTTTCTGTTCTAGTAGGGAAGATAATATGGAGAGAGAGTGATAGATAGGTAGATAGATAGATAGAAGAAATATTCATAAGTAGATACAAAGTAACCTTAGAGGCATAGAAGGAAGTGTCTTTTATTTTCCAGGCACTGTGCTAAGTGCTTTACAAATATCTCATTTTATCCTTACAACAATGATAGAAGATAGCACACTTTACAGTTGAGGAAACAGAGGTTAAGTGTCTTGTCTAGGGTCATATAGCTAAGAAGCATCTGAGCCCACATTTGAACTCAGGTCTTCCTCACTCTAGGCTCCAGTGTTCTACCTATTGAAGCACCGACTTGCCTATAAGGGAAAGGCATTAGCAGCTGGGGGGATGGGGAAAGGCCACTTGTAGATAGTGGTTGAACATATTCTAAATCTTGTTTTGTTTTTTTGGCAGGGCAATGAGGGTTAAGTGACTTGCCCAGAGTCACACAGCTAGTAAGTGTCAAGTGTCTGAATCAGGATTTGAACTCAGGTCCTCCTGAATCCAGGGCTGGTGCTTTATCCACTGCACCAACTAGCTGCCCCCATATTCTAAATCTTGAATAAATCCAGTGATAATTCTTAGAGATAGAGATGAGGACAGGTGGTGAGCACAGAAAGAGTGCTATGTGTAAGAAACAGGAACTAGGCCAGTAAGACTGGACCATAGGGACTTTGGAGAATAGTAAGATAAAGGACTTTCAGGAAACAAATATCCATAGCAGCACTCTCTGTGATGGCAAATAGAGTGGGTGCCTATTCACTGGGTAAGAACTGGACAAATTATAATATATGAAAATAATGGAATGTTATCATACCCTAAGAATGATGAATAGGAACAATTCAGAGAAATGTGGGATAACCTACATGTGTTGATTCAGAGCTAAAAAGTAGAACCAAGAAAACAATGTACACATTGACTACAATAATCTAAATGAAAAGAACAGTAAAAATAAAATCCAAATGCTCTGCAATTATAATAATTAATCTTGGCCCTAGAGAAGAGATGAAAAAATGTGCCACCCTCTTCTCTTTGGACAGGTGGGAGACTATGGGTACAAAATGCTGCTTACTCTGTCAAGTGAAGGGCTTTTGTTAGTAGTTTTTGCTTAACTCTATTATAAGAGAATAGTGATTAAAAATCAAGGAGCTGGGGTGGCTAGGTGGTGCAGTGGAAAAAGCACCGGCCCTGGAGTCAGGAGTACCTGAGTTCAAATCTGGCCTGAGACACTTAAGACTTACTAGCTGTGTGACCCTGGGCAAGTCACTTAACCCCAATTGCCTCACTAAAAAAAAAAAATCAAGGAGCAGAAAATGTCCCCCAAAACCTGTGATGTCAAAATAAAAGGCATCAATAGAACTTTTTTTTAAAATCCCTTATGGGGCAGCTAGGTGGTGCAGTGGATAAAGCACTGGCCCTGGATTCAGGAGGACCTGAGTTCAAATTCAGCCTCAGACACTTGACACTAACTAGCCATGTGACTGTGGGCAAGTCACTTAACCCTCACTGCCATGCAAAAAACAAAACGAACAAAAAATCCTTTATGAAAGACTTTTGTTATGTCCACTATAGGACTTCTCTTCCAAAATTGGCTTCCAATGTTTCCTTCTTTTCTTATCAATCTGTTTTTGTGTATCTTTTAAATATCTATTCTCTTCCAGACTGAAATTTACTTTAATATGTGATCTTTATAGCCTATTAGTCAGGTTAATAAATACTCTGTTCTTCTTGTGCATATCAATACAATACAATAGACATTTATTAAGCACTTGCTATATGCTAAGCACTGTCCTAAGCAAAGGGGATAGAAATTTAAAAAACTAAGATAGTCCCTGCCCCGATAGAGCTTACAATTTAATGGGGAACACAACAGAAGGAAGCTGGAAGACAGGGTCCTCCAGGGCGTACCTAGTGTGGAGGCATCGTGTTTCTTGGAGTTCAAACCAAGCAGAGCTACAGAAGGGAAGTGAAAAGGTAGCTGAAGAAGCCAGATCCAGCCTTCCACAATGCACCAGATTGTGATGACCTAAAAAGAGAGCAGTTTGTGGCACAGTGAAAAACATAGGTACTACCTAAGACTGTTTTAGTTCTTGTTCATTTGTGTCTGACTCTTCGTGACCCCATTTGGGGTTTTCTTGGCAAAGATACTGAAGTTGTTTGCCATTTCCTTCTCTAGTTCATTTTACATATGAGGGACTGAAACAAGCAGGTTCAAGTGACTTGCGCAGGGTCACAAAGTGAGTTGTCTGAGGCCAGGTAGATGAGTCTTTCTGATTCCAGGCCTAGCACTCTAACCACAGAACTACTTAGCTGCCTAGGCATAATGTGTACCTAGAGCAAATTAAAGATGGTGTGGAGGAATGGGTAGAGTGGTGACATAGAGGCAATATGTCTAGTACATACGGTCCTGTGACCTCCAGGTGTTTGTGGGGGAAAGTTAACTGTAAGAGGCAGGCACCATGGGAAAATGTGGCAGGGGAAGGCCAGGGGTATTTCTGATGCATGCAGGATTGTCCCGTGGTGATTGCAAGGTGAAATTCAGGGAGTGTGTGTGTGTGTGTGTGTGTGTGTGTGTAGATGGGGTGATTGTCATGGGGAAGAAACTCAGTCCTTCCCACCCATATTGACAGTACAGAGCCAAAGCCCTCATTTCCTTGTATTGATTGATTTCAAGGCAGAGTAGGAAACTGGGCAATTTTCTGATAGTGTAATATTGTCTCTCTGACAATTTTTTTTCTTCAGAACCTGCTATCAGAAACAGTCTGATGCCAAAGGGAAGTTTCACATTTATTATGTATCATCTCCCTAAACATCTGTCAAGAAAGGGAAAACATAACAGCTACTATATGCTCAGTCTCTAAGGGAGAATTGCCAGGTTTCATCCTTTATTCCTTCTGACCTCCCTGCTTTAGAGAGAACCATAACCAAGGAGGTGCATATAAGGTAGTTGGAATGACACAGAGAGGTGCCCTGCAGAGCATTTGGCAGCCCAGCAATATTCTCAGGCTATTCTAGGATTTTTTTTAAATTAATGTCCCACTTGTCCTCTCAGCAGGGTTTTTAAACCACCCACTTTGCTGGATGTCTACTTCACCTGTACAAACATGTTTCTTCCTGTCACCATATGACTAGGGGAATACAATGGTGGGGACTTGGGGCTTCACCTTTTTAATCTCCTAATGAACTGTTATGGAACGGGAAAACAGCTGTTATCCCAGGGGTAACGACACAGTATAATTCATTTGTGCCTTAATGATTTCTATTGTTCAATTGTTCCAGTCATGCTGGACTCTGTGACCCCATTTGGAGTTTCCTTGGCAATGATCCTGGAGTGGTTTGCCATTTCTTTCTCCAGATCATTTTACAGATGAGGAAGTTGAGGCAAACAAGGTTAAATGACTTGCCCAGGGTCACACAGGTAGGAAGTATCTGAGGCCAGACTTGAATTCAGGAAAATGAGCTCTATCCACTATGCCACCATAACCCTAAATTTCCCATTGCCATGAAATATCCTTGTAATCATATTCCATAGTGTTTTCCTCACAATGACTCTGTGAGGTAGGCATTGCAAGTATTATTACCCCCATTTCACAGATGATGATGTTAAGACTCAGAAAAGCTACATGTCATTCGAGTGGTCACAAAGCCAGCATTTAAAATCTGACTCCAGAACTCATGTGGAGCAGGAACAGTACAAGCCACTTATAACCTCTGATGTTTACCTGCTTCTCCAGCTTTATCTGTAATGACCACCCTATGACCACAGCTCTTTAAGGAAGGCAAATCAATCTATTTCTAGCTCTTAGAATGTGCCATGGCCATTCCTACTTCAGCAGCAAAGCTTGTCTTGTTCTCTTTGCCTGAAATGGAAGCTCCACATCCTTCAGATCTGATGAGTTAACATATGTAGAGCGCTATACATACCTTTTATAAAGGTGCATAGCTAGTGTTCTCCAACAGCCCCAGCCCTCAAAGATGACTCATGCTGCAACATCATTTACTTTTTGGAACACATATAAAGAGAGATGCTATCTTCATCCAGAGAAAGAACTGATAAATAGGAGGATGTATAGAATAATTATATATATATGTATATATATATATTATATAGCATGTCTACTGAGATGATTCTAATGGGGTGTGGCCACTGTGCATGCTACAGTTTCTTGGAGCCACAGGTAAGAGTTGAATGCCAAGTGGACACCAAAGGTGAAAAAGCAGCCCTGCAAAGGCTCAGCAAGCTCTCATGTCAGAGGTGCTAGTCCTCCCTGAATACCCCATTCACCCCACCCACATTTTACAGTTAAGGAAACAGAGGAAAATTGTGACTCGCTCAGAGTCAGTCACATAGCTAGTAAGTGTCTGAGGCCACATTCAACTCAGGTCTTCCTGAAACTAGGGCCACCAATGCATCTAATGCACTACCTAGCTGGTTAATGCTGTCCTTGCATTACCTAGTGTCCCTTCACTTGAGACATGGATGCTACACAAAGGAGAGTGACATTTTTCTGTTCAGGGATGGGATCCCAACCCTTCAGCCCATTGCTAGAATTTTTCCTAAGTTGGAACATAATAAAAAAATCAATCATATATTTTATAACTCACTTCCAAGGAAAGAATAATTATGATTTTGGAGTTTTAAAAAAAATCTATCTCATTAGATATAAGTCTAAAGGCATGACTCCAGGGTAAAATTGAGATGCACTAATAATGGGCAAGAGATCCCACGGTCCCTCTGCCAGGAGAGGTGCATGCTTTTCAGAGGTAGTAGCCAAGAAAAGTGAAGGATGGGAATAGTTGTCTCAGATGGAATGGGCAGCCAGAGAGGGAGAGGTTGTGAGGGGCTGGTGGCAGCTAGGAGATAGAGCCTTGGGATTAACTCCCCAAGTTCTCAGTCTTCTTCCCATCCTTGTACTTCAAGATCCTTTGATCTTCTTTCCTGATTGCCATGGAACTCTTCTCCTATTCAGGCATTTTGAGCAGATGCTGATGCTACAGCTTTTGAAGTTATTCTGGAAATTTTCCAGTATAATCTCTTTGGATGTTACAAGTTGGGTGGCAGGAAGAATTAGTTTTTGCAGCAGAAATCCGTACCTTGTGTAGGGCTTGCCAGGAGCTAAAATAAAGAATGCTTTAAACCAATGATAGTTTTCACATCCTTGAGGATTCTCTTAAAAAAGATATAGGTGACAAGGCAAGTCCACAAACTTTGAAGCACACTTTTTGGTCGTTGCCTACAACATAGATATGAATCACTACTCTAACTTTAGAGTTTGTCCTTAAAAAACTTTACTGTGAGAGTAAAATCACTTTTTCAAAATGTTCTGCTAGAACAAAGGAGTGTCTTAAGGGTATTTGGAGCAGAGTAAATAAGGTCCAAGCAGGAGGAAGCTCTGACCACATTAGACAAATGGTTTAGAAAACAGAGCCCTTGGAAAATACAATGCCTTATGAGTCTGGCTGTTCTCATATCTGATGCCAGTTACTAAATTGTCTCTACCCATAGACTAGGGAATTGGAAATGGTACCTCTCAGAATTTCAGAATATAGGTAAAGACCTGTTTGTCCCATTCTAGTTCTAGTTCTGTAAAATATCTTATATACTGTATAGTCCAATTATAAATGTGGTTCCTTGGAAATTTTTCCTTGAAAAAACTGGATCTAGATTTGAAGCCCCACCTCATATTTATTTTTTAAAATATTCATCTTTATACGAGAAGGCACAGATACAATAGAGGTTAGGGCACTTTGAAATAGATTGAGTCAGAGGTAACAATGGTTTGAAATAAGGTTCTTGAAGTTGGAAAGGAAGGGACCACTCTAAGAAACTTTCTGTATGTAAAATGGAGAAAACTTAGGAAATGAATATTAGGGGCAAGGAAGACAGAGGAGTCAATGATGACCTTTAGGTTTTAGGTGAGGATTGTAAGAATGGTGACCCCATCAAAGAACAATCCTGATAACTTTTTGCCACTGTCACATATCTCCCCCTTGATAAGAATGTTAAGTGTAAGGAAGAGGGAACAGTCAATGATGCATCCAAGGTATCAGGCATGCCTGACAGAGAATGGTGGTGTTATTATTCAAAGAACAATCCTTAAATTTTCTTAAAACTATTACCAATCGGGCAGCTAGGTGGCGCAGTGGATAGAGCACTGGCCCTGGATTCAGGAGGACCTGAGTTCAAATCCAACCTCAGACACTTGACACTCACTAGCTGTGTGAGTGTCCTGGGCAAGTCACTTAACCCCAATTGCCTCACTAAAAAAAAAACAAAAAAAAAACCTATTACCAATCTCTTCCTTTATAAGAATGATTCAATTTTGTGAAATAACTTGGCAATGTCAGTTGTCTTCACAGATCACTCTGCTGGTTGGGAAGACTCTGGTGGTCTTGGAATCATAGGATATTGGTGACAGGCATGATATCAAAGTTTACATTTTATATAACACCTAATAATAACAATACGTTATGTTTACATGGCATGTAATGTTTTTTTCCATATAAATATTTTATTATTTTCCAGTTACATTTAGAGATAGTTTTCAATATTTTTTTAGTGAGGCAATTGGGGTTAAGTGACTTGCTCAGGGTCACACAGCTAGTAAGTGTTAAGTGTCTGAGGTTGGATTTGAACTCAGGTACTCCTGACTCCAGGGCCGGTGCTCTATTCACTGTGCCACCTAGCTGCCCCAACTTTGTTTTTATAATATTTCTAGTTTCAAATTTTTCTCCCTCCTTCTCCTCCCTCCCCCTTCCCCAAGACAGCAATTAATCTGATATAGGTTATATATGTACAATCACAATAAACATATTTCTGCATTAGACATGTTATGAGAGAAGAATCAGCAAAAAAGGAAAAACCTAAAAAAGAAAAACAACAAAAACAAAAACAATAGAAATAGTATGGTTTGATCTTCATCCAGATTCAACAGTTCTTTTTTTCTGGATTTGGAGAGAACTTTCCATCATAAGTCTTTTGGAACTATCTTGGACCATTGTATTGCTGAGAAGAATCAAGTCTATCTCAGTGGATCAACACACAATGTTGTTGATACTTTGTACAATGTTCTCCTGGTTCTGCTCATTTCACTCATCATCAGTTCATGCAAGTCCTTCCAGGTTTCTCTGAAATCTGCCTGCTCACCATTTCTTACAGCACAATAGTATTCCATTATATTCATATATCACAACTTGTTCAGCCATTCCCCAATTGATGGGCAACCCCTCAATTTCCAATTCCTTACCACCACAAAAAGAGCAGCTATAAAGATTTTTGCACATGTGGGTCCTTTTCCCTTTTTATGATCCCTTTGGAAAAAAGACCCAACAGTGGTATTGCTGGGTCAAAGGGTATGGAAAGCTTTATAGCCCTTTGGGGATAGTTCCAAACTGCTCTCCAGAATGGTTGGATCAGTTCACAGCTCCACCAACAATGCATTAGTGTTCCAATTTTTCCACAGCTTCTCCAATACTTATTATTTTCCTTTTTTGTCATATTAGCCAATGTGATAGGTGTCAGGTGGTACCTCAGAGTTGTTTTAATTTGCATCTCTCTATTCAATAGTGATTTAGAGCATTTTTTCATATGGCAATAGATAGTTTTGATTTCTTCATCAGAAAACTGCCTGTTCATATCATTTGACCATTTCTCAATTGGGGAATGACTTGAATTCTTATAAATTTGATTTAGTTCTTGATATATTTTAAAAATGAGGCCTTTATCGGAAGTACTGGCTATAAAATTTTCCCCCAGTTTTCTGTCTCCCTTCTAATTTTGAATGCATTGCTTCTGTTTGTACAAAACCTTTTTAATCTAATGTAACCAAAATCATCCATTTTGCATTTCATAATATTCTCTATCTCTTGTTTGGTCATAAACTGTTCTCCTGTCCAAAGATCTGAGAGGTAAACTATTCCTTCCTCTCCTAATTTACCTATGGTATCACCTTTTATGTCTAAATCATGTACCCTTTTTGACCTTATTTTAGTGTGAGGTATAAGATGTTGGTCTATGCCTAGTTTCTGCCTTACTCTATTCCAGTTTTCCCAGCAGTTTTTGTCAAATACTGAGTTCCTATCCCAGAAGCTGAGTCTTTGGGTTTATCAAACTGTACTTTACTAAAGTCATTTACTACTGCCTTTCCATGAGCAATTGATATTTTCCCAATAATTTAGATCTTATTTGATTTGTGTCTAAAGTGTTTTGTAATTGTTTTCATAGAGTTCCTGGGTTTGTCTTGGCAAGTAAACTCCCAGGTATTTTATATTGTCTACTGTTACTTTAAATGGAATTTCTCTTTCTATCTCTTGCTGCTGGACTTTGTTGGTCATGTATAGAAATGCTGATGATTTATGTGGATTTATTTTATATCCTGCTACTTAGCTAAAGTTGTTAATTGTTTCAAGTAATTTTTGAGTTGATTCCCTAGGATTCTTTAAGTATACCATCATATCATCTGCAAAGAGTGATAGTTTTGTTTCCTCCTTGCCGATTCTAATTCCTTTAATTCCTTTTTCTTCTCTGATTGCTAAAGCTAACATTTCTAGTACAATATTAAATAATAGTTATAATGGACATCCCTGTTTCACCCCTGAGCTTATTGGGAATGCCTCTAACTTATCTCCATTACATATAATGCTTGCTGATGGTTTTAGGTAGATACTGCTTATTATTATTATTATTTTTAGTGAGGCAATTGGGGTTAAGTGACTTGCCCAAGGTCACATAGCTAGTAAGTGTTAAGTGTCTGAGGCCGGATTTGAACTCAGGTACTCCTGACTCCAGGGCCGGTGCTCTATCCACTGCTCCACCTAGCTGCCCCAGATACTGCTTATTATTTTAAGGAAAGCACAACCTATTTCTATGCTCTCTAGTGTTTTTTAATAGGAATGAGTGTTGTATTTTGTCAAACACTTTCTCTGCATCTATTGATATAATCATATGATTTTGGTTAGTTTTCTTATTGATGTAGTTGATTATGCTAATAGTTTTCCTAATGTTGAACCAGCCCTGCATTTCTGATATAAATCTCACCTTGTCATAGTGTATTATCCTAGTGATCACTTGCTGCAATCTCCTTGCTAATATCTTATTTAGGATTTTTGCATCAATATTCATTAGGGAAATTGGTCTATAACTTTCTTTCTCTGTTTTTGCTCTACCTGGTTTTGGTATCACCACCATATTTGTGTCATAAAAGGAATTTGGTAGAACTCCTTCTTCACCTATTTTTCCAAATAATTTGAATAATATTGGAATTAATTGTTCTTTAAATGTTTGGTAGAATTCACTTGGAAACCCATCTGGCCCTGGGGATTTTTTCTTAGGTAGTTTATTAATGGCTTGTTCAATTTCTTTTTCTGATATGGGTTTATTTAAGGATTTTATTTCCTCTTCAGTTAACTTGGGCAGTTTGTATTTTTGTAAATATTTATCCATTTCATTTAGGTTGTCAAATTTATTGGCATACAGTTGGCAAAATAGTTCCTAATTATTGCTTTAATATCCACTTCATTGGTGGTGAAATCATCCCTTGCATTTTTGATACTGGTAATTTGGTTTTCTTCTTTCTTTTTTAAAATCAAATTAATCATCAGCTCTTAGATTTATTTATTAATTCCATGGTTTTCTTGCTTTCAATTTTATTAATTTCTCCTTCAATTTTCAGGACTTCTAATTTAGTATTTAATTGGGGATTTAATATTTATTCTTTTTCTAGCTTTTTTTTTTTGTAGGGCTATGGGGGGTTAAGTGACTTGCCCAGGGTCACACAGCTAGTAAGTGTCAAGTGTCTGAGGCCGGATTTGAACTCAGGTACTCCTGAATCCAGGGCCGTTGCTTTATCCATTGCGCCACCTAGCTGCCCCCACTTTTTCTAGCTTTTTAAGTTGCATGCCCAATTCATTGATCTCCTCTTTCTCTTTTTTATTGATGTAAGCATTTAGAGATATAAAATTTCCCCTAAGCCCTGCTTTGGCTGCATCCTATAGATTTTGGCTCATTATTGTCATTGTCCTGGATGAAAATATTGATTGTTTCTATGATTTATTTTTTTACCTACTCATTCTTTAAAATGAGATTATTTAGTTTCCAATTAAGTTTCAGTTTACCTTCATGTAATGGTTTTAACAAGGGTTCCATGTGCATTTTTTTCAGTCTTTGACTCTACCTCTCTCTCTCTCCTTCACTTCTCATATTCATGTACCAAGACTAATCCATTCCACCTCCATAATATTTTACACTCATACCCTCACCACCACCACCATATCATAGGACTTCATAACCACACAGAAACTACTGCCAGTATAACTGTTTTTGCACATAGATCTAATCATAGTTATTCCTCTGCTCCAATATCCCACATTCTAGGTGGCTCATTGTTATCTAGAGTAAAGTTCAAACTCCCTTATTCTGGCGAATTTTCCACCTTAAGTTGTGAGTTGATCCAATTATTCTTGAGAGCAATTTGGAACTATACCCAAAGGGCTATAAAACTGTGTGTACCTTTTGATTCAGCAATACCACTACTAGGTATGTATTCCAAAGAAATCATAAAACAAGGAAAAGGACTTACATGTACAAAAATACTTATAACAGCTCTTTTTGTGATGGCAAAGAATTGGAAACTGAGGGAATGCTCATTAATTGGGTAATGGCTGAACAAGTTGTGCTATATGAATGTAATGGAATACTATTGTGCTTTAAGAAAAAATGAGCAGGCAGATTTTTGAAAAACCTGGAAAGACTAACATGAACTGATACTGAGTGAAGTGAGCAGAATCAGGATAAAAGCATTCGTAGTAACAACTACATTGTGCAAAGATCAACTGTGATGGACTTAGCTCTTCTCAGCAACACAATAAGCCAACAATTCCAAAAAATGTTCTTCACATCCAGAGAAAAAACTATGGAATCTGAATGCAGATCAAAGCACACTACTTTCACTTTTTGTTTGTTTTTTTATGTTTTTTTTCCTTTTTGTACTATTTCTTCTTTAACAACATGATTAATGTGGAAATATGTTTAACATCATTACACATGTAGAGCCTATATCAGATTGCTTGCTATCTTGGGAAGGGGGAAGAGGAGGGAAGGAGGAAGAAAAATTTGGAATTTAAAATCTTATAAAAATTGAATGTTGAAGAAAAATGTCCCACCTTATACAAATAATCTTCACAGATACAGCTACATATTTATTCCTTTCATGTAGGAGAAAGCATATCCTTTGCCATGAAGATAGAAAAAAATCTAATTTTGCATTATTTCTGATTTTTTTATCTTCATCCACATTTACATTTAAGCAAAAGAAAGGCAATTATCCATGCAAGGTAATTGCATTCTAACTTTGCAGGTCACTTAAACTGGGAATTCTCACACCTGATGAAATCAAGATTCACATTTCAGAGGATGCTCTAAGTTTAACTGTGGCTCTAAACACCAGCTATCCCTCATTCTGGGACTGTAATCCAGAAACCAAGAATTAGTATGTGGAATTTTTATTCTGAGGCCAGAGAGTAGCCAAAGGAAACAATATTTTCCTTATATGTATAGGTTGTGGTGGTATTAAGTGTCATAAATTTAACAAGTTATTCTTTTCCATAGTGGGTATGGGTAATGATGAAAAGATAGCAAGTGACGGGGAGAAAGAAAATGAAGAAAAGGACGAATATCAGCTAAATTTTATATATCTAGGGATGTTTTCTCAGAAAAGTTAGCTAAATACCACACACATGCATACACACATACAACTAGTAAATGGGAAAAGGTATATGATTATTGAACAGGAGTCTTGATTTCACTTACAGTAGATGAAAATAGAGAATTTGAAATAAGTCAAAAATAATTGCAAACATGCTTTGCATTAGTTTTTTTCTGAACATGCAGGTCTAAAAATAAAATAATATGGAAAAGAAAGTACATGTCTGCTTGGCACTTCCTTCTGGAAGCCAAGAAAAGTTAAACAAACATCTTCAGAAAGATTTCTCTATTGAAACCATTACTCAGAGTAGTTTTGCCAAGGTCACTAAGAGCTACAAGTTTACTCCTGTGTTTGAACTCATCCTGTGGTTAAAAGTTTCTTAGGTTCTAGAACAATAAAGAACATCCCTGGTTTTATACAATGGTATAGCAAGCACAAGAGGTCATGGAGTATGTTAGAGTCTTTAGTGGTCAAAGTTTGAACAAACAAACAAACAAAAAACCCCAGGACAACATTAAATGCCTTTTTAAAGCACAATCAGGCTAAATGAACACTTCTTTTGGATATAAGCTTCCCCCAAAACACATCCTAGTTCTGAAATTAACTATTTCTATCAATTACTTTCCTGATATTCATTCCAAATAACTTATATTTCTAGTTGCTCAGGTTTGTGACCTCTTTCTCACTGTAAATATCTAATTATTTATCAAATCTTGTCATGTCTACCTTCCCGGAAGCTCTCATGTCTGTTGAATTCTCTCTACACATATGGTCATCACCCAAGATCAGGCCCTCATTACCTCCTGCCTGGACTATTGCAATAGTTTCCTAATTGGTCTGTGACTCACATTTCCCCCCTTTCCAATCAATCCATCTTCCACACAACTGCCCAAGTGATTTTCTCAAAGTTTAACTCTATGTTACTAGTCCTACTCAATAAACTCTAATAGATCTCTATTGCCCCTAGGATCAAGCTCTTCTGTTTAGTTTTTAAAGCCCCTACAATCTGAAAATGTGGTAGCATCAATAACCTAAGGCCTCCTCCTCCTCCCTCCTAACTCCCTAACCCTTCTATCTAATCCCCTTTCCCCTAACTCCTTCTTCTTCTTCTTCTTCTTCTTCTTCTTCTTCTTCTTCTTCTTCTTCTTCTTCTTCTTCTTCTTCTCCTCCTCCTCCTCCTCCTCCTCCTCCTCCTCCTTCTCCTCCTTCCCCTCCTTCTCCTTCTTCTCCTTCTTCTTCTCCTCCTCCTACTTCTCCTGCTTCTTCTCCTCCTCCTCCTTCTCCTTCTTCCCCTCCTTCTCCTTCTTCTCCTTCTTCTTCTTCTTCTCCTCCTCCTCCTCCTCCTCCTCCTCCTTCTCCTCCTTCCCCTCCTTCTCCTTCTTCTCCTTCTTCTTCTCCTCCTCCTACTTCTTCTCCTGCTTCTTCTCTTCCTCCTCCTCCTCCTCCTTCTCCTCCTCTCACACAACCATACCATACCTCCTCCCGAAGTAGAATAAAAACTCCTGTCAATCCTTGTGTTGTTTTTCAGCTTGGTATCTGCAGTATCTAGTATAGTGCCTTATCCATAGTAGGCAGTTAATAATCATTTACCAAGTTGATTTGAATTATTATGAAGTATTGTATATTATAATTATCTGAAGCTTATTCCTCTACTAAAATAAAAACTCCATAATCACCTAACCTTTTAATTTTTCCATCCTTCAGCAGGGTGCTTTGCATATAGCTGGTGCTTAATGTTTGTTGAATGAATGAATGAATGAATGAATGAATGAATGAAATGACTATGGGAGGAATCTATTTGTTATGTAAAACGTCCTACCACTGTGTATTAGCTAAGAAGTCCAAAAGCCATTTATAATTTACAAGATCAAAATGTTATGAAAAGAAGCCAAATTTTAGAATCTTGCTTTCATTAAATCCAGGACTTTCATCCTACTGGGAAACATTCAACTCCTTTTGCCAAAGTTAGCAGCCAGACTAAGACTCTCAGAATCATATGAGGGATTTCAATTATTCCTTGCCAGTTTTTGGAGATATGCACATTACATACCCTAGGACAAAATGTTGATATTATTTTGAATATAAGTTTAATTATAGGAAGAAGAAACCTTATGATCAGTGTTAGATTATCTTAACAAATTGGGACTGGAAAATTCCCAGTATGTAGGACCATTTGATAGAACTTCCTAGAGTATCAGGCCATGATTCCTTTCCTAACTTGTTCCCTACCACTATAGATGAAAATGTGAAATAATGTTGATTATCTCATAAGCTATGGAGGAAATGCCCAATTAGCCTCAAGCATAATATCATCATTTTTTGCAGATACACTTGTCCTCTTATGCTGCATTGCTAGTATTTGATTAAAATGTATATATTAATGGCTTTAATAATTCATTTCAACTATAAATACATTTTAGTAAGTTTTCTATTTTTAGAAATAAATGAGAGGGGCAGCTAGATGGAGCAGTGGATAGAGCACCAGCCCTGGAGTCAGGAGTACCTGAGTTCAAATCTGGCCTCAGACACTTAACACTTACTAGCTGTGTAACCCTGGGCAAGTCACTTAACCCCAATTTGCCTCACAAAAAAAAAGAAAAAAAGAGAAAGAAATAAGAGAATGATATAATAAAAATACCAAGAGAAAAAGGCAGAACTTGTTTAAGAACTAAGTTCCCGGAAGAATAAGCTAAACCATTAAAAACACATCACTCAACTTATATTTTTTGAAGTTAAGACTTCTCAGTCCTGTATACTTTATTCCCCAATTGATATTGCTATTTATATGAAACTGGAGAATATATTTAAAGATAATGAAGGTTGTGAACCCAGATCACTGAAGTCATTTAAGAGTGGAAAATATCAGCACTATTGTGATTATGGTCCCATGGTCCCAGTTTTTTCCCTAATAGTAAACAGAATATTGTATAGAGGAGTCCTAAGTCTGTTTAAAATCTTAAAGATATATAAACAATCTGTTATTTTATTAGCTTACTTTTTAGACTTCTTAGCAAAAATAGCTAGATTGGAATCTAGATTGGAATCTACTATAGCTACCACATAGTACTTTCAGTGATCTATGGTTAATCAGAGACAGGAGAAATGTGGATGATGATTCCAATTCCAAATCCCCAAACCTCCTCTTGGCCATTACTTACAACCATGTTTTCTTATCAAACCATGTGTAAAGCTGTCAGTAAAAGGCAAAACAGATTGATTTGACTTTCATCTCCTTCTTGCCCTTGGCCCTGCCCCTAACCTCTGCTCCCTGAATTGGAGGTGCTAACAAGTAAAGAAATGGCCACAAAAGGAAGAAGCAATGGTCTTGGATAATCTACAAAACAGTCAGCCCCTGGATAATTAGAATTGGCTACAATAAGAAAAACCAGTAATTGTGCAAAGCGGAACTAAACTACTGATAAAAATAAAATTCAAATAAAAATCATTTACATTTGCACGTTACTATTGGCTTTGACCATGCTAACTTCAGAGCTGGCATTCAATAAGGACAAAGTCAAAAGCTGGAGTGGAGTTCTTTTAGAACATGGTTCTTTGTTTCCTATGTTGATTCATTCAATGCTAAGCATTGGTTGAGCACCTACTGTGTACAAAGTGCCATGGGAGAGACAGAGAATAAGACACTGAACCTTGTGCTTTAGGAATCTAGCAGGAGAGATGAACACATTCACAACTATAAGATACAATGTGAAAATGCAACGAGGGGTTTATGAGGGTTATTTTTGTTCAGTGGAGGGGAATCATCCCTTTAGTCTGGGATTTGGGGAGAGGAGGCTCAGGTAAAGCATTTAGGATGTCTCTTGAAGTAAGGTAGGAATTAGGAATAATATAGGGGGAGTCTGGGGGCAGGAGAGGAGGTAGATAAGAAGAAGATAGGTCAACCAGGTTAGAAACAGAGGGTTTCCTGCAGGAAGGTGGCAACCACCATCATTATTATTCTCAGTTCAGGAATGAAGAACATGAGGTTCCAAGAATTAAAGTGATTTGCCCAGGGCGATACAACTAATAAGCATCTGAGGTACAATTTGAACTGAGGTCTTCCTGACTACAAATTCAGTTCTCTATATACCATGCTCCCTCTCCTACTGTTAGCTCATCAGACTAAGCCAAATTAGATTCTTTGATAACACATTCTCTCTCACACCAATGAAGACCTAATTTTGAGACAAATCTAAAGCACTAGGGGAAAGAAAGCACAAGACAGTAAGAGAAAGAATCATATGGCAAGATAGGGAGAACTATTCGCATATAATAATCATGATGAAACTTAAATGGTCTTGAAGCATGGACACCAGTTAAGAATAAAGAGGGGAGGGACACAAACTGGACTTCACCACCTATGTCAGAAAGATTGATTCTCTTGAAGCAGGAAAGCTGAGTGGACAATTGGTGAAAAAAGGATTTTTTCTTCGAATGATGAAGTTGCAAAGTGTTGACCTAAATTGGGATGCTTCCCTTTGTTCTGCAGTGGGATGGAAAAATTGAAAATGTCTGTACAACTGAAGTGTGGGCTCATTATACAACAGTGGCCTTGTATAGAGACCTTTTTGTTTAGTAGCACAAAGTGGGAATGTCAGTCAGAATATAATTCACTTCATTTATTTCTCTATGAAAACTCTTTGAGTGCTTTGGGGCCATAGGTAAGCTGCAAGAATAGTAGAGGTGGGATAGAGATATCTATGCAGATATCTTAATTAATATCGACCACCAGAATTTGGTTTTAGATGCATATTTTACATTTATTCTGGAAGTTATGCTAAGCTAAAACTATATCACAGAAGACTGATGTCTGACTGTCTCCTTGCCTTTTGCTATTCTCTTTCTATCTTCCTTTCTATTTGACTGGGCTCTTTAAGAGTCAGGAAAGATTGGTATAGCAGCTATGTGGTGCAATGGATAGAGTGTTGGACTTAGAGTCAGGAAGATGAGTTCAAATCCTGCCTCCCTGGTTAAGTCACTTAATTTTTCTCAGGCTCTATTTCTTTGTCTATGAGATCATAATAGTACTGAACTCACAGGATTGTTGTAAGGATCAGATGAGATATGCATGTAAGGTGCTTTGCAAATCTTATGTTATGAGTGCTGAGCTTTGTCCTATAGATTATATGAGTCCACATGGGTCTCTTTAGATCTGGCACACAGGAAGGCATAGCTAGAGTCTCTTCCACCTACTTTGGCCCAAGGGAAGACCTTGTCAGGAGGGGAAGAAATAGATTCAGTTCAAGTGAGTAACCACTCTGCTCTCCTCATAGAGTACTAAGCTAAGAGATTTAGCATCCCCCAACTATTGTTAGTCCTGAAAAGATAATTTTTAGGTTCAAGCTGGGTTCCTGGTTATTATCTGTTGATAATATTATATTTAAATATTATAATTTATATTATAATTTATAATATTTAATATTATAATTATTATATGTTGATAATATAATTTTCTTCCCACCAAATGACAGTTCCACAATAGCAAGTAAAACCATTGATCCAAGCCAATAGCAAACAAAAATCAGACAAGATATACAAATGAGAATATATCAGATAATACACAGGCTGAATGAGCTTTTCCAATTGGTTTGAGACATCTCAGATCAACCAAGAGAAAAACAGAACCAGATTTCACCCAAGGGGAAATTTCCCAAACTCTAGCTGGGAACAGGGTTGAGGTGCTGACTCCTCTACATGTTGGCTTCTTCCTAGTGTCTTTCTCTCCCTTCAGGATCCCTCCTTAAAGAGAATTTCTAAGTGTTTGTCTTCTGTCTCAAAATTGGAAGCCAAAAGACCAGATCTCTTTTCTCTCAAGTTCTCATCAACCCCAACCCCTAACTCCACCAAAGGCAGAATCTTATGCAAATAAACTTTGAGACATTTCACACTTGAAGTGCTATATAAATGCTAGCTACTATGTAGTATATTCCATATCTATTTCTGGTTTATGATCACAAGGATCTATATTTCTAAGTGACAGACTGCTGACCATAATATAATTTTGGTGGGGGGGGGGTGGACACAGTTATTTGGAAAGTTAGCTTCAAAGTTTTTTTTGTTCTTTTTTATTGAATAGAATTTTATTTTCCAAAATACATGCAAAAACAAATTTTAACATCAATTTTTTAAAAATTTGTGTTCCGACTTCTCTTCCTCCTCCATTCCCACCCCCCACCCACTAGAACTCAAGCATTTCAAAATAAGTTATACATGAGTATTGATGAAGAACATTCCCACATTAGCTAGGTTGTGAGAGAAAACAGTCAAAAAAACCTCAAAACTTCAGATTGAGGAATTGTCAAAGAGGAAAAAAAATTTTTTTAAATGTGTTTCCATCTGTTTTCAGATACTATCAGTTCTTTCTCTGTAGATGGGTTGCCATTTTCATAAGTCCTTCAGGGTTATATTGGATCATTACCTTGCTGAAAATAGCCACATGCTTCCCAGAAGATCATCTTACACTATTGCTGTTATTTTGTATACAGTACATTTCACTCTGCTTCAGTTCATGTAAGTCTTTCCAGGTTTTTCTGATAGTATCCTGTTCATCATAACCTGTATATAGTACCTTAAGCTTGACAGAGACTTTTCTTCATAAAAGCCCAGCAAAGTAGGTACCTTATGTTTTGCCATTATAATCAATCATCATAGCTATTTCCCTCCATTGCACTCCCTTCCCATGACTCTATCTTCATTTTACCTATTCCTCCTCAAAAGTGTTTTACTTCTGACTGTCCCCTCCCCTACTCTGCACTCCCTTTTTTCACCCTTCCTTCCTTATCCTCTTCCTCTCTTACTTTCTTGTAGGGTTAAATAGATTACTCCTTCCAACTGGGTGTGACTGTTATTCCCTCCATGATCCCACTCTGATGAGTTTAAAGTCTTTGAGATAATTCTGTATTTTAAATTTTCTTCCTCCCTCCCTCCTCAACCCTTCCTATGAAATCAAGAAATTCAATACGTCATACTTGTGCAGTTATGCAGAACATCTTCACCTTCCTCAAAAGTGTTTTGCTTTTTACTGCTCTCTCCCCCAATCTGCCCTTCCCTCCTTCCCCTCTTCCCCCCACCCCCTTATCCCCCTCCCCTCCCTCAGGGCAAAAATATATTACTATACCTACTTAAGTATGTATGTTAGTCCTTCTTTGAGCCAATTCTGATGATATTAAGGTTCACTCACTCCCCAATTCCTTCCCCCTCTTCCCCTCACCTCCATAAGCTTTTTTCTTATTTCCACCATGTGAACTACCTCTCCCCAAACCATCTCTCCCCTTCCCCCTCCCCTAGTCTATTTCTCCTACACCTCAATTCTATTTTAAAGATGTCATCATGGGTTAGTTAGGTGGCAGAGTGGACAATGTACCAGCCTTGGACCCAGGAGGCCCCAAGCTCAAATCAGTCCAGAGAAGAGATATTTGCTTATTTATCATTCTTTCATATCACATACATTATTGAAGCTAAATAAATGTTATATGGATTATGCAGTATATCCCAGTGAATAGAATACTGGATTCTGAATAAGGAAGACTTGAATTCAAATTTACTTTCTGAAACTTACTAGCTGGGTGTCCCTGAAAAGTCACTTGACCTCCTCATGTCTCATGCAACTTCCTTTGGTTTATAAAGTCATAGATGATTTGCAATAAATATAGTTTCTTCTACTGATGAAATCAAAGATCTATTGAACTTGAGTAAATAAAGATCAAAATAAAAAGGTTTGTGAATAGGTCAAGTTAAGGATTTCTTCCATGGAGCTTCATAGTTTTTTGAAAGAAATCCTTAACTTGACCTATTCACAAACCTTTTTACTTTGATCTTTATATGACTTAGCTTCTTAGGGAGTTAAAATAAGAATCACTCAATTGAACATGTTTTCTCCAAAGTTACTAATGATCTTTTAACTGCCAAATCTGATGGTCTTTCCTCAAACCTTGTCCTTGTTGAAATTTCTATTTCCTGCTGGACTTTGTTAGTAATATATGGAAGGACAATGATTTTTATAGGTTTATTTTATATCTTGTTACTTTACTGAGTTGGAAATATAAATTAATTTTTCATTGAATATCTATCTATAAAATGTGATAATTTGGGATTTTTTGTTTACATATGCTTAATTCCTTAATATTTTATGTAATAATGTTTAATTGTTTCAAGTAAACTGAACTATAGTGGATAGAGTGGGAGAGGAAGAGAAAGAAGAGACAACAGGGAAAGGCCATGCCTGATATCTCTGATGAGAGTTTGATGTTAATAAACTCAATACTATTATATTGTTGTGAATCTAAGATTTAATACAGGAAAAGTAGGGGTACTCTATTTGATTATAGGTTGAGAGATTCTTGGATACATAGAAGTTGGTGTTTTGTTTTGTTTTTAATATTCCACTACTCTCCAGGCTACAGTCTATTCCTAGAAGTAATCTTGGTCAATGTTAAACAATAGCTCAGGAAAACTTTCTGTCATGAAGTAGCATCACAATGTGTTGTCAAGGAGCAACTCCTAACTTCAAGGACAAGTTAGCAGAGAGAAACCTTCCCTATACTTAAAGTACATTATAGAGTTTCCCTCAAAAACAACATTAAATCAAGCCTCTAAATGGATTCTGAAACTACAGAACCTACAAGAAGACAGAGAGACACAATCTTGACATAATTTAGAAGACTAAAGGAAAGGTCGGTTTCACTTGGGCAAAAGGGGAACAAAGCACAACTCAGTGCAGTGCAGTGTGGAGGGGATCTGAGCAAGTCAGAAGGAGGCTCTTGGCCACAGTATAGCAACTGAGGCCCTTTGGTCCTGGCTCAGCAGACTGGTAGTACAGTAGGACAGTTGTGAGACCCACCAGAACTGGCTGAGAGGGCAAACCAACCACAGGACAGGCACCATTTGGTCAAGCAATCCCAGCACAGGGAGCAAGCCTGGGTGGTGAGGAATCCAAAAGCCACAGAGGCCTCAGAGCAGAAAGCCAGTGACCAGGCCCCTTTCCCCCAGCATAAGAAGCTTGCAACAGTGGCCCCTGTGCCCCAGGAGTAGAACTCAACTTTATAAGTTTAAAAATAGGCCACAATATGAGTAAGAAACAGAAAAGGACCCTAACCATTGATAGCTTCTATGGCAACAGGGAAGACCAACACACAAACTCAGATGAGGACAATACTGTCAAAATGTCTTCATGTGAAGCCTCAAGGGAGAAGAAGAATTGGTCTCAAGACCAAAAAGCCCTCTTGGAAGAGCTCAAAAAGACTTTTAAAAATCAAATGAGAGAGGTAGAAGAAAAAATAGGAAAAGAAATGAGAGAAATGAGAGTTACACAAGAAAATTATGAAAAAAAAAACACAGCTTGGAAAAGGAAGCACAAAAATTGACTGAAGAAAACAATTCCTTAAAAAATACAATTGGCCAAATGGAAAAGGAGGTGCAAAAGCTTACTGAGGAAAAAAATGCTTTAAAAATTAGAATTAGTCAGATGGAAGCTAATGATTTGATGACACACCAAGAATCTTTCAAGCAAGAACAAAAGATTGAAAAAAATTGAAAAAAATGTGATATACCTCATTGGAAAGACAACTGACCTGGAAAATAGATCCAGGAGAGATAATATAAGAATTATTGGACTACCTGAAAGCCATGATAAAGTACACTGTATGTCTGCATCTATTAAAAGCACAGCTCAAGAGCCTCCCTCAATTATTTGCCTTTAATAGCTCACCAATATTTCAAGGAAAAGTATTTAATGAAATGCCATGATAAGAAAAGTAGTAATAAAATATTTCTTTCATTAAATATAGATCAGATTCTCCTACAAATACATACAGCATCAGTGGGAAGAGTGGAAACATATATAGGGAACACATATGGAGAGCCTCATACATAGGGAATATTTGACCAGAATACACATATGGCAGAGTAAACTCATTGCTTTGATGCTACACATATACTGTATATTTTAAAAAATATTATTATTTATTTATTATTAACATTCATTTTAAAATTTGTGTTCTGAATTCTCTACCTCCCTCTCAGTCCTCCCCCACTCATTATAAAGGCAAGGAATGTGATAGCAATTATACATGTGAAATCATGAAAAACATTTCCATATTAGCTATTTTGCAAAAAAAGCAGAAAAAGTAAAGCAAAAATATTATTTCAATTTAGACTCCATCAGATATTTTTCTCTAGGTAGATTGGATTTTTTAATGATAAGTTCTTTGGAATTGTCTTGGATCATTATGTAGATCAGAATAGATAAACTGTTCAAAGCAGAATATTGAGGTTACTGAGTACAATGTTCCCTTGGGTTCCACTTCCTTTTCATCAATTCATATAAGTTTTCCCAGGTTTTTCTGAAACCATTCTTCTCATCATTTCTTATAGCACAATGGTATTCCATCAGTCATTACCACAATTTGTTCATCCAATCTCCCATTGAGGAGCATCCCCTTGATCTCCAATTCTTTGCCACCACAAAAAGAGCCTATATAAATATTTTTGTTCATATAGGTCCTTTCCATTTTTTCCCCTATCCTTTCTGAGATCCAGACCTATTAGTGGTATTGCTGTATCAAAGAGTATGGACAGTTTTATAGTCTTTGGGACATAGTTTCAAATTGTTCTCCAGAATGGTTAGATCGGTTTACAACTCTACCAACATTGCATCAGTGTCCCAATTTTTTCACATCCCTTACAAGACTTGTCATTTTCCTTTTCTCTAATATTAACCAGTCTAATAAGTATAAGGTTTTACCACAGTATTAGTTTAATGTGCATTTCTCTAATAAATAGTGATTAGAGCATTTTAAAAATATGACTACAGAGATCTGATTTTTTTCCTCTGAATACTGCATGTTCTGAAAACTGCATGTTCATATCCTTTGACCAGTTATCAAATGGGGAATGAATCATCTTATAAATTTGACTCATTTCTGTGTATATTTGAGAAATGAGGACTTAGAGAAATTTGATGTAAAATCCCCCTTCCCAGTTTCCTTCTTTCCTTCTGCATCTTGGCTACATTGGTTTTCTTTGTGCAAGTGTTTTTTTTTTTTTAATTTAACATAATCAGAATTATCCATTTATATCCCATGATCTTCTCTTTCTCTTCTTTGGTCATAAATTTTTCCCCTGTCCATAGATCTGATAAGTAGAATTTCCCACCCTCCCCTAATTTGCTTAAGATATCACCCTTTATATCTAAATCAGGAACCCATTTGACCGTATCTTGATATATGGTGTGAGATGTTGATCTGCAGCTAGTTTCTGCAAAAATGCGCTCTAGGGGGCAGCTAAGTGGTGCAGTGGATATAGCAACCACACTGGATTCAGGAAGTCCTGAGTTCAAATCTGGCTTCAGACACTTGACACTTACTAGCTGTGTGACCCTAGGCAAGTCACTTAACCCCAATTGCCCCACAAAAAAATGGTCTCCAGTACCCCCAGAAATTTTTGTCAGATAGTGAGCTCTTGCTCAAAAAATCTTCAATCTTTGGGCTATCAAACCCTCTATTACTATGGTTATTTACTACTGTCTATTGTTTACTTAATCTATTGCACTGATCTACCACTCTATTTCTTAGCTAGTACCAGATTGTTTTGATGATTACTACTTTGAAATACAATTTGAAATCTGGTACTGCTAGGCCACCTTCCTTCAGATTTTTTTTCACTGATCCCCTTGATATTCTTGACCTTTTATTCTTCCAGATGAAGTCTGTTATTGTTTATTTCTAACTCTAGAAAATAATTTTTGGTAATTTGGTATTACACTGAATAAGTAAATTAGTTTAGATATAATTGTAATTTTTATTATATTGGCTCAGCTTATTTATGAGTAATTACTATTTCTCCAGTTGTTTAGATATGTCTTTATGCATGTGAAAAGTATTTTGCAATTGTGTTCATATAGTTCCTGGGTTTGTCTTGATACGTAGATTCCTAAGTGTTTTACATTGTCCACAGTTGTTTTAGTGGAATTTTTCTTTTTATCACTTCTTGCTCAGTTTTCTTGGTAATATATAAAAATGCTGCTGATTTATATGGGTTTATTTTATATCCTGATACTTTGCTAAAGTTGTTACTTATTTCAACTAATTTTAATTGATTCTCCAGGATTCTCTAAGTATACCATCATAGCATCTGCAAAGAGTGATAGTTTTGTTTCTACATTGCCAATTCTAATTCCTTCAATTTCTTTTTCTTCTCTTATGACTATAGCTAATATTTCTGGTACAATATTGAATAATAGTGAGGATAATTAATATCCTTGCTTCACCATTGATCTTATTGGGAAGATTTCTAGCTTATCTCCATACAGATATTGCTTGCTTATGGTTTTAGGTAGATACTATTTATCATTGTAAAGGAAGCTCCATTTATTCCTATGCTTTCTTGTATTTTTAAATGGGAATGGCTGTTGTATTTTATCAAAGGTTTCTTTTCTTTATCTATTGAAATAATTATATGACTTTTGGTCATTTTTGTTATTCATCTGTTCAGTTGTGTTGATAGTTTCCCTAATATTGAACCAGTCTCTGTTTTTGCTCTTTCTGATTTAGGTATAAGCCCAATATCTGTGTTATAAAAGGAATTTTGTAGAACTCCTTCTTTGCCTATTTTTCTAAATAGTGTACATGGTATTGAGATTAATTGTTGCTTAGATGTTTGGTGGAATTCATTTGTAAATCCATTCAGCCTCGGTATTTTTTCTTAGGAAACTCATTCATGGCTTATTCAATTTCTTTTTTCTAACATAGGGTTATTTAAGTATTCTATTTCCTTTTCTGTTGATTTGGGCAATTTGTATTTTTGTAAATATCCATTTAACTTAGATTGTCAGATTTATTGGCATATAACTACACAAAATGGCTCCTAAGTAATTGCTTTAATCTCAATTTCATTGGTGTTGAATTTACCCTTTTTATTTTTTGATATTAGTAATGTGTTTTTCTTCTTTATTTATTTAAAAATAAAATTAAGCAAAGTTTTATCTATTTTATTGGCTTTTTCATAAAACCAATTCCTACTTTTACCTATTATTTCAATAGTTTTCTTGCTTTCAATTTTATTAATCTCTCTTTTGATTATCAGGATTTCTTTCTTTCTTTCTTTCTTTCTTTCTTTCTTTCTTTCTTTCTTTCTTTCTTTCTTTCTTTCTTTCTTTCTTTCTTACAGGGCAATGGGGGTTAAGTGACTTGCCCAGGGTGACACAATTAGTAAGTGTCAAGTGTCTGAGGCTGCATTTGAACTCAGATACTCCTGAATCCAGGGCTGGTGCTTTATCCACTGTACCACCTAGCTGCCCCAGGATTTCTAATTTAGTGTTTAATTGGGGATTTTTAATTTGTTCTTTTTCTAATTTTTAAAATTGTATGCCATGGGGCAGCTAGATGGCTCAGTGGATAAAACATTAGCCCTGCATTCAGGAGGACCTGAGTTCAAATCCGGCCTCAGACACTTGACACTTACTAGCTGTGTGACCCTGGGCAAGTCACTTAACCCTCAATGCCCAACAACAACAACAACAAAATTGTATGCCCAATTCATTGATACACTCTCTATTTTATTGCTGTGTTTAGAGATATTAGATTTTTCCCTAAAGTACAACTATGGCTATACTCTATGAATTATGGTGTGTTTTCTTATTGTTATCATTTTCTTTCATGAAATTATTGATTGTTTCTATGATTTGTGCTTTGACTCACTCATTCTTTAGAATTATATTAGTTAGTTTTCAATTAATTTTTAATTTATAGCTTCATGGCCCTTTATTGAATATAATTTTTATTGTATTCTGATCCGAAAAGGATGCATCTAATATGTTTGCTATTTTGCATTTGGTTGTGAGATTTTTATGCCCTATTACATGATCAATTTTTGTGAAGGTGCCATATATAGCTGAGAAAGGTAGATACTCCAATCTCTTCTTATTCAATTTTCTTCAGAGGTCTATTATATATATTTTCTAAAACTCTATTCATCTCCTTAGCTTCTTTCTTTATGCTGATATCTTAATAGCTCATATAATGGTTCACATTCATTAGCACTTTATAAGATTTGGAAAATGCTTTACACACATTATCCCATTTGACTTCATAATAACCTAATGTCTTCTGGTAATGTCATGTTACTGCTCCCACCAAACGGGCTTCCCACTGTTATCATTTTGACACTTAATATCTTCCAGATGCTGCTCTGCTTTCTGATAGTCCATTGGTCACTGAATAAGGAGTCTGAATAAGTAGGCATGGACATATGTTTGAGTGTGTGGCTAGTGAACTTCTCTTTGTATCTAGCTTCTGGCTTTAGCTGTCTTTGTCATAGTAACAAATAATCTTATGAGCATAGATTTAGGACCAGAGGGGAACTTAAAGGCCATCTATCTAGTCCAGCATTTTTAGATGAGGAAGCTGAGAAGTAGAGAAATAAAAGTTACTGCCCCAGCCTACTCTCTAATTCTCTGTAAATTCATAGATTAAGGCTTTTAAAAATAGTGTTCTCTGAGACAGCAGTAATGAGTGGAAGATTTTTTTTTCCCCGAGTTCTGGAAACATCTGCCAGATCTTCTAAGGAGCTTTATATCTCATTTTTCTTTTTTCTGGCCTGGGGTGAGGGTGTTAATTTCTATGCAATTACATGGTAAGAAGATATTAAAGGCAGATATGATGCATCACCATTCTGTTTATGAACTTTTGGGCTATCTCAAATCCTGTATCTCTACTTACAAATCTTTTAAAACATTGGGAGTATCCTAAAATGTGGTACAAGTCAGAGACACTAGTTGATCATGTAAATTTTGATTTAAAATCTCTTACTATGAATAATTCATATCTTTGTAGTTAAAGTATTCTGTAATACTAGTCGGTTCAATCATCCAAATATATTAGAAACTTAACTTTTCTAATAAGGATTTAACATATAATTTATAGAGTTCATAGATGCAAAGAGGGAGTGTGGTAAAGTGGAGAATGGTTCAGTCTTGGGGTAGGAAGATCTAGGTTCAAGTACACCTAGTGGCCATGTGACCATGGACAATTTCTCTCAGCCTCAGTTTCCTTATCTATAAAATAAAAACGGACTAGATGGTCTCTAAAATTTCTTCTAGTTCTAAATTTATCATCATATAAGTCAATAGCATCTAATGCCTCAGTCAATAATTTATGACTATAAATTATAGGTGAAGATAGGGATGTGCTGGAGCTAGCTTGTGAAAGCCAATTGTCAGATTTTCATTTGTCATATTTTCAGTATGATTATTTACATCTTGGATATTTGCAAATGCCAAAACCAGGGTTTTAGTTATTATTTTGTTGATTATCTAGATTTAAGAAAGTAATGGAGAAAATGTTAATGGAGATTAAACTTAAAAGTATGTCATGTATACTTTTTTTGGAGAGCTGGTTGTTAAAAATCAATTAATATACCACTTGGTGAACAGTTGGTGTGTATTGGAGAAGAAAGTCTTCTACTCATAATACCACAGGTCTGGATAAAAAACATAAACATAAAAGAATAAATCTAAATATGGTAGACTAGACATTTTTCCTAGGCTCCATTAACTCCCAACTTTTCCTGTCTCTAAGCAAAGGAAAATTGTATGCCATATATACAGAAACTTGACTGAAACCAGAGGAAAAGAGAGAGAGAGAGAGAGAGAGAGAGAGAGAGAGAGAGAGAGAGAGAGAGAGAGAGAGAGAGAGACACTGACAAGATTTGAAATCCTTATGAATTAACATTAAAGAATGTGAACTTCTTTGGCATTCTTCTCCTATGCAATATAGCCTACAGGCTTATGACTTGACCCATATTGAGATCCCCTCCCACTTCATTTTACTTCCTGTTCCCCTCACATGCTCCATTCTACCTGATGTAGCATCTAGGTTAGACATCAGAAGGCCACAGAGACTCTACCCAGAGTTTCTTGCTCACCCTCCCTCAACCCTACAAAAACAGCAGATAGTAATCAGCCCAGTCAAAACAAGTTTTATTAGTGTTTACTTATGTGTCAGGTACTGTAGTAAGTGCTGAGAATACAAATTTAAGCAGAAAGATGGCCCTGACCTCAAGAAGTTTATATTCTAATGGTGGAATACAATACATAAAAGGAAGCTGAAAAGCAAGGGGTAATGTAAAAGTATCCACATAGGAACATAGAAGAGAGAATACATGGAGAGTCATGAGTGGAGTCTGGAAAGGAAGACATAGCTGATCTAGGTATTTTCCTTAAATGCAGGTGCCCGAAAGAGTTTACAACCATTGGAAGAAGAGGATGAGATGAAGTCATTTAGAAGTCCAGAAGTGGAGTGACTTTCCAGGTGAATAAGTTTCTGCAATATGGTAGAGAAAGTTTGTGGAGAGTCAGGAATAGAGCCTGGAGAGAAAAGAAGGAAGGAGAGGATACAAAGGCATTGTTTAGGGTGGATGCTCAGTATATATTATTGTATCAGGCCTGAAAGGAAGGAAACTATAATCCAGTGGGAGCTAGTCTTTCCCCTTCCCCATGATACTTAGGGAAGAAATGAAGCTGGTGAACCCCTTGATATGAGAGGATGGTGAAGTAGTTTTGCAGCCCAGCCCAACTCTTCACCTGTAAAAGGTGAAGAATCAAAAAGTCAGCAATATGGAATTGTGAGGGGGGGGCGGAGATTGAAATGCAAAAGATTTCAAGGAGAGGAAAATTCATTCAAATACCTAGAGCACAGTCTCATAAAGCAACAGACAAGTTACTAAAACTAGAAGGAAGAATGAGTACTAAACTTTCAAAGAAATTACAAAACTCTTAACAAATATTATTAGACAAATGAAAGTGAATCAATGCCAAATGAAACAGAATCCTATGCAATTCCAAGATACCATGGAAAAACAAAAAATTCCAGAGTGGTTGAAAGGAAAAGGTAAATCTATAAGAGAACAATTTAGGAAATGACATGTCATATATAATATGTATGACATATTATATATACACATATATCATATATGTACATACATATATAATACGTAGCTCTTATACAGTAATTTAAAAAATCATTTAGGAGATTTGCAAAAATTGAATCCATGGTAGAAAGTTTCTCCAGGGAAGCAAAAGAAATATGCACAGATTTGCAATAGAAAAAATATTGGAAGTAGAAGTGGAAGTAAATCTGGTAGAAATTAAGCAAAAGGCTACAATGTTACAGTGATCTCTATGCAAACCAAAGCCATTGATCTTGAAGAAAAAATGTGCAGAAACAGCTTAAGGAAATACACATATCCCATAAGAACATAACAGTGAGAGAAAACAAAAATAACAATCCTGAACACCATAATGCAGAATTAATGTAAGAAAGTTTCCAGAATTTCCAAATATAGGGGGTAAAACAATCATAAATCAAAAGAATCCAAAATTGTCTCAAGGAAAAACAAACCCAAAGAACTCATTAAGTTCCAAGACATATAATGATTAAAATTTACAGTTCCAATGAGAGAAACAACAAATTCTGCAAGTATTCAAAGGAGAAAGACCTTCAAATACAAAGGTAAGAAAATGTGAATAACACAAGGTTATTCTATGCCTCTTAGAAATTATGGTGGAGATGGAATATTGAATTCTGAAAATCAAAAGAGCACAAGCTACAATCTAAAATGACATATCTTACAAACCTAAGTGAAATTATTAATGAAAAGGGTAAGCATTCAGCAAAAGATAAGCATTTGCAGAATTCCTGAAAAAAAAAAATACATGAGATGGAAGAATGAAAGCAAGCATTTTAAAGCACCTACTATGCAGGCATTGTGGTAGGTATTTCATAAATATACCATTTGATCTTCACAACAACCCTGGGAGGTAGGGAGGTTTATCTCTTTTTTACAGATGAAGAAATTAAGACTGATAGAGGTTAGATGACTTGCCCAGGATCCAATAGCTAGTAAGTGTCTGAGTCTGGATTTTAACTCAGATATCTCAGACTCTGGGCCCACTGCTTTATCCATTGCAACCGCCATGAAACAACAGAAACTCAAGAAAGATAAATAAGTAAAATTACCAAAGAAAGAAAAAACAATCGAATTAATCATCATATATTTAGAGTTTGTGTGTGTGTGTGTGTGTGTGTGTGTGTGTGTGTGTGTGTGTGTGTTTTGCAGGGCAATGAGGGTTAAGTGACTTTCCCAGGGTCACATAGTTAGTAAGTGTCAAGTGTCTGAGGCCTCATTTGAACTCAGGTCCTCCTGAATCCAGGGCCCATGCTTTATATGTGTGTGTGTATTTTTTTAAAGACACAGATAAAGACAAAGTTGTTTTAAAAAAGAGAGGGATGGGGCAGCTAGGTGGCACAGTGGATAGAGCAGCGGTCCTGGATTCAGGAGTACCTGAGTTCAAATCTGGCCTCAGACACTTAACACTTACTAGCTGTGTGACCCTGGGCAAGTCACTTAACCCCAATTGCCTCACTAAAAAAAAAACCAAAAAACAAAAAAGAGAGGGATCATTAGAGATTTAAAAAAAAAGACTCAAAGGGATATAGATATAAGCATAATTTAAAGAAATAAGAGAAGTGAAGGTGAAGAAGAGAACAGAAGCATTATGTACTAAACCTCACAACTCCCCTAAAGATAAATTAAAATAGTTTTGGGGGCCAAATTGCAAAGTGGGAGGGCACATAAACAGGGAGAAGGAAGGTGAAAGACAGGTAAATCAATGATGTGTCTGATCAAGTTCATGAGTGAACAACATGGGAATGGTAATTCCTATTATCTCTCATCACAAAGAGCAACTGCAGGTGAATTTAAGATGTGGCAGAAGGGCGAGATTAGAATTGGGTAAAGGAAAGGGTAGGTATCAATACAATAGGGGGAGGGCTCCCACTAAAGAAAACTCCCATGACTAAAGAATGCCTGTGTTGGGAGATGAGGGCTTCAGGATGGATTTAATCTGAGAGGGGCTATGAATAAAATCTTGCCCCAGAAGAAGGCATATGGAAAACTGTTAGGGGCAGGTAGCACCCAGAAGGGTGAGGAAAGAGATAGGGCCAGAAATGAGACAGGCCAATAGGAAGTTGAATGATCATGAATAAAGCAGGTGATAAAATGAGGACATTGGAGTAGATCACAGGCTCTTACGCTGGGATCTGTGAACTTATTTTAAAAATATAGATAAATGGGGCAGCTAGGTGGTGTAGTGGATAGAGCACCGGCCCTGGATTCAGCAGGACCTGAGTTCAAATTCGGTCTCAGACACTTTAACAATTACTAGCTGTGTGTCCCTGGGCAAGTCACTTAACCCCAATTGTCTCACCAAAACCAAAAAAACCAAAACAAAACCAAAAAATATATAGATAAATGATAGACAAATGGACTTTGTTGCAATATAATTGATTTCCTTTCTATGCATTTTATTTTAAACATGAAATAAATTGTTTTGAGAAAGGGTTTATAGACTTCACCTGACTGCCAAAAGTGGGCTTGACTAGAGATGCCAGGAGAGCTGACTGTTAAATTTTCAGTGTAAGAATTTACACCTCAGAAACTCACAAAAACCCTACAAATCAGGACTTTGTTTTATCTTTTGTTGATTTCTAAGACTTAAGAAAGCGATGTAGAAAATGTTAAAAAACACATATTAAAATTTGAAGTGTATCATGCATTTTCAGAGAGCTGGTTGTTAAATATTTACCAGCATATCTCTGATTCTGACCCAAAAAAAGTTAAGAATCACTGGACTAAAAGATCCTCAATATTCTTTCAAATTCTAGCTTAAAATCATAGAACCCTGGGATTTCATGAATGAGTAAGAACACTATTCATAGCACAAGGATTTTCATACAGGCCTCTTATCCCAATATTAAAGATGCCTAGTCCTGCCCTCCCTTCTCTCCATATTTAAGCATAATTCACACAGTATAAATTCTTATTTAAGACATCTTTGATTCAAAGGACAAGAGTAACACTATGTTTTTGAAGCCCCTGTTCCATCCAAAAAGTTAATCTGTCTGGACTGGGCTTTTCTTGACTTGCCAGTGTAATTGAACATCTGACTACCATTTGGGTGGAATAAGTGGAAGGATTATAGCAAGAAACACAACCTTCCCCCCCCCCCACAACTTTTCTGGTGCTCCTTTGAAAATTAGTTTAGACACATGGACACATGCCAATTCTGATTTGAATATTTTAAAACCATTTTAGGGGAAGCTGTGTCCAATCTTAAAGGCAGATACTGCTGTCAACACAGTGTACCTAAGGAGGCTTCCTCTCTGCCCTCATTTTTGCCACTACACTTCTTAAGTGAATTCAGGGGTTTTGAAAAGTACCAGGCTGACACTGACAGCTTTAGATAATGAAATCATCTCTTCCCCAAGCAGTTGCCACAGTGCTGCTGCTTCCCCACACTGCCCTGCTCCATCTGGGTCCTGAGACCACCTCAGCAGAGGGGAGGAGCATGCCATAGAGCATACATTCTGACTCATTTCTAAATGAGAGACAGATAAACTGGGCCAAAGCTCTGAAATTTACCACCTTGTTGTACTGGCAAATGGGAAGGGCTGCCATTTCATTCATTCATTCATTCTTTTTCATCAGCATAATCTAGTATTTATATAACCCTTTATATATGCTAACTCATTTGATCATCACAATAACCCTGTGAAGTATATGCTGTTATTTTCCCCATTTTACATCTGAGGAAACTGAGTCTGAGAGGTTAAATGACTAACCCAGGGTCATATAACTAGTAAATGTCTGTGTCAGGATTCAAATGCTGGTCTTTTTAAATTCAAGTCTTGCTCTTTATCCACTGTGCCACCTGGCTTGCCCCATGATTCAACAAACATTTATTAAATGCTTACTGTATTTAAGGCAATGTTCTAATCTTCCACCCACTTAGCAGCATCTGTCAGTTTCCTGTCCTTGGTTCAATTTCCTTTGACTAGATTTTTAGGGGTGGTTTCCAAAAATATTTCTATTTTTCTAAGTAACTTAGAATACCATACTGACAAAAAATATGAACCTAGAATGAACTCTTAGAAAATTTTACACAAAGCCAATGTGTCTTCATAGCCCTATCTCCCCACCCCAATATACTATGATGCAGAAATCTGGAAGAGATGGCTATTTAGAACCTTTTGAAAAATGAGTAGCATAGACCCCCCCAAAAACCCCATCAATTAAGAACTGAAGAGAAGCATCTTGACATAGTGGATTGAAAATAGGCCTTGGGTTCAAGTCACATATAAGCTGTGTAATCATGAACAAGTCACTTAACCTCTCAATGGCCCAGTCAACTAAGACTCTTAAGTTAGGCAGGAGTTGCCCATTTGTATCAATGGGGCCCCTGAGAATTCCTTAGCCTGATGAAATCACATATCTGGACCTATCTATGGAGCTTAACTAAAAAATTAGTTCACCATCCCTGGAAAAATATGATGCAGTGTTGAGTTTATGTGTTTGAATTGGATGTGTATGTGTGTGGGAGAAAGTTATATATGTGTTTGGGTAAGTTAGGAACAAGCGATATATTCCATGAAGATTTTTAAGGGAAGTCTGCCATCTGATGCATTCTAATTTCTGGAAAGCCTGTAGTGTAAGGCTGTTGTTCCCTGGTGTTTTTTCACTGAACTGCCCTGGAAGAAAGAGAAAGGTCTTTCTATTTTCACTACAGCTGCAGAGTTGAGCCTAGGGGCCTGGAATGCCCCTGGTTTCACTGTGTGGCAATATAGGAAATTTGACACCTGGGCTGCTATTGGGTTTTGCTGTGAAAGTTTCACATAGGTCTAGTAACTACTAACCTGGAATGGAGTTTGAACCTGTGACCTATAGCAGCGATTGAAAGGGTTCAGATCACATTACCGATCACTTCAGCCATCCAGAACCAACTGTCCCTGATGCCCTTCCCCCATTTTACCCCCATTGTCTACTTTAAGTTACTTTGACAGTAGACTCAAATGAGAATGAATTAGGGGCTAAGTTTTACTTCTAAAATAAGCATAATTATGGTATGGTTGTTGAAGGCTCTTCTAGCTTTGTAGCCTTTTATGTCACAATGGACTGAATTCACTGAAGGGAGCCTGGAAGAACAAAAGGAAAACATATATCTTTACTAATTAAATCAATCCTCCCTCCTGTCCCCCAATTGGTTTTGTTTGCTGCTGCTGTTTTCCTTTTTCTTAACAACCATATGTACTGTTAAACCTGGAAAAAGCTTCAGATCAAGTTAAATTGAAGGAATTTGCAATAGGTTAGTGTTAGCTGTTCAGCCATGAGTGACTGAGTCGATAAGCATTTATTAAGCACCTACTACATGCCCAGAGCAATGAAAGGAAAAAAAATAGCCCCTGTCCTCATGAAACTCAGAGTCTAATGGAGGAGATAGCACACAACAAAGATATGTACAGGATAAATTACAAATAATCTCTAAAGGAAGCCACTAGCATTAAGGAAGATTGGGAAAAACTTCTTGCAGAAGGTATGATTTTAACTGAGATTTGAGAGAAGCTAGGAAAGCCAGGGGGTAGAGGTGAGGTATTAGAGAATTCCAGGCATAGGGGATAGCCAGTGAAAATATCCAAGGTTGGGAGATGGAGTGTCTTCTGTAAGAAACAACAAAGACAACAGTCACTAGATTGTAGAGCACGTGGAGAGAGAGTAAGGTATGAGATGAATGAAAAGGTATGAAGGAGTCAGTATATGAAGGTCTTTAAAAGTTAAACAGAGGGGGCAGCTGGGTGGTGCAGTGGATAAAGCACTGGCCCTGGATTCAGGAGGACCTGAGTTCAAATCCGGCCTCAGACACTTGACACTTACTAGCTGTGTGACCCTGGGCAAATCACTTAACTCCCATTGCCCTGCAAAAAAGAAAGAAAGAAAGAAAGAAAGAAAGAAAGAAAGAAAGAAAGAAAGAAAGAAAGAAAGAAAGAAAGAAAGAAAGAAAGAAAGAAAGAAAGAAAAGTTAAACAGAGGATTTTGTGTCTGATTGTAGAGAAAATAGGAAACTCCTGGAGTTTATTAATCAGACCGGAATGGATGGACCGGGGTGGGGAAAGACTTGAGACAAGGACACCAACTGGAAGGTATTGTAATAGTACAGGCATGAGGTGGTAAGAGTCCAGTGGGAGAACATCCTGTGTTGGATCTTGAGATCAGAATCAGCCACTAAGAATTAGCATCATTGTTCCCTTCATACTCACCTGAAACATAAATCTTCCCAGTTGTTTAAAAAAAAAAATCAGGAGGTACGCAGTGGATAAAGCACTGGCCCCGGATCCAGGAGGACCTGGGTTCAAATCCAGCCTCAGACACTTGACACTTAGTAGCTGTGTGATCCTGGGCAAGTCACTTAATCTTCATTGCCCCACAAAACAAAACAAAACAAAACAAAAACAAAACAAAAAGCCCCAAAACAAAAAATAAAATCAGTCTTTAAGCCCTGTAAAAATCTCCATGAAGATACTTATTCTTAAACATTTTCAGTTATCACAGGGCTTTAAAAAAGGAAAAGATGCTGAAAACCAAAATCCATTATTTTAATAGACAGAAGGTTTGAAACAGTCAGCCATAATGCTACCCATGGGACTTATGTCTTTCCTTGGACTGTGGATATTTGTGTCCAAGACTTTTCTTGAAACTATTTTCCCAACTTCCTAATCCCTCATCATTGGGGCAAACACTAGGGCAAATTTTATTGATTTTGTCTTGTTTGGATCCTTTTCTATTAGAAAATTAATTAAGACTTGCTCCTTTAAATGGGCTATTTCACCAGTGGGATATTTGAAATTCTAGTTGATTATGCTAAAGCTTAACTAGCACTGTGTATGTGATTATGTATGTGTGTGCATGCCTGCCCATACATGTGTGTATGCATGTGTTGTGTGTGTGTGTGTGTATGTGGGGAGGGGGGGAAAATTTCACCCAAGAAAATAATGCTACACCAAAAGTATAAAAAACATCCAGGCACCTACCCCCATGAGTAGAGTCCCTAGGACATATCAAGGTCTATCCACTAAGGGGTACAGAAAAGTTTATCGGCCACAACTGGGGTGTGGCAGAGAAAGGGGGAAATCTGTGCCATTGGATAGCTTCCTATTTAAACATAATTCCTGATAATTAGGTAATCAGCTCAGTAGTTTCTGTGCTGTTGAAGGAATGCAAGTGTTGTCAGCCCCTCCAAAATTCAGTGCTCAGGGGCAAACCAACCTTTATAACTCAGCAACCATGAAAGCAACTGGGTGGCATTTCTCTCTTTATGGATGGAATCTGCTGAGATGTGCAAAGGTTGTTACCAGGGAAATACCTTTTGCAGAGCAACACACAGGACAAATAACATTGTGTGGCTTCCCCTCTTTGCCAAACATTTTTAAAGCAGTGAAATCAGATTAAAATGAACATCAATTAAAATGAACAGACATTGAAGAGCAAAAGAAGTAATAGAAAAGTAATGTAATCTGGGGGTAGGGAGGGTGAAGGAGGAATGGCAGCTTCATACACTATCTTGGAGAGAGTAGGGGTTTTCTGGTAATAATTATATGAATTGTGTGTCTTAAAAGTCTTTGTGAAGCTTTTTAGCTTTTATACCTAATACAAAGGAATTTTGGTGTCTCAAAAGTGTTGGTGCAGCTTCAAATTTTGTGTTGGATCATTTTTAGTCATGTTCAACTCTTCATGAGCCCATTTGGAGTTTTCTTGGTAAAAATACTGGAATGGTTTGCCATTTCCTTCTCCAGTTCATTTTACAGAAGAGGAACTGAGGCAAACAGGCTTAAGAGATTTGTCCAGGGCCACACAGCTAGTAAGTGCCCGAGGTCAGATTTGAACCCAGGTCCTCCAGGGCCCACACTCTATCTACTGCACCACCTAGCTACCCATGTTAAGTTCTAACAGCTATTACACAGTAATTTTGGTGTTCCAAAAGTCTTGGTGCAGTTTTAAGCTGCTTAAAACTGCACCAAGACTTGTGGGACATGCTTTTTACAAGCCCTACAGTGTTGTTAGCACAATCTAGTACAACCTCAGAATTGGAGCCTTTTAAAAATGTCATTTATTTTGCCCATTTGATCTACCTAGCTATATTTTTAAGTCTATTTTTAAGTCTATTTTTAACATTTAAAGTTTTGAGTGCCAAAATTCTCTCCTTCCCTTCCATCCCTCCCCACTCATTGAGAAGGCAAGCAATATGTAATCAACTATATATATGAAATCATGCAAAACATATTTCCATATTAGTCATATCATTAAAAAAACAAGAAAAAATTATACTTTAATTTGCACTCAAAGTTCATCAGTGTCACCTCTCTGAAGACAGATAACATTTTTCTATGATGAATCCTTTGGGATTGTTTTAGATCATCTATATTCATCAGAGTGGCTAAGTCTTTCACAGTTGACCATAATTATGATATTACTGTTACTATGTACAATGATCTCATGATTCTGCTCACTTTACTTTTTATCAGTTCATATGGGTCTTCCCATGTTGTTGGGTTTTTTTCCTGAAATGATCCCCCTCATTTCTTTTTTTCTTTTTCTTTACTTAGTGGGGCAATGAGGGTTAAGTGACTTGCCCAGGGTCACATAGCTAATAAATGTCAAGTGTCTGAGGCCACATTTGAACTCAGGTCCTCCTGAATCCAGGGCTGGTGCTTTATCCACTGTGCCACCTAGCTGCCCCCCCTCCCCTCATTTCTTATAGAACCACAATACTCTATCAACAATCATATGCCACAATTTGTTAAGCCACAAAAATAACTGCTATAAATATTTTTGTACTTTCTCTTTGATCTCTTTGGGGTATAGACCCAGGTATTTCTGTGTCAAAAGGTATGCACAGTTTTATAGCCTTTTGGACATAGTTCCAAATTGTTCTCCAAAATAGTTCAACCAGCTCACAATTCTACCAACAGTGCATTAGTGTGCCTCTTTTCTCTCATTCCCTTCAGCATTTGTCATTTCTGGTAACTATGAGGTAGTACTTTAGAGTAGTTTTTTTTTCTTTTTTTTTTCTTTTTTTTTAGTGAGGCAATTGGGGTTAAGTGACTTGCCCAGAGTCACACAGCTAGTAAGTGTTATGTGTCTGAGGCTGGATTTGAACTCAGGTACTCCTGACTCCAGGGCGGGTGCTCTATCCACTGCGCCACCTAGCTGCCCCTAGAGTAGTTTTAATTTGCATTTCTCTAAACAATAGTGATATAGACCATTTTTTCCTATGATTATGGATAGTTTTGATTTCTTCTTCTGTATACCACCTATTTATATCCCTTGACTATCAATTGGGAAATGGCTTTTATTTTTATAAATTTAACTTAGTTCCCTATATATTTTGGAAATGAAACCTTGCCCTGCCTCAGAATCATTACTTGATTACTGGCATGGGACTGGACTATTCATATCAATTTGTTCTGCCCTAGTTATAATAATGCTTTAAGTGTGGATATAGAATAATAATGACTCAGGTAGTTATAGTACCTTAAGGCAGATAGGTGGTTAGCTGGGATTTGGAGTCAGGAAAATGAAAGTTCCAATTTTGTGTCAGATATTTACTAGTTGTCTGACCCCAGGAAAGTCATTTAACCTCTTTCATCCTTGGTTACCTGATCTGTAAAATGAGGGGGCTGGATTCAGTGACCTCTAAAGACCCTTTCAGCTCCAAATTTAAGATAAGGTTTTAGGAAACACTCTCCTCACAACCACATTGACTTATTAGGAGAGGAAACTGAACCTCAAGAAAGTTATTACAGTTATTTCTTCTACATAGCAACTTTTCCCATCATGCTTTTGATGGATTGCAGGTTGGCATAGGAAATAAAATGGGATTTTGAGGAAGTTTTGTTGAAGCCCTAGATGACATGTGAAGGCCAGCATATGACACAGAAAAAGTTTAGAAACTCAGAAATGCATCCAATATATATATATCATTGTATAATATCAATATTCCATAAAAGAAAAAGAAAAAAATTCATACTTCTCTGGCATGAAGGGAGGGTGGAAACATTTTATGCAGATTTTTCAGGTCACCGAGGTATCACATCCCTAACCCCAGAAATGTGGAAGAGATAACTGCATTTGTCTATAGTCACAAACCTAGTAAATGTCAGTCAGGATTGGAATACAGTGTCCTGATCCCAAGTCTAAAGCTCCTTCTACCACCCCATTTCACCCTTCAGATAACTACAAAGAAACATCTTGACAAAGTGGATTTCATGTAATTATGTAATTATCCAGTAACTTTTGAGAAGCATATAAGATCTTACTTTCCTAATCTGTAAAGTACATTAAAAAGGGAGAAATATCTATTCTTTACCTGAGCTCCTTATGGATTAGTATCTTTATATGGCATCAAAGATGTTTTACATTTAAGGGGAATATCCATTTTAAGCTTCTGTATGTCTTTCTCTTATATTCCTAGGGCTTGTCTCTGAGTTCTCCCTTCATTTTTCAGTGGGGCAACTGGGTGGCACAGTGGATAGAGTGCTGACACTGGAGTCAAGAGGACCTGAGTTCAAATTTGACCTCAGACACTTACTTAGCTAGCTGTGTGACCCTGGGTAAGTCACTTAACCCCAATTGCCTTAAACATCCAGGGCCATCTGCAGTCTTGATACATATCTTGCCAATGGACTCTGGATGGCTCTGGAGGAGAGAGTGAGGTTGGTGACTTTGCACAGCCCTCCCTCACTTAAAATCTAATTCAGTGCAAGTCATGATATCACCCTGATATCATGATCCTCTTTGGGAATGAAGGACAAACAACAACAATTCTTTGGTCCTTCTCTCATCTATTGCTGCCCAGATACCTCTTAGGTTGACTATGCTAAGTCTCTTGGCATTCGGGTATAGGATTGGGCTGTCTAGGTCCTTACCCTAAGTAGTGAGAGAACTGCCAACATCTTCTTCTACCCTCAACCCCATCTTTCCTGCCATGGGGCAAAAGGGTGGTGGGGGTTCTTAGGTATTCCTCTGTAAAGAATTACACTCCTGGGGAGGCAGTGAGGTAGCACAGTGGATAAAGCACTGGCTCTGAATTCAGGAGGACCTGAGTTCAAATTTTGCCTCAGACATTTGACACTTACTAGCTGTGTGATCCTGGGCAAGTCACTTAACCCTCACTGCCTCGCCAAAAAAAAAAAAAAAAGTATACTCATACACCATCCAATTAGAATTAAAATGGTCCTTTATTGGGAAGCAGAGAAAGTGACCAAGAGGGAAGTCAAAGACTTAGCCTCAAGGGGAGGAGATGGTTTAGAGACATCTTTCTCTCAGAACAGAAGGAAGGCAAAAGCTTTTATAGAGGATAGATGGGGTGACCACCTGAAAATGGAAAGTTCCTTTTGGGGGTAGAATGGGGTAGGGTGGGGAAAGATTACTGAGAGTCAGGGGGATTTTCTGTTTTTGGAATGATAGTCCTGACCTCTGGAGTTATCTATGTTTTCTAGCTCAGGTAGTAGCCACACCTAGCTGACTTTCCTGCCATAGAATTTTATCACCCCTTACTTCTTGTGTGTCCATCCTGATACCTAGTTGGCCAATTTAAACTTTAATAGTCCCTTAATTCCTAGATATCCTAAACCCCAAGTCATTCCATTTAGCAATGGAATCTCTAGTTGTCTTAGTATACTTAGTATACTTAGACTGTATACTGCCCTTGTCTTTTGCTCCACCACCTGACCTCCAGTGATTGTCCATTTCTGTCCAGCGGCTCTATAGAATTCGTATATGGAATCTCCCATGAGATGAGGTGAGGGCAGAAGAGGGTAACCCTCTGGATCAATGCAGTAGGAGTTGTAGGTGGTGATACTGACAACTGGATCTTGAGGCACAAGTGTATGAGACTGAATTTGCTGTGCCCAGAGCATAGTGGGGTACATGGGTTGAAGCATGGGGACACTGAGAAGGAGCTCAGTGGGAGGGGAAGTGGAACTCAAAGTATTTAAGTTTTCTGATTTTTTAAAAAATGGATTTTTCCTTTGTATAGTATTCTAGTTTGTAGATTCAGTTGCTCTATGTCTAGTGAATAATTTCTTTTTCCAAGATTTGGGGGTTGAAGAAGTTGGGGAAAACAACTATTCTGCCATCTTGCTTATCATATGATCTATGTAGTAATATTCGTGTTATTGTTAATATTCCATGAAATGACTTTATTTTAAACTTCCATTGTGTTTTTTCTAAAGTACATAGGGACCCACTTCATCTTCATTTCTTTTTTTTTTTTAAAGAAGTAAAATGAACTCAATATTGTCAAAGAAAAGAAAATAGCTCTCTGGTATTATTGAGCATAGTGCTTGGCTGCTTTTAAGATGTTCCAAAGGGTTTTCTTTCCTTTTTTCTTCCCAAACTATGTTCTTTGTTTAGGAATTCCTACTTGCCTCCCTGCCTTTTCTATAGCTCAGCTTATTGCTTAGCCTCAGACAAACTGAATAGGAGTACACAAAAGGACAATAGTACTAGTTTCCGGAGGCAAGAAGCCACCTGCAAGCATTTAAAGAGTTTCCTTCTCATATATCTTTCTATTTGTATCAGTAGCATTAAAGATCAGGGCCATCACCCAACTCCCCCAAGCTGGTAAAAGCAAGACAAGCAGAGTGTTATTCTTTATTTTTCTGAGGTTGATGAGTACTGAAGAAGGTAGGGTTCAAAGACACCTAAATTACTTGGATTAATTTATCCCTTTCCTACTACAAAGCAATAGCTGTGTAATTGATCTCTGTATTAATTCATCTGATTACTAAAATATTTTAAACCCATAAAAAGGGGCCAGTGTTGTGGAGGTGAGATAGAAAGGGCAGAGGTGTTAAATGACTTCCCTAGCCATAATTCACCACTTCACCTACTGCAACCTAAAAGTCAAAACAATCTAAACAATTCAAGATGTTTTCCTTAACAGGCAAAGGTATTTTAGCTCAGAAAAGGTAGAAGAACAGGTTCAAAACCCTATTGTTTGTCAACAAAACAATGGACTTCCATATATTGGGGGTAGACTTTCCTCCTGTTAAGGGCTAAAATTCTAGCTAAACTGTCTAAAATATCTAATGAGTGGTCGCCAATAAATTATAAGCTTTAGCAAGAGTTAGACTTTTAAGCATTTATTAAGGAGAATAAGAATTTGGTAAAGAGAGAGAAAGGCCTAGATTCCTATCTATTAAAGGGAGAGCACATTTCTAGCTCCGCTCTCCACCCGAGTCCAGAGGAAAGAGCGAGTCAGCCTGAGCGCCAGTCTCTTCCTTCTTCCTCCCACTACCCAACGTCACTTCCTGATGCCAAAGAAAAGACTCCTGGTCTTGCCCTCAAAGACCTTCACTTCATGGGCAGAACTCTTCTACAGTAAGTCTCCAGCAGGTGGCGTCATTCCAATCGTTACACTCCTTTTTGCCTTGCCATTTCTTTCACCACCTGCACAAAGAGAAAGTTTTCCTAAGGTTTGATTTTTTTGGTAAAATACACTATATGAAAGAGATGAACTTTATTATTCTAACTTTTCTGCTTTCAAAGTCAAAGTGAAAAAGATACATATAAGCAATGTCAATGTTAGGAAGAATCTGGTAGGGTTATGACAACAATGCCATCTAATGGAGGGGTTTCACAGGAAGCAATATTTGCTGAAGCTATCCAGTGAACTAAAGAACTACTGGAGCTAATTGTCCCCTAACAACTTTACATTTGATTGGGAGCAAAGTCAAGTGAAATAAGGGCTTCAATCTTGTCAAGAGCACAAAGGGTTGCTAAGGAGGGATAGGGTTCATTTAGCAGAAGGGGAGGAGAATTTGCAGTTGAGAGTAGTTTGGTGTAGTGGGAGGGTTTAGAGTACTATACCTGGTATTAAGAACACCTGGTTTCAAATCTTACCTCAGTTACTAGCTGCATAGCCACAAGAAAGTTAGAAAGGTCAAGTTAAGACATTTTTCTAGACTAAGACAAGTGAGGTTGGAAGAAGAGCTTCCTCACCCTGGGTTGGGGGCTGACCTAGAACCCATGTAGCATCAACACCAGAAATGGACAGCTTTGGGAGCTCTCAAACTAGAAACTGTAAGAGGATCAGGCAACTGGTCAGAAAAAACAAAAACAAAAAAACAAAACACTATAGGGGCCCCTTGTCCTAGGACAGGGAACTGTTTGGCAATTTCATTGTCTATAACCACTTCTGGGTCACAGTTCCAGATTGAAAAAGAGTGCTTGCTATCTCAGGGGCCAGGAGTCTTGAGGAACAGTATTGCTTTCAGTCACAAAGGAGCAGGTACTCTGAGGAATAGTATTGTTTCTAGTAGCAAGGGAACAGGGCTCCAAGGATCAGAATTGCTTCTGGTCACAAGGGAACAGTGAATATGCTTCTCCCTGGATCACACTCTTTGGAAGCACCCAAAACTTAAAATCCCTCAGAGGTAGCTCTGAAAAGAGCAGTGTAAAGAAGCCTGAAGTTTGCAAGACTATCGTCTTTCAACTCTCCCCCAGAAATAGAGCAGAACTTTAACATAAAGTTCAAAGTAAAGAAATAGGGCAGAAAATGAGCAAAGAGTCACAAAAAAGAACCTATCCATAAAATCTATTATAGTGACAAGAAAGATCAAAACACAAACTCAGAAGAAGACAGTGATATCAAAACAGCTAAAAGTAAAGCTTTCTTTTCTCTCTCTCTACACACACTCACACACATATTCAACAGAAGCCCAACATAAATTCCTGGAAGAGCTAAAAATGATTTTCAAAATCAAATTAGAGTGGTAGGGAGAAAATGGGGGGGGGGGATGAAAGCAAAGGAAAAAAATTGTGAAAAAAAATTAACAACTTAATAAAAGTGGCACAAAAAAACCTGAAGAAAATAACATTTTTAAAAACAGAATTGGCCAAATAGAAATGGAAGTACAAAATTTCATTGATGAAAATAACTCCTTAAAAACATACTTGGCCTAATGGGAAAAGAGGCACAAAAATTCACTGAACAAAATAATGCCTTAAAAGTTAGAATTTGGTGGGGGAAGTTTATGACTCCATGAGATATCAAGAAATGATAAAAACAAAGTTAAAATAATAAAAGAATAGAAGAAAATATGAAACATCTCATCAAAAAGCAGCTCACCTAGAAAATAGATGCAGGAGAGTTAATTTAAGAATTATTGGAGTACCTGAAAGTCATGACAAGAAAGAGCCTAGAAATATATTTCAAGAAATTATCAAGAAAAACTGCCTGATATCCTAGAACAAGAAGGTTAAATAGAAATTTAAAGAATCCACTAATCACCTCGTGAAAAAGATACAAAAATGAAAACTCCCAAGAATATTATAGTCAAATTCTAGAGCTCCCAGGTCAAAGAGAAAATACTTCAAGCAGCCAGAAAGAAACCAAATATTGTGGAGCCACAGTCAGGATCACACAAGATTTAGCAGCTTCCACATTAAAGGAATGTAGGGCTTGAAATAAAATATTCTGGAAAGCAGAGGAACTAGAATTACCGCCAAGAATCATCTACCTAGCAAAACTTAGTATAATCCTTCAGAGGGGAAAGTGGGTATTTGATGAAACAGAGGACTTTTAAGCATTCCTGATGAAAAGACTAAAGACGAATAGAAACTTTGACTTTCAAATATGGGATTCAAGAGTACTGTAAAAAGGTAAACATGAAAGAGAAATCATAAGGAACTCAATAAGGTAAGTTGTTTATATTCCTGTATAGGAAGATGATACATATAACTCCTAAGAAGTTTATTGCTACTAAGGAAATGAGAAGGATTCTATTTAGACAAAGGATATAGGAGTGAATCAATTATGTTGGGATTATCACAAAAAAAGGATGGGTCAGAAAGAGAGAGACACTGGGAGAGTGAGAAATTATCTCAAATAAAAGAGGCACACAAAGAAGAGATTTTACAGTGGAAAGGAAAATGGGTGATTTGGTGGCAGTACACATGTGAACCTAACTTTCATCTGAATTTGGTTCAATTGAGTATAGAAATCTATCTTTGCCAACAGGGAAACAGGAGGGGAAGGGGAAAAGTGAAAGGAAGGGAGTGATAAAAGGTAGGACAAATGAAAGGAGGCAGTGGTAAGAAGAAAAACTGAGTTTCAAGGTAAGTTTTAAGGGAGAGAAAGGATAAAATAGAAGAAAAGGATGGCAGAGAATGTACAGTTATTAATCAATTGTTATAAAACTGTGATGTGAATGGGATGAATTCACCCATAAAACTGAAATGGATAGCAGAATGGATTAGAAAACAAAATCCAACAATATGTTGTTTATAAGAAACACACTTGAAACAGAGATACATACAAAGTAAATGCAAGGGGTAGAGTAGAATCTATTATGCTTTAGTTTAGTAAAAGAAAAAGCAGGGGTAGCAATCATGATTTCAGACAAAGCAAAAGCAAAACCAGACCAAATTAAAACAAACAAGCAGGCAAGTTACACCTTGCTAAAAGGCACCATAGACAATGATGTAATATCACTACTAAATATATGTGAACCAAATGTTATAGCATCCAAATTCTTAAAAGAAAAGTTAAATGAATCAGAAAAGGACATAGACAGTTAAACTATGCTAGGGGGGACCTAAAATTTCCCATCTCAGAACTAGATAAATCTGATCATAAAATAAATGAGAAAAAAGTCAAGGAGATGAATAGAATTTTTAAAAAATTAGACATGACAGACCTCTGGATAAAATTGAATGGTAATAAATAAGAGTATACCTTTTTTTGGCTGTACATGGCACCTTCAAAAAATTGACCATATATTAGGCATAAAAACCTCATGAACAAATGCAGGAAAGTAGAAATATTAAAAGCATCCTTTTAGACCACAATGCAATAAAAATTACAGTTAGTAAAGGGTCATGAAAGCATCAATTAAAATTAATTGGAAACTAATCATCTAATCCTAAAGAATGACTGGGTCAAAGAACAAATCATATTAACAATCAATAATTTCACTGACAACAATGAGACGAGATTCCAAAATTTGTGGGATGCAGCCAAATTAGCACTTATAAGAAAATTTTTATCTTCAAATGTACATATCAATAAAAAGAAGAAAGAGTAGATCAATATACTGAGTATGCAAATTTAAAAAAACTAGAAAAAGAACAAATTTTAAATCTCTAACTTAGCACCAAACTGGAAATCCTGAAAAACAAAGAAGAAATTAACAAAATTGAAAGTAAAAAGAAATAAACTAATAAAACTAAGAACTTGTTTTATCTACCTACCTACCTATCTATCTATCTATCTATCTATCTATCTATCTATCTATCTGTCTGTCTGTCTGTCTGTCTATCTATCATCTATTTAATTTGGAAGCCACAGATAAAATTAATTTGAAAATGTATCTAAAAATCACACAGATATAAATATCATTTAATAATGTTGAAAAAAAAGAGGAAAGTGTGCCTCTGATAATACTACAAAAATTCTACATTAGCATTAGTGCTTTGCAAATGAGTAAATGAAACACATAGAGAAACAGGTCATTTTCTTGTGAGTAATTGTATCTTTGGTGTTTTTTTTTTTTTTAGTGAGGCAATTGGGGTTAAGTGACTTGCCCAGGGTCACACAGCTAGTAAGTGTCAAGTGTCTGAGGCCGGATTTGAACTCAGGTACTCCTGACTCCAGGGTAGGTACTCTATCCACTGCACCACCTAGCTGCACCGTGAGTAATTGTATCTTAAAGAGTGGTATTCACTCTTCACAGATCTGGGCTTATTTATATGATTAATATCACATGAAATATACAGATGCAGGATCATCTAGGAAGAGGAAAGAGTTGCCTTTAACCCTCCATATTACTTAAGTTGACTTAGAGATCCTTTATTTGGATTCCATATTAATGTTAGAAACTGAATGTAAATATTTAGATGTCACTTTTTCTTTGCTATATGTGTGGGCATAAAACCAGAGCCCAAAGCTGGTACAAAAAGTATGTTCCCATGTTCTTGAGCATGAGGGAGAAGCAGCAGAGGCAGCAGCATGTCTTTCAAAATTATATATTTATTGATTACTCTAGAGAGACAATATTGATAGATATACAAAATATACTAGAAACATCTTATTCTTTCTAAATGTGTAATAAATGCTTGTTATAGATAGTAAATAGGTGCCTAAATTGGACAATTGGTTTTCTACCCCCAACCAATGTAAACAAATAAAAATTGCAATGTAAACAATGTAAATTAGAAAATGAAATAATAAATAAAACTAAGAACTAGTTTTATGAAAAATAAAACATCAATAAAATATATAAACCACTGGAAAAAAAGAAGAAAAACAAATTGCCAGTATTAAAAATGAAAGGGTGATTGCAGCACCAATTAATTATTAGGAGATATTTTCCAAATTATATATCAGTAAAACTGATAATATAAGTGAAATGGATAAATATTTACACCACTATAAATAGCCCAGATTAACAGAAAAGGAAACAGAATACTTAAAATAATCTTATTTTAGAAAAAGAAATTGAACAAGTCATAAATGAGCTTCTTAAGAAAAAATACACAGGCCAGATGGATTCACAAATGAATTCTACCAAACATTTAAGCAACAATTAATCCCAATGCTTTTTAAACTATTTGGGAAAATAGGTAAAGAAAGAATATTGCCAAATTCCTTTTATGACACAAATACAGAGGAGATACTTAAACCAGGAAGAGTCAAAACAGAGAAGAAAATGATAGGTCAATTTCTGCAATGAATATTGCTGTAAAATTTTTAAATAAAACATTAACAAGGAGATTACAGCAATGTATCACAAATATCATATCCTATGACCAGCTGGGGTTTATACCAGGAATTCAGGGCTGGTTCAATATTAGGAAAACTATCAGCATAATTGACCATATTAATAGCAAAATCAACAAAAATCATATGATTATCTCAATAGATGCAGAAAAAGCTTTGGACAAGATACAATAGTCATTCTTACTTCAAAGTACTAGAAAGCATAGGAATAAATGGAGCTTTCCTTAAAATAATAAGGAGCATCTATCTAAAACCATCAGTAAGTATTATCTGTGATGGGACAAGCTAGGCATTCTCCCAATAAGATCAAGCGTGAAACAAAGATGTCTATTATCACAACTATTTTTCAATATTCTACTATAAATGTTAGTTATACCAATAAGAGAAGAAAAAGACACTGAAGGAACTAATACAGGCAATGAGAGTACAAGATTAATACTTTTTACAGATATCAAGATGGTATATTTTGAGAATCAACTAAAAATCTAATTGAAATAATTACCAACTTTAGCAAAGTTGCAGGATATAAAATAAACCCACATAAGTTATCTGCATTTCTATATATTGTTAATAAAACCCGTCATAAAGAGATAGAAAGAGAAATTCCATGAAAAATAACTGCAAACCTTATAAAATACTTGAGAGTCTACCTGCCAAAACAAACCCAGGAACTATATGAACACAATTATAAAACACTTTCCACAAAATCACAGAGCTAAACAATTAGAGAAATATTAACTGTTTATGGATAGGTTGAACCAATATGATAAAAGGACAATTTGATCAAATTAATTTACTTATTCAGTTCCATAGCAAACAAATTACAAGTTATTTTATAGAACTAGAAAAAAAATAACAAACTTCATCTGGGAGATCAAAAGGTCAAGAATATCAAGGGAATTAATGAAAAAAATGCAAAGGAAGGTGGCCTAGCAGTAGCAGAATTCACACTATATTAAAAGTGGTAATCAGGGGCAGCTAGGTGGTGCAGTAGATAGAGCACTAGCCCTGGAGTCAGGAGGACCTGAGTTCAAATCCGGCCTCAGACACTTAACACTTACTAGCTGTGTGACCCTGGGCAAGTTACTTAACCCCAATTGGCTCACCAAAAAAAAAAAAAAAAGTGGTAATCATCAAAAAAATCTAGTACTGGCTAAGAAATGGAGCAGTGTATCAGTGGAATAGATTTTATAAACAATACACAGTAGTACATTACTATAGTAATCCAGAATTTGCTAAATCTAAAAATCCAAGCTTTCTGTGCAAGAGCTCACTATTTGACAAAAATTGCTTAGCGTACTGGAGACCAGTTTTGTAGAAACTAGGTATAAAATATCTTTCACCATAGATCAAGATATGCTCAAAATGGGTACGTGATTTAGACATAAAGGATAATATCCTAAGAAAATTAGGGGAGAATGGAAAATGTTACCTGTTAGGTCTATGGATAAGGGAAAAGTTTATGACCCAACAAGAGATAAAGGGGATCACAGGAAGTAAAATAGGTAACTTTGATTATTTGAAATTTTAAAAGTTTTATGTAAAAAAAAACCAATGCAGAAAAAAATTAGAAGGAAAACAGCAAACTGAGAAAAAAAAAACTTTATAACAAGTTTCTCTGATACAGGCCTTATTTCCAAAATACATAGTGAATAGAGCCAAATTAATTTTTTAAAAAAAGACATTCCCCAATTGATAAATGTTCAAAGAATATGAACAGGCACTTTCCAGAACAAATTAAAGTTATCAATAGCCACATTAAAAATGCCCTAAATTACTATTTTTAAAAAAGTATTTTATTATTTTCCAGTTACATGTAGAGGTAGTTTTCAACATTTGTTTTTATAAAATTTCAAATTTCAAATTTTTCTCCCTCCCTCCCCTTCCTCTCCCCTCCCTTAGACAGCAGGTAATCTGATATAGGTTCTATATATAATAATATTAAACATATTTCTGCATTCATCATGTTATAAGAGAAGAATCAGTGCAAAAAGGAAAAACCTCAAAAAAAAATAATAGCACCAAATCCAAAAGAAATAGTATGGTTCAATCAGCATCCATATTCCACAGTTCTCTTTTTTTTTTTTCTGGATTTGGAGAGCCTTTTCCATCATGAGTCCTTTGGAACTTTCTTGTACTGTTATATTGTTGAGAAGAATCTAGTCTATCACAGTTGATCAATACATAATGTTTATGATACTGTGTACAATGTTCTCCTGGTTCTGCTCATTTCACTCATCATCAGTTCATGCAAGTCCTTCCAGGTTTCTCTGAACTCCTCCTGCTCATCGTTTCTTACAGCACAATAGAATTCCATTACATTCATATACCACAACTTGTTCAGCCATTCCCTAATTGATGGGCAACCCCTCAATTTCCAATTCATTGCCACCACCATTGCCACCCTTTTTTATGATATCTTTAGGAAAAAGACCTGATAGTGGTATTGCTGGGTCAAAAGGTATGCACAGCTTTATAGCCCTTTGGGCATAATTCCAAACTGCTCTCCAGAATGGTTGGATCAGTTCACAGCTCCACCAACAATGTATTAGTGTTCCAATTTTTCCACAGCTTCTCTAACATTTATTATTTTCCTTTTTTGTCATATTAGCCAGTCTGATAGGTGTCAGGTGGTACCTCGGAGTTGTTTTAATTTGCATTTGCATTTTATTGTATGGCAATAGATAGCTTTGATTTCTTCATCAGAAAACTGCCTGTTCATATCCTTTGACCATTTCTCAATTGGGGTATGATTTTGATTCTTATAAATTTGATTTAGTTCCCTATATATTTTAGAAATGAGGCTTTTATCAGAAGTACTGACCATAAAAATTTCCCAGCTTTCTGCCTCCCTTCCAATTTTGGATGCATTGCTTCTGTTTGTATGAAAACTTTTTAATCTAATGTAATCAAAATCATCCATTTTGCATTTCATAATATTTTCTATCTCTTGTTTGGTCATAAACTATTCTCCTTTCCAAAGATCTGAAAGGTAAACTATTCCTTCCTCTCCTAATTTACCTATGGTATCACCTTTTATGTCTAAATCATGTACCCACCTAAATTACTATTGATTAGAAAAATGCAAATTAAAACAATTCCAAGGTACCAGTTTCTACCTATCAGATTGGTTAACATTTTAGAAAGGGAAAATGATAATACAAGAAGTGATGTGGAAAAATTGGGACACTAATGTACTGTTGGTAGAGTTGTGAACTGGCCCATCTCTGGAGAACAATTTGGAACTATGCCCAAATGGCTATAAAATTGCATATACATTTGATCCAGCTATACCACTATTAGATCTGTATTACAAAGAAATCAAAGGAAAGGGAAAAGGACCTATTTGTACAAAAATATTTATAGCAGTTCTTTTTGTGGTGGCAAAGAATTGGAAATTGAGGAGATGCCCATTAGAAACCTCTCTTGCTTCATAACTCCATTTGCTAGCACATAAGAAAGAACTATATTAACATTATACATTGCCAAAAAAGAAAGAAAAAAAGAATTTTAAGTCACAGAACAAACAGGCTACAAATAGTGATGTGATATTGAATAGGTTACTTCTCTTTGGGTTGCAGATTCTCCCTCTATAAAAAGGAGTAAAACTGGATTTCTTCTAAGATTTCTTTTATCTCTAATACATATCCATATATGTATAGGTGTATGTGTATGTATAATTAAGACCTAAAGTATAACAAAACCCCATATAATTGGATAGGTTGTCATTTGGGGGGGGGGTTGGGCAATGAGGATTAAGTGACTTGCCCAGGGTCACACAGCTAGTAAGTGTCAAGTGTCTGAGGCTGGATTTGAACTCAGGTCTTCCTCAATCCAGGGCCAGTGCTTTATCCACCCTGCCACCTAGCTGCCCTGGTTGTCATTTTAAGATATCTTTAGTCCTTAATATATTCTACTAGATTGCAAACTTTTTGAAGGCAGAGATTATACTTTATCTTTATATCACTTCCAGTCTAACTGAATGGTTTGAATATAGCAGGTATTACAAAAATGCCTTTTGATCGAAAGAATGAATGATTTTATCATTTAATATTTAAGGATCTAACCAAAGTAAGAGTAACATTTTTCCACCAAAAATAGTAACGTAGCCTAGGTAAAGTTAACTGAGATAACCTCAGCAAAGTTAAGTTTCTAGTTCATTACAAAAACTAATTCCCTAAGTAAAAGACTGAGTATATTTGGCCTATTTTAGTAGCAACCAGGTATAACAGACTCATTTTGCACTTTCTTTACTGCTTTTAAAAATAACACTGTGGGGGGCAGCTAGGTGGTACAGTGGATAAAGCACTGGCCCTGGATTCAAAAGGACCTGAGTTCAAATTCGGCCACTTGATACTAGCTGTGTGACCATGGGCAAGTCACTCAACCCTCACTGCCCAGCAAAAACAAAAAAGAAAAAAAAAGAAAGAAAAGAAAAAGAAAAAAAACCTGCTGTGTCCCACTCTAGTAATCAAGCCAAAGAAAGAAATAATATCATCTTTGAGAGACCAAGACAATTTAACTATTATATATATTACAGGTAATGGTAATTCTGGTAGTAGCTATGATAATAGTCTAAGGTGTCATAAAATAATGTCAAGACCCTTCTGTTAGCCCATCAAGAAAAGCAGAGCAGCTGAGCTGTGGAGATGGAAAAGCAACAAGGCCGAAATTATGGGCAATGAAGGAATTAATAACTCTCCCTTCCATGCTAGCATTGGCTACCATCAGCATAAAACATGGCTGATAAAAACTAGACGTTATGATTCCTTTTGTCCAAAGTAGTATTGAAAGAAGGAGATACATAGAATAATTTTTTGCAACAGAGCTACATAGCTAGAAGATTTGGGTCTTCTTTGGTTTATTTCCTACACAAATGTCAATGTATTTTTCCTGCTTTTTATGTATTCCCCAGGGGAGTCTTGTTTGTTGTGTTGCAGAATAATAAAAAGCACAAGAAAAGAGGGTTAGTGATGAATGTCACAAAATCAGTGATAGCTGTGCTGTTCTCTCTTCCCTATGGCATTCTCGCCAGAAACTGGGGAACCCTAAAAATTTGACAATTCCATCAACTAGTGTGAAGTATGAAAATATTATTTTCCTTTTTGATTAATCATCAATCTCAAACTAGAGAACCAATTAAGTAATTCTATTTTCTTTGTTACAAATTAAGTTAATGTAGCTTTCAGCACAGATCATAGCCAAGTCTATGCTTTGTAATATCACTTTATGTAGATTGTTAGTAAAATCCTGGTAGTCAGCCCCAGGAACAAAAGTAGTGGATGAGCCAGATTCTCATTCTTGTAAACTTATATTCAAACTGATCCTCACTTGATGCCGATTTAGTAGACCATAGAGGTAGACTGAATCTTAAATAAAACCTCAAATATCTCAACATTCTTTCCTATTCATTCTGATGTTCAATCTGTGTTAAGTTCCCAATCACCCCACCCCACCCCAAAAGGAAACATTTGAGAATTTGCAAATATTTGAATGGAAAAAATAACAGTGTTGTGTTTATTCCTAGATCAAAGATTTGGAACTATCAATAAACATACTAGACACAAGACTACAAGGATTTCATTTAACTTGGGCCTTGAAACTATTGGTTTTGACAGAAAATTCAGAAGAATGCGGGAACCACAAAAAGCAGAAGGGAAATACATAAAGTACAAGAAAAAACGCTGTTTTGTCTTTCTCATACATTTTTTTCATGTTGGATTCAAATATTCCAGTTGGCATCAGTAGAATGAAAAGGTCATGGAATAACACTGGGGCTAGAGAGGATTTTGTGGGGTGATTTAAACTATCCATTTCCCTGTCTGAATTCTCCTTTCACTCTAGAAGAAGACGGAGTACATAACATTGAAGGAAACACACGGGTAGGAGGCATGTTTGATGTCCCTTAAAGATAAATCATCAAAGGATCCTGAGATCAGATAGGTAGAAAGAGAACCAGGAGCAAGCAGTGTCAAAGAAGCAAGGAGAGACCATTTAGCAAGAAGTGTTATCAAGAATGTCAAAAACTGCAGAGAGATTAAAAAAGGATGAGAACTGAGAAAAGGCACTGGACTTAGCAATTTAAAAATTACTATGGGGGGAGGGCAGCTAGGTGGCTCAGTGGATAAAGCACAGGCCCTGGATACAGGAGGACCTGAGTTCAAATCCGGCCTCAGACAATTGACACTTACTAGCTATGTGACCCTGGGCAAGTCACTTAACCCTCATTGACCCACAAAAAAATTACTATAACTTAAACTAATTAAGTATATTAAACTGAAAACTCCAAAAATCTGAAGATGCTGTCCCAATCACTCTGTACTTTTCCCCCCAAAGAGAGCAGCTTCAGTCAAATGATAGCATTAAAAATAGGATTTTGGAGGACTGGAAGATGTATGGAAAGTGAGAAAGTAGAGGCAAAATATGTAGAATTTTTTTCTAGGAGTTTGGCTGTGAATGTGAGGTGAAATAGATGACAAGAATATAAAGAGACAGCTGGGTGAGTAAAAGGTTTGGGGTGATTGGTAGGAAGTGAGGAAGGATCTATTGGGAGACTGATGATTAGGGAAAGACAGGGTATAATCAAAAGTGCAAGCTCCTAGAGAAGATGGAAGGAATGAGATTCAAGTGCCTAAGAAGAAGGACTGATCTTGACAAGGAGAAAAGGGACCTTTTTCATCAAAAAGCTTCGGCCGAATGAATGAACAAAAACATTTATTAAGTGCTTACTATAGACGAAGCATAGCACTAAGCTCTGGGAACAAGAATACATAGCCAGGGCTGCTCTAGCCATGCCCAATCCTTTTAAGGATCTTGAAAGATCCTTGGACCTTGTCCAGCTTGGTTAACATGGGGCCTTCATCCCCTACCATGTGGATGGGGGTAGCCTACGTTTATTGGTTGCCTTCATCCTTAAAACTGGCAAGACTGTTGGTCACACTTTTTGGCTACACTCTTCCCAGCCACTCTCATCTGCTGAGTGCAGAGGGTGAAGATCACATTTCACCCACAACCTAGGCACCATGAACTGAAGCAATAAGAGAGAAAGGGTTTTCTTTTTCTGCTCCCTCTCTTTTTCCAGGCCCTGAGAAATGAGTCTAGGGTTGTGTGTTTCTCATTTGTGTTGTTTGTCCTCAGTTTCAGGTGCTATTTTTATGGGATCCGAAAGTTTGAACCATATCAAAATTGGAGCCAGGATTGTAGGTAGGATGGTGCGGTCAGCCTGGGAAAGGGCACTTAGGATTTGAACTTGATGGAGGAATGGTAGGATTGGACTTGGAACCATCACTGTGCTCTATGGGTGCTGAGCTAAATGATGAACCCAATCCCTTCCCCCTTATCAGAGCCTGAAGTAGTAAGTGGGGAGGGGAAGAGAATTATGCCTCCCATATGTTTGGGGAGTATATTTGCATATTTGTGATTATACCTTCTGAAGCAAATATTTCTGTGTAAAAGCTAATCTATTAATGGCTAAATAAAACTGGGATGTGGGGAGCCATACATTGGCTATATTTGAATCAACACAGATAGATAGGTAGATAGATAGATAGATAGATAGATAGATAGATAGATAGATAGATAGATAGATAGATAGATAGACTCTCATCTAGCACCTCAAGTTTTTCACCTCTCTGCCAAGAGGTGGGAAATATGCTTCATCATCCAACTGGAGTCATGGTTGGTGAGAGCATTGATCAGATTTCTGAAGTCTTTCAAAGAAAGTTTTCCTTGTAATGTAATAGTCATTATATACATATATATATATATATATTTATAAATTATTCTACTGGTTCTGAACACACCCTTTCATTATTTCTTTGAGAGCTATAATATTCTATTGCATTCATATGTCATAATCTGTCCAGCTATTCTCCAATTAATAGGCAACTCTATGGTTTCCAGTTCTTTGTTGTAACAAAAAGAGTTGACATAAATGTTATTTTACAAGTAGATATCTCTCTTCTCTTTCACTGGGTGAAAGAGTATGCATAGTTTAGTGACATTTTGGGCATAATTCCAAATTGTTTTACGGAATGATTAGACTTAGTTACAAAATGGTTAGACACAGCCCCACTAAGAGTAAAGTAGTGTGAAGGTCTTCCAGAAACCTCCAATAATTGTCATTTTCCTTTTTTGTCATCTTTACCAATCTGCATTTTTTTCTTATTTGTTACTTGGAGCATTTAAAAAAATATGGTTGTTGAAAGCATGCTTTTCTTCTTTTGAGAACTGCCTATTAAGATCCTTTGACCATTTTCCTATTGCAAAATGGCTCCTTTTTCCTATGTTTGAATTAATTCTATCTATATAATTGGTTATTTACCTTCTATTGAATTGCTGCAATTATTTTTCCCAGTTAATTACTTCCTTTCTAATTTAATTTGGATTAGTTTCTAAGTTTATTTTAATTTACATTACTTTGGTTTGTGCAAAAGTTTTCCAGATTCTTATAGGATCATAAATTCAGAGTTGAAGGCACCTCAGGGGTCATCTATTTTTTTCTTTTACTTTACAGTTGATGAAACTGAGGCCCAGAGAGCTTAAGTGTCTTGCCCAATGTTACACAGAGATAGTAAGTATCAAAGATGGTTTTTAACCCAAGTCTTTTGATTCCAGAACCAATGTTATCCATTTTATTTACTGTGAGCCATTATATCACTTGTTTGATCAAGCACTCTTCCCCTAAAATAGTTATGAAAGGTATCTCCTTCCCCATTCCAATAAATCATTTATGATTTGACCTTTTATATCTAGGTTATGTTTCCATTAGGAGCATATCATGGTAAAATGGTGGGAGAAGTTGATCTAAAACTATATTATAAGGCAGTAATTATCAAAACTATCTGGTACTGGCTAAGATATAGAAAGGTGGACCAGTAAAAGAAAGTAGACATATAACACACAGTAGTAAATTATTATCGTAATTTTGTTTTTGAAACATGTAAAGATTTAAGTTTTGTGGATAAGAATTCGTTATTTGGTAAAAATTGTTGGGAAAATTGGGAAGCAGTCTGGAAGAAACTACTATCTTACACGATTTACCAAGATAAGGTCAAAATGGATACGTGAGCTAGATATAAAGGGAGATGTCATAAGCAAATTAGAAGAACGAGGGACATATTACCTATCAGACTTATGTATAGGAGAATTTATGAATAAACAAGAAATAGAAAGCATTATGAGAAGTAAAATGGATAATTTTGATTGCATTAAATTAAGAAGCTTTAATACAAATAAAACCAATGTAGCCAAGATTAAAAAGAAAGCAGAAAATTGGGGAAACATTTTTAGACAATTTCTCAGATAAAGGTATCATATCTCAAATATTTAGAGACCTTTGTCAAATTTTAAGAATATAAGTAATTTTTTTGCTGTCTTGGGGAGGGGGGCAGGGAAGGGAGGGAGGGAAAAATTTGAAATTAGAAATCTTATAAAAACAAATGTTGAAAACTATCTCTAAATGTAACTGGAAATAATAAAATATTTATATGGAAAAAAGAAAATATAATTAATTTTCCAACTGATAAGTGTTCAAAGGATATGAACAGGCATTTTTTAAAATAAAGAAACCAAAACTATATATAGTGATATCAAAAAAATGCTCTAAATCATTATTTTATTTATTTATTTATTTTGGGTGGGGCAATGAAGGTTAAGTGACTTGCCCTGGGTCACACAGCTAGTAAGTGTCAAGTGTCTAAGGCTGAATTTGAACTCAGGTCCTCCTGAGTTTTATCCACTGCACCACCTAGCTGCCCCCTAAATCATTATTGATTATTATTATTATTGATTAGAGAAACGTAAATTAAAACAACTCAGATATCATTTCACACTTATCAAATTGACTTAAATGATAGAAGGGGAAAGTGACAAATGTTGCAGGGAATGTGGAAAAAAAAATTTGGACACTAATGCCCTGTTGGTAGAACTGTGAACTGATCTAACCACATTAAGGAAAAATCCAGAATTATAGCCAAAGAGTTATAAAACTATGTATACCCTTTGACCCAGCAATACCATTGTTAGGTTTGTTTCCCAAGGCGATCGGACAAAAAGGAAAAGAATTTATATATTATAAAATATTTAGAGAAGCTCTCTTTGTGGTGGCAAAGAACAGAAAACAGAGAGGATGACCATCAATTGGACAATGGCTAAACAAGTTGTGATATATGATTGTGATGGAATATACTATCCTGTAAAAAAATGATGAGCAGGTTGATTTTAGAAAAAACATGGAAAGACTTCGATGAAATAATAAAGAGTGAAACAAACAGAACCAAGATTTCATTGTATATAGTAATTGCAATATTGTTTGTAGAATAACTGAATAACTAAGCTATTTTGACTATTATAAAAAGTCAAATTAACTATGAAGTACCTATGAAGGAAGATGTTATCCACCTCCAGAGAAAGAAGTGATATACAGAAGAATGCATACTATGGTTTTACATATATGTATACATGTGTATGAGAGAGACAGAGAGACAGAAAGACAGAGAGACAGAGAGAGACAGAGAGAGATGGTGGCCTTCTCTAGGGCAGGGATTTTTAAACTTTTTTCACTCATGACTCCTTTTTGCCTGAGAAATTTTTACATGACCCCAGGTATATAGGTATATAAAATAGTTATACATAACCTTTTACTGTTGCTAAATTTTTTGTGAACCCCACATTCAGTTACTGGATCCCATATAGAGTCATAATCCACAGTTTAAGAAGCTACACTTTAGGGCAAGAGGGGAGGTAGATAGTTTGGAACTTTAAAATGTAACAAAAAAAATTTCCAGTTGGGGTCCACTACACAAGCAGTTAAGAACTTCTGCTCTAAATTTTTTTTTTGAGTTGTCATATAATTACTGTATGTATATTGGTAGGTGGAATATAGGTGTTGTTTTTTTAGTTGTCTCTCCAATTCATTCATTTACTTTTTTCTCTCTTTTGTTAAACAAAGTATTTAATAATATAAATTCCCCACTAAGCATTATTTTGTCTGCATACTAAATTTTTTGTATATTGTCTTATTTTTGTCATTTTCTTTGATTCAGTCACAAAGTATCTATTATTTGACCCACAATTTCTTTAGGATTAAATTATATTATTAAATATGAAAAATATTAAATTATATATTAAAAAGTTAGAAATTTTTCTTAAAAGACCCTTTAATAATTATAATTGTTATTGTGCTTCAATCTATAAAATATATTTAATATACTTGCTTCTTTGGTATTCATTTAGTAGGTTTTTATGCCCGAATATATAGTCAATTATTTTTGTTTTGGGTTTTTTTTGTGGGGTAATGAGGGTTAAGTGACTTGCCCAGGATCACACAGCTAGTAAGTGTTAAATGTCTGAGGCCAAATTTGAACTCAGGTCCTCCTGAATCCAGGACTGATGCTTTATCCACTGTGCCACCTAGCTGACCCCCATAGTTAATTATAATAATCATGATATGCCATGCACAATTCATATATATATATATATATATATATATATATATATATATATATATATATACTCCTTATCCCATTCAATGTCAGAGAGCTAACATATTTAACTCATGTAAAGTTCTTTCTTATTTATCTTTTTGTTAGTTTTATCTAGGTCTGAGAGGGTGCATAAAGGTCTCCAACAATGAAAATTTTTCCTATTTTTCTCTCTAAACTATTTAACTTCTCTTTAAAATATTTAGATACTATATTATTTGATTTATTTATATTAAGTATTGATAAAATTTCATTCACCACTGTGAATGTTCAACCTTCTGTTATTGCCGCCCCTCTTAGTGTTATTTGGGGAGGGGGGCGGTGCGATGACTCCCCAGTCAGGATGCAGAAGACAAGAGTTTCTGATTCTGTAGGACTTCCCCTGCCAGGTCACTGTTCTGGGCCTTTTCACCTGATCTTATGCTGGCTTTCCTGGTGGGACCCTATTTCCAACACTAGTGGCTTCTGTCTATCTTTTTATACTGTCCTGAGCTGGATGAAGCAGTTCATTGATGTTTGTTTCGTTTTAGATTTCTTGATCATTCTTTGAACATTTCCGTAACATATGTAAGAGAGCCGTGTTCCCTTTCATAGTGTCATCTCCCCACTACATTTCCAATAAGTACCTACAGACCAAAGGCCTGTCAATGCAAAGTAAATGTTTTAAAACAAAAACAAACAAAAAAGTAAACAGACTTTCGTTATGACCAGAGGGGAAAATCTCAGATTTTGTAGAGAGAGCACAAGACAGAGAAAGAAGACACAGGTTTACCACTTTGGAGTAAGTAGGGTGGGGAAGGTGGGGCGATTTTAAAGACACAGAACCTGTCTGAACACTGTTCTTGTCGACAGAAAGACAGACTATAAAAGAGCCTCTAAGAATTATGTGTATTAATCTTCCCTGGCCCAATGGCACAAGTTTCAATTTCAAAATTTTAAGCAAAAGAATGTGGAAAGGGCACCCTTCTAGCTTCCTGTCCTCAGAAGCTCCAGCCTTCAGTGCATCTGTCTGTGCTCCAGGGCCCAGGCCAAACACACTTAATGGCTTAGATCCTTGTTTTTCAGCACTAGCCTGCCTTTCCAGCTTCCAACACACTGCTGGAACCATTGATCATCTGTGGGCACTCTTTTTTTTTTCCATGCATACATGTACACTAGCCAGAGCTATGCATGAAAAAACAAGGAAACCTTTAAACTGTGAGGCCTTTAACTATCCCCCCACCTTAACACCACCCTCCCCAAAGTGGAGCAGCCTGTGTAATATCTCCAGCAGAAGATTACTCCTGTTCCTCTCTTCTAAGAGATGTTTTTGACCCAGCCGGCATGCAGGGAGGTTTGGAAGCCTTCAGGGTAAGCAAGGCTGGGAACACTGTGCATTCACACAGCAAGGCCACACACGGAGATCATGCATGAGAGCGTGCATTTCTCTCTGTCTCTCTCTCTCTCTCTCTGTCTCTCTCTGTCTCTGTCTCTCTCTCTCTCTCTCACACACACACACACACACACACACACACACACACACACACACACACACATAAATACACACAAATCCTTGTAAGCAAAAAGAAATCTCTGACACAAACCATCTTTCAACACGAAGCAAACTTCAGCCTAAACTTTGCAGGATCTCAGCTGTCCTCCCAAGGGACAAGAATGAGAGGAATCTTTAGATCAGTCTTAAATCAATTAGTAAAGGTTAACCCTTCACTTTCTGGCTGTCACATCACCGTTCATTCCATGGTAAGGAGGAAACTTATTTTTAAGAAAAGATATCCAATCTATTGATTAGTGAATATTTGTTGAATAAACTATACTCGTCAAGTAAATGAAACTATTTTCCTGTGTGTTCTTTTGTGAGCTTATTATATAATGTTGCCACTGTTACTCTGTGGAAAGAACACTGGATGTGGATTAAGAGGGCTGGAGTTCATATCCCAATTCTGTCACTTACTATCGGTGTGATTAACCTTAAGTAAGTCACTTAACTTCTCAGAGCCTCAGTTTTCTCATCTGTAAAATGAGAATATTGGAGATGATCTCTAGGATCCTTTCTGGCTCTAAAGTTATGATCCTACACTCTCCATAGACCATCAGCTGATAAGTCAAGCCCATTAATATTTATTGAACCCCTACTGTGTTCAATAAAGGGCCCCCCAAATTCAATGAACAAGTAGTTATTAGGCATCTACTATGCAGTAAGTTTCTTTGCTATGTGTTGGGAATATAAAAGAAAAGTGAAATAGTCCCTGCATTCAGGCAGCTCAGATTCTACCTGAGGAAAACCAGAGTTGTGTGGCCAAATGATACTTGAGGGGACAGGACAGGGGTGTGTTGCACCCCTGAGGCTTTCTCATTTCCCTCCATTTGTCCTGAAGGTGTATCTATCCATCTTACCAATGTAACCTGAGTTTTGGGCAAAGCTTTAGGCATTTTGCATGAGACTCTCCTAATTGTTCCTAATGCTGTCACAATGCTAACCTAAATACCATAATTTAATGTTTAATGTCTAACAGTGCAGTTCACTTTGACCTAAAAGACATCATCACTTTTTTTGTAATATGCTTCTGCCCATTATTTTTTTCATAGCTATGTCTTTTCCCCCACAATCCTTCAGAAATAGTCCACCACGTTTTGCAAAATTTGGGTACTATACAGAGAAATATTCCTATCTTGCCCAATGCATGTACTGAAATTTCATGTACAGTTAGGTGTGGCATGACTTTTTGTTGGAAAAAGTACAATTTTAGTCTAAGCTAGTAAGAATTAGACACATAGGGGCAGCTAGGTGGCGCAGTAGATAGAGCACCGGCCCTGGATTCAGGAGTACCTGAGTTCAACCTCAGACACTTAACGCTTGCTAGCTGTGTGACCCTGGGCAAGTCACTTAACCCCAATTGCCTCACCAAAAAAAAAAAAAGAATTAGACACATAGTGTCAAAATTCAAAGTGACATTAAAGATAACTTAGTATGACTCCCCCCCCATTTTACAGATAAAGAAACTGAGGCTCAAGATTTGAATTTCGTAGCCCAAAGTCACACAGTAAGCAATATTCAGGATTACTGCCAGTCTCCTTACTCCTAAAGGCAGCTAGCTAGGTGGTGAGTCAGAGTAGATAGAGTTATAGGCATGGCGTCAGGAAGACCTGCCTCAAACACTTAGCTATGTAATCCTGGGCAACTCATTTAATTTTCTTAGTCTGTTTACTCATCTGTAAAATAGAGAGAATAATAGTGTCTACATCATATAGTTATTATGAGGATCAAATGATATCATAGATTAAAGCACTTTGCAAATCTCAAAGTGCTATATAAGTGTTAGTTTTGTAGTTATATTATTATTATATCATTTCATCATTACGTTATTTTATCATCATCATCACTACCACCACCACCATCACCCTAAACTCTCTTGGAGGTCTGGAATACTGCCAGGATTAGTTCTAAATTGATTCAGCTGGTGCTTCCAGTGATCTGCCCACCAGAATCTTCTAAGGAGATTTTTCTCTTTGATCCTGAGAATTTGGCCTCATCAGAATAATGGAACTGAGCCCCCCATCTTGTACTCTGTTCTGATCAGGCCACATTGGGAGCATTCTGTTCAGTTCTAGTACCACGTTTAAGGTAAATCAATAAACTGAAGAGTATTGAGGATAAAGAAGGTTCCCCAAATGGTCATGATCCTTGAGATCACATCATGAATATTCATTGAAGGAAATAGGAATGTTTAGCTAGGAGAAGATAAGACTTTGTGGGGGGCAGTGGAATGCGATACCTATATTCAAGTACTTGAAGTCTTCTCATGTGAAATAGTTACTAAATTGCTCTAATTAGATCCGGGGGAAGAATTAGAAGCAATTGGTCAATTTAGGCTTAATAAGGAAAAACTTCTTGTCAATGAAAGCTATCCATAAAATAGAGTGGGGTGCTTCAGGAGGTGTTTGTCCTCCTTGGAGGTTTTAAGAAAAGCACGCTGACCCCCTATGGTGGTGTCATAGAGGAGATTCTTGTTCAAGTATGGCTTGTGCTATTGTTGTTGTTGTTGTTGTTGTTGCTTAGTTCTTTTCAGTCATGTCCAACTCTTCTTGATCCTTTTTGGGGTTTTCTTGGCAAAGAGACTGGAGCGATTTGTCATTCCCTTCTCCAGCTCATTTCACAGATGAGGGAACTGAAGCACACAGGGTTAAGTGACTTGCCTAGTGTCACAAAGCTAAAAGTGTCTGAGGCTAGATTTGAATTCAGGTCTTCCTGACTCCAGGCCTGGCACTCTGTCCACTGCAGTACCAACTGCACCTATGGGCTAAACTAGAACCAATCTAATCTAATCTAAAAAACATGTACTTATTATAAAAAAGGAAGAGTGCAAGGTGCTGGGGATACAAAGACCAAAATGAAACAGTCTTTGGCTTCAAGGATTTTGACTTGTCAGCCGTCAGTGTCTCCATTTCTGAATGCCTGCTCTTATAGTCTCTTAAGATTTTCTACTGAATAGCCTGAATTCCATTGGCTTCAGAGATTCCATGCTCTCCTTATTGTCCTATCTCTTAAAATATTCCATTTCAGGGGCAGCTATGTGGTGCAGTGGATAGAGTATTGGCTCTGGAGTCAGGAGAACCTGAGTTCAAATCCAGCCTCAGACACTTGACACTGTAACGATTGGAATGACGCCACCTGCTGGAGACTTACTGTAGAAGAGTTCCGCCCATGAAGGGAAGGTCTTTGAGGGCAAGACCAGGAGTCTTTTCTTTGGCATGAGGAAGTGACGCGGGCGAGTGGGAGGAGGAAGGAAGAGACTGGCGCGCTCAGTCTCGCGCTCTTTCCTCTGGACTCTGGTGGAGAAGGGAGCTAGAAATGTGCTCTCCCTTTAATAGATAGGAATCTAGGCCTTTTTCTCTCTCTTTACCAAATTCTTATTCTCCTTAATAAATGCTTAAAAGTCTAACTCTTGCTAAAGCTTATAATTTATTGGCGACCACTCATTAGATATTTTAGACAGACTAGCTAGAATTTTAGCCCTTAACAACACTTACTAGCTGTGTGACCCTGGGCAAGTCACTTAACCCTGATATCCTCACACACAAAAAAGAAAAGAAAAAATATTCCTCTTCTGTCTTTTTCACTAGAGCTGCTTTTCTCCCTGAGAGTCCCAAATTCAATATTGTATTTATCATGACACCTGAGATAATTATGAGGTTACCATAAAAGAACAGAGAAGTAAGAGAAATGAGTATTGCCAAACTTCATGGCTCTGCAGACAGCCAATGCAGGATGTTGAGAGGAAACTGAGTCAGGCTTAATCAGATGCATAGAATTGAAATGTCCATGGCATTAGGCATGTAGGAGGGGGAATCGAAGTCAGGTGTAGAATGAGGATAGTAATATCAACTACCTCCCAGGATTGTTATGAGGATAAAGGGAGATAATATTCACAAAGTGCTTTGTAAATCTTAAAGCACTAAATGTGAGTTATTATGTTTGTACTCCTGTTCTCTCTTCTGAACTCTAGACCCACACCTCCAATTGCCTATTGGATATCTCCATCTGGATGCCCCATGGGCACCACAAACTCAACACTCAACAATTGAGTTTATCTTCTCCATGGAACTTGTTCTTCTTTCAGACTTTATTGGTTTCATTTGAGGTTTAGTCTGTATATCATGTGGTAGATTCAGTACCATTATGAAACCAGGTAGTCTCCTTGGTTTTAAGATAAAAGCGGAAATGGAGAAAGTAAATACAAAAGTAATTTAATAGACAAGAACAAAATCTTATATTATTTTAAAAGTTTGCAAATGAAAGGAGAACACACAAAGAGAATTTTCAGGGAAGATCAATGTCCAACATTAGAAACATTGGAAGGGAAGAAGTGACAACCAGAGAAGGCTGGACTTCTTCATGAAGAGATGGCAAATTATTTAGTTTGGGAAGGAGATAGCAAAGAAGTAGATAAAACAATGAATATGTTAGCAGGACTCAAAAGTTGCTATTGATAATTAATTTTTTGGCTGATATGCCAAAGAAACATTTCTACTTAAATATTATTGAGTTTAAAGTAAGAGACATATGGTTTATATGTTTCCAAATGACTGGACTCCAGCACTACCAGATTTAATCATTGGAACTATGTTAATGATTGAATAGGACCTTTGCACTTTGGATTGATCCAAAGCAATCGAAATTGAGTGTAATACAGTCCATTATGTTCAAGTTATCCATGTTATATATAACAGGTGGCACAGAGAATAGAGCACTGGATTTAGAGGCAGGAATGCCTGAGTTCAAATCTTGTCTCAGTTATTACTAGATATGTGATCTTGGATAAGTAATTTAACCTCTCTGGGCCTCAGTTTCCTCATATGTAAAATGACAGGCTTGAACTTGGGGACCATAAGTTCCTTTCCAGCTCTACGTCTATGATCTTAAGTAGTAGTCTTATACTAATGAAAACTTAAGTAACATGATTTTTTGTTTTCTTTTTTAATGATCATCTGGGAAAATACATATCTAGGAGGCAGTGTGGTACAACAGAAAACATGCCAAATCAGAAGATTTGTGGAAATTCAAATCCAAGCTCTGCCATTTCACTACCTTCATGACATTGGGCAAATTAACTATGCTCTCTGGGCTTCATGTTTCTTATCTATAAAGTGAAGAGGTTGAACTATATGACTAAAGGATCTTTAGGTCCTTTCAACTCTAAATCTATGACCCCAGAAGGCATGATCATCCCCTAAAAAATCTTCAGTGCTTAGATATATTAAAAACAGCCTGTGAATATAATGGCTATAAATGGAAAATGAAAACTTTTGTAATTTTCTCTCAATAGAAGTCTAGGATATCCAAAATTAAGAAATTAATTTCCTGGAGCAGCTAGGTGGCACAGTGGATAGAGCACTGGCCCTGGATTCAGGAGGACCTGAGTTCAAATCTGACCTCAGACACTTGACACTTAGTAGCTGTGTGACCCTGGGCAAGTCACTTAACCCTCATTGCCTTGCAAAAAAAAAAGAAAAAAGAAAAGAAAAAAGAAATTACTTTCTTCCTATATGGGTACAGAATTAGAAACATAATGCCAAAACTGTAACCCAAACTTCTCCCTTCTTATAAGTCCTCTCTTCTATTCCATTCCATTTTCTTTCTTTCCTTCCTTCCTTGCTCCTTCTTTCCCCAAAACTCTTCAGTTTTTCCTCATTCTTCTTTTTAGTTATTTCACTTTTATTTCTCCCCATTCTCCCTTCCCCATAATATTGTCATTCACCCATCATTCCCTTCCTATGACTCTCTATCCCAGAATGGATTGCTTTTTTCACTGATCATCCTTGAGCCACCAAGGGCTCCAGATTTCAGGGCAGGGGTATATCTATAAACCCTGACACCATAGGAGGGGTAATGTAATGATATTGTCTTGCACATGCTCAGTCTTTTTGCTTCACTACAACTCTTTAAGATTGAGGATTACCCTTCAGATTTTCCCATTAAATCAAATGAGCAATTTTTAAGGGATGGTATATATTACTACTTATGATATACTGGGTTAAAATGATTTTTCAGCTCTCGAATTTTTCCTTTGTTCATGGACTTTTATTGTGCAGGTCAACATTGATGAATTTTATGCATTTGTCTTTCTTGCTGTTCCCCATAGCATTAAAATAAGACGTTTAGTGGCTGTAACAATGTCATGTGCCTAGCAGGTCTTTAATTAATGTGGGTTAAATTGAATTAAAATGTGTTCATATCACTGATATATAGTGAAGTGAGCACAACCAGAAGAATGTTGTGTACAGTGATAGAAATGATGTTTAATGAAGAACTATGAATGACAACTATTCTCAGCAAGATGATGATCCAAGACAATCCCAAAAGGTTAATGACGAAACATACCATCCACCTCCAAAGAAAGAACTGGTATTGATTGAACACAGACTGAAGTGTGGTATTTTTCACTTTCATTTTTTCTTTTATTCAAATTTTCTTATACAAAATACTAATATGGTAATGTTTTACATAATTAAAAAATAAAAAAAAAGTTCATCTATGCCCAAAGTGCTATAGAATTGTGCATACCCTTTGATCCAGCCATACTGCTACTAGGTTTATATACCAAAGACATACCCCAAAAGAGAAAAAGACCTTTTTGTACAAAAATATTTATAGCAGCTCTTTTTGTGGTAGCCAAGAATTGGAAATCAAAGAAATGCCCATCAATTGGGGAATGGCTAAACAAGCTGTAATATATGATGGTGATGGAATATTATTGTGCTATAAGAAATGACAAGCAGGCTGATTCCAGAAAGGCCTGGAAAGACTAATATTAACTAATGTATAGAGAAGAGAGCAGAACCAGGAGAACATTGTGCACAGAGACAGCATTACTGATTGAAGAACTGTGAATGACTTAACTATTCTCAGCAATACAATGATCCAAGACAATCCCAAAGGACTATTGATGAAACATACTATCCACCCCCACAGAAAGAACTGATATTTATAGAACAGACTGAAGCATGCTTTCTTTCACTTTCTTTCATATTTTTCTTTACTCAATTTTTTTGTACAAAATGACCAATATGGTAATGTTTTACATAATTACACATGTATAACCTATATCTGATTGCTTACTGCCTAAGGGAGGGGGCAGGGGAGAGAGGGAAGGAGCAATAAAAATTGGAACCCAAAACTATAAATAAAAATGTTTTATTATTTTTAAAAGTATTCATATCAAATGTTTTAAATTTTCTCTCATATTATTGAAAATAAAGAGAAAAATAGAATCTTTTACATATTTTTTGGAATTAGAATTAATATTAGGCCTATTGGCATATAGATTTTCATGGAAAATCAGAATTACAGAAGCTGTTATCTCAATAAAACTGCCAATCAGCAATTTCATCTAATCTTTGCCTCCCACTAGTTGGAATCTCTCAGTTGAAGTGGCAATGCTAATTCTGCAGGAAAATGCTCAGGAATAGCCTTTCTTTACTTGCCAGAAGAATTTCAAAATAAAGATTTTCATGTAGGTGTCATGCTTTAGTGGATAGAGAGCAGGCCTTGGAGTCAGCAAGATCGGAGTTCAAGTTCTACCTCTGACATATGATATATGACCCTGGATAAGTCTCTAACCCTCTTAGTGCTCCAGCCAACTCTGAGATTATAAATTTCAGAGAAGGTGCTGACCTGCATTGGTAGAGGTAATTTCCTCACTGGGAGTTCCATATACCAATGAAGTCAAAAGTCTATTTCCCATTAATTTTATTTTTGCAAGGCAATGAGAGTTAAGTGACTTGCCCAGGGTCACACAGCTGGTAAGTATCAAATGTCTGAGATCAGATTTGAACTCAGGTTCTCCTGAATTCAGGGCCAGTGCTTTATCCACTGCACCACCTAGCTGCCCCCCCCCCCCATTTAAATTTAATGGAGTGAGAGAGAGAAGGGAAGAAGAGAGGGGGTTATCTATCTTGAAATAAAAGAATATTATAAAAATGTGTATTTGTTTTTCTTTTTAATTAAAGACTCATTTTTCATGACTCAAATCAGAGAAGGTGGCAGGAAGTGCTGAAGGCAACTGATTATACAAACCTAGCTAAGTTCTCCAGGGAAATGTGAAAATTGAATTGATAGATAGACATAGATATAGATCTATAGATAACTATAGCTATAGATATATTGCAGAGAAATTATTCTCAGAATCAAAATATGATAAAAAACCAAACCTTCAAGTTGATAAAAATCATTAAAATGAGGTCTTATCTCATAATTTCCTGAAACTTTATGGGTGGTAGCATGTCTCTTTTGTGAATATAAGACCACATTTTGGGACTGGTAAATTTAAATCCCAGCTTCTGAGAACCATGTGTGATGTTGGTATATTTTGTTCTCCTTTTATACAGGATGGAAATAATGTTCAGTGTCTACCTGGTAAGAATATTGTGAGGATCAATTAAGTCCAGTTAGTACATAGATCTTATCATAAGAATATAATTAGAAAGATAAAATAATTTATATAATTATCTGTTATATAATTTTTAATGATTCTTCCACAGAAGTCCTAATCTGGTCCCTCATTATGGTATGGAAAAGACTTTAACTTCTGGAAGAATAGGCAAGAGGGACCCAAGTTCTAGCACGTTCTTCCAAGATGGAAAGGGTCCAAGTATGAGTTGTATGTTTTATTGTCCAAGAACCAGCCTAAGTTTGGAGAGGCCTGCTTCAATAGAGAGAGAACTTTAATGGATAAAATCAGAAATGCTGGTAGTTATTTAGATTTTTATAATTTTTATTGATGGCTCTTGAAAATATCACCTTCATTTTCAAAAATATCCCTCCTCATACCTATCCTCTTATCCAGGAAACTCCCCCTTCTAACAATAATTTTCTTTAAAAACAACAACAACAAATACATTAAATATGTCTGATGGTATATATAGTGTTTGAAACCCATAGTCCCCCACCTATGAAATGAAATTAATTTTTTCACCTCTTTTCTGGGGTTTAGTTGGGATATTATAATTACATTGCATTTTTTTGTTTTATTGTTCTTCCAATTTATATTGTGATATATATGTATATATATATTTCCTCACTCTGTTTTATATCATTTCATGTCTGAATTCTTCATATTCCATTATGTTTATGTGCCACAATTTCTTTAATCATTCCCCAATTGATAGGCATCTGTTATTTCCAATTATTTTTTATCACCAAAAATGCAATGGATATCGAAATGGCAAGATTTGTCAATTGCTTGGATATATGGGTTGGATAGTAAAGACTTCAGGATGACACTGAGGTAATGAAACTGGGTGAACAGAAGGATATTGGCACCCTCAAAGGAAACATTTCATTATATCTTCAATTTCTTATGACTGAAGCATAATCCTGAGATATTCAAACTCATGTTTCTTCATATTGAAAAAGTCTTTCTCTTGACTCCTTGCAAAATTTGTTGTCTATTATGGAAATTATGAAATGTAACCACTATCTACCTTGAAATTTCAAGAGTGCAGTTTTCCTCTGACAGTGATCTGTAGATCTGAGCTATTGAGGCTTTGTTGTCTCTATTTAAAAGTCCTAGAAAGCACTGTTGTTGTTGTTGTCGTTGTTGTTGTTGTTGTTGTTGTTGTTGTTGTTTTGAGGGGAGGGGTATTATTTCTTGCAGCATAGTATTCTGGATTTTTTATTTTCCTATTTTTCTGGGAGATCTGTTATCATTAGGTAATCTCTGAATGTCCTGTTTTTAAGAACAGTTCATTTGATTTATAAAGAATTTATGTGTTGTCTTAAAATTGTTAACTTTTGCTTCCCTTTGCTTCCCCAAATTTTCTTCCATTTCTATATTTTTATGTTCAGAACTTATTTTTCTTTCAGAGAGCCACTATTTTTGGTGAAAATATCATTTTGTTCTGTCTTCTAAGTCTGTACCCTACTGTTTGTGCTTTTAAATTTTGTGTTGAGAACTCTGATTATGAACCCAACTTAATTCCTACAATCTTTTTAAAGTTTTATTTGTTCTTTGAAATACATTGGACTTTCCTCCTATTATTTCATGATCTCTGAGAAATCTTCAGAATTATCCTTTTGAATAAAGAGTTTTGGTTCAATTTCTCTTCATAGTAAAATATTTGTTCACAGTTTTGTGGCCTTTCCAACCAGTTTTAACTCATCATTCCTTCTACCTTTAATGCTTGATCTATTTGTGAACTCAGTTTATATTTAAGCTTTCCCCCTCAAAGTTTTGGTCTTTCAACCTTTATCTTACACCTGGTTACTTGTCTCTCTTGGCTCTCTATTTAGTCTTTGGTTTCTCCACCTTCAACTGTTGCATCAATTCTGCTCATCCCACCCCACCCCGACCAAAGTGGTTTCCTCAGTCTCCTTCCATTACAATTTTTCACTTCATGCTTTGTGGCCTGTCCAGATCCCTTGTTCAAATTAAACTCAAAATGGAAAAGAATGACCTTGCCTTGGTTTCCTATCCTGAGGAAAACTCAGGCATAGAAGCTCTTTTCCTCTGTTGACTCTACACAACACAATGTCCTGTGTCATATTATGCTGACCATGTTTCCTTCACCCCCTCTAGCAGTGCTCTCCTTCTTTTGAATGTATGGCCAGAATCAGTATCTACCATTTTAATGGGGCAAGAGGTAGAGTTCAATTTCAGTTGCTGTCATAAGGGGACTAGGTAAGGGCCCTACAGATCACATGTCAAGGAAAAGCCTGAAGATAACTTATTGCACACTAAGCCTAGCATAGAGAAAATAAGGTGAGGAATGAAGATGCTGAGTAGGAACCCTAAATGTTTAACTGTTCTCAGATTGTTTCATTGTATCTTATAAACACTTTCTGTTTTCTTAGCCAGTAGAGTGAGCACTAGTTAGCCTGTATCTAGTGCATAATTTTTTTCTGAGGTTTTGGGATTTTAAAATTTTGCAGAAAATATATGCTTTGCCATTTTGCTAATCATGTTATCTGTCTGAGTATTAAATCAAGTATTAAATAATTATTTCAAAGTACTCTATGACACAAAGCTTTAGAGAAATGTTCAGTAACTAGAAAAGATTATTAATGAAGATTATTAATGAAAAAAATGAAGCTTTGGATGTTGGAGCTTTGACCCTGTTATTATCTTCTTCTTCTGAGGTTGTATTGTGGTCTACCTTACCCCCAAAGAAGTTTTCGATAGTCTTCTGCTTTCTCTGCCTACTCATTCTGGCTTACTATTTCTTGGCTTTTAACTCCTTCTTAAAGTGTGGCTCTGCTTCCAGGACACACTGTTCCAGCTACAGCATGGACCGGGGGATGATTGGGCTTCTTTTCAGCCTGCCTGGCCTCACTTTTATTTGATTTTAAACTCTCCACTGGGGGGTGGGGCTGCTTCTCAGTTCAGATCCTGTTCCCAGCTTCAGAGGGTCCCAGGTGTTTTGGTTTGGGGGGGGGGGCAGGTTTTAATCTCACCTGGCCTGTTCTTTGGTCTGGAGATAACCTCAAGCCTACTTACTAAACAACCAACCAGCAAAGCTTTTTGTAGTGTGGTTTTTAGCTTTTATGAGCCTGCCTGCTCCCCTCCCCCACATAGGCCTCCCACCACTTAGGATTTCTTCCTGGTTCCCCGCTGCAGTGGGGCAGTCAAATCCTTCCCCCCAGTCCACTGGTACCCTTGCACTTACCCTCCCTGGGCCAGCCATTCAACCTGACCATGCACTCGGTTCCAGAAGACACCAGTACTGCAGCTGATTCAGAGGCACTGGGGCAAATTCCTCAGGTGGGTGTCTGGTGTGTTGGTCCGATTGTGGGGTTAGGCTTTATTTGTGGCCCAGCATGGCCCCCTGAAATCTACCTATAGCTGGAGAAAACTCTCAGCCTGTGTTTTTTTTCTTTTTCTGCTCCAAGGGTTCTTTTATTGCTATTTTTGGGGTGATTGTATCAGGAGCTCTGTGCATTTAATGTCTTTCCTCCGCCATCTTGGCTCCACCCCCATAAAAAAACTTACATTCTAATAATTCAAAACAGCACATACAGGGTGCCAGAGTTGGACGGCATGGGAGGCGAATTCCAATAATAGGCAAAGGAGAGATGTTTATTTTTAACCCTAGAGACAGTAGGAAACCATTGGCGTTTATTTAGTATGGGAATGACATGATTAAATCTATGCTTAAAGAAGCTTGATAGTTCTGTGGAGGATAGATTAGATTGGAGAGACACTTGAGTCAGGGAGACCAAATAGGAAATCAATGTAATAGACCAAGTGAGATACCTGGGGCCTTGAACCCTGAGATGATGATGATTAAACCCAGGGAACTAATAAAGTCACTAAGAGAATGGAGACAGAAGAAGGTACAGAACAGAGCCTTGCAGAATACGTATAATTTGTGGGTGGGGTGGGGGTGGTGGTGGTGGTGGTGGTGGTGATAAAAGGGTATAATGCAGCCAGTGTAAGCATTTACACCTTAGAAATCATTAAACTCTACAAATCAAGGTTTAATTTATCATTTTGTTGATTTTCTGTACTTAGGGAAGTAATGGAGAAAAGATTCTTAATGTATATTAGACTTAAAAGTATGTCTTGTGTATATTTTTTTCTCAGAGAGCTGGTTGTTAAATATTTACCATCATACCCCTGGATAAGACTGACAAACCTAAAAAAGAGAGTGAGATGTAGTGGTCAGACAGAAGGAGAACCAGGAGAGAGTATAATAACAGAAACCTAGAAAAGGGAATATTCAAGAGGAGAAATGGGTGAAGACAGTCAAATACAGAAGAAAGTTCAGGAATGGAAAGAACTAAGAAAAGACTATTAAATTTGTCCATTAAGAGATCATTGGTAGGGGCAGCTAGGTAGCACAGTGGATAGAGCACCAGCCCTAGAATCAGAAATACCTGAGTTCAAATCCGGCCTCAGATACTTGACACTTACTAGCTGTGTGACCCTGGGCAAGTCACTTAACCCCAATTGCCTCAAAAAAAAAAGAGAAAGAAAAAAAAAAGAAAGCAAGAGTTTTAAAATGTTCAAAAAAAAAAAAAGAGAGATCATTGGTAAGTGGAAAAGAGCATCTTCATTTGAGTAATGCGATCAGAATCCAGATTACCAAGGATTGAGATGTGAGTAAAAGATGAAGCAAAAGCAGAGGATATGTTCAACTTTTTCTAGTTTGGCTGAGAACAGGAAGAGCTAGAGTATGATAACTTGATGGAACTGTGTGGTCTAGTGAGTGTTGGTTTTTGTTTTTTTTTTAAAGCGTGGTGGAGACCCATATGTTTGAATGCAGTAAAGAAAGAAACTATAGGAAGGGACACATTGAATATTTGAGAGTGGGAATGATTGAGGAGATAATCTGTTAGAGAAGTGGAGAAGATGGGAAGAGATTGGATGAAGAGGACATCACGTAGAGGTGTTAGCACTGGCAAGGGGTATTGTGTGTGTGGGTACATGCACATGCATGTCTGAATACATGGATGTATATATGAAGAAAGTGCCTTGTAAATCAGAAAACGCTATATAATTATCAATTATTGATACTGTTGTCATTTAACCTAACATAGTACTCTGTACAATGCAGATTGTTAATATGTTTACTGAAAATATTTGAATAGAATTTAACTTAGGGCTGGAAAAAACCTTAGATACTACCTAATTCAGCATCCTCATTTTCTAGGTGAAGAAACTAAGGTCATGAATAGTTAAGAAATTTGAATAATGGGGGCAGCTAGGTGGGCAGTGGATAAAGCACTGGCCCTGGATTCAGGAGGACCTGAGTTCAAATTCAGCCTCAGACACTTGACACTTACTAGCTGTGTGACCCTGGACGAGTCACTTAATCCTCCTTGTCCCACCAAAAACAAACAAACTAAAAACAACAACAACAACAAAAGGAAATGTAAATAATGGAAGATCTAGAAGAATCTTAGATATCAATTCGTCCTTAGACACACAGTTAATTAATGTCAGAGTGAGACCTAAGAGAGGAGTGCAGTAATCTTTCCACTGGCCCACAATGATAACTAAAAGCACAGTGCCAGGCCAGTAATTAACTGGACCTTTTGTTTTTGTGAGATTGAACCAATAAGCCGGTATCATCCTCGCAAAAAGAATGTTAAGAATTCTGAAATTGGATTTCTCTTTGGAGAATGAAAGGCAGAAATCCTGTAGTGCTGCAATCTAAACTTTGGGTGGCTTTCTATAGTTCCCTATATGAAAGAAACTATGTCACTTTTGTCATTTAAATGTCTAAGGCCCTCCTGAGCCAACCCCATCATTTTCATTTCCGGAATTCCCTTTTAGTTTAATCCAATAGCTGGCAACACAAGGTAATAAGGTGGTTGATTTGCAACCATATTGTTTTACATAAACACTCCTTTTGTGCTTTCCCCCAGCTCTCCCAATTCAGAGTCAGGAATTTCCTCAAACTGCCAATTGTCAGTCTTAAATCCATCACTCCCACCCCCACCTTAGTTTACTGGGAAAAATGCCGACTAATGGAGCATGTAAGGGGCTCACTTTTAAACAGCTCAATGAGCCACCAATATAGTCAAGCCTTAGATCAGCATTTTAACACTAAATTAAGATCCTGACGCCCATGAAATGGTTTAACAGAGTTTCTTTTAGTCTTGAACCTTTCCTCCTCAAAGCCCAGCATAGAGTGGCGCAAGGAAGGCCCAAAGAGCTCTAGGAAGTTATCATTATCTCCTGACTGAATCAATTCCATAAGAGACATCACCTCAATAGCCACCCTTCCTGCCCCATCCCGCCCCCCTCCACCCCTAACAGTCATTTGGACATCCTGTAACCTGAAACCAATACTTTAAAGCAATTGAGTGTGGGGCAGAAGACAAAGCCTGCTGCTGCCTCCGGAATAGTTGGCCCCCAAATGTTTATCAGCTCTCTGACATAGCCTTGTCCATTTAAAGCTCACAAACTGTTATTTACTGGCTCCTTCACATCTAATAACACAGCTTTTGAACAGGTGGTGAAAATGGAGGGTGATTAGCTAGACCTCCATGGGAGATGCGCTGTGTGTGTCTGCGGGTGGTCTCAAGCTCCTTTAGCCCAGTGCCCACATATGAAGACATTGTAAAAAGCTTCCAATTTAGGAGATAACAAGTCTGTGTTGTCTGTTTGTGTAAAGTACCGTCCAAGTTACAGCTGGAATGGCTTGCTGTCCAGCAAACATTGCCAGGGAAGGTTAAAAGTTCAGAATAATCAGAAACACCACTACCACCCCCCTTCCCATACACACACCCAGCTCCTTCTGCTTTGTTGAGCAGTCTCAATGATGGAACAATCCCAGCAGCCGTGCTTCATGAACTCTTGAGGAATTTTGGTAAAAGCCGAAAATTTTAATGATAGTTGAGTAAACCCAAATTATAATGACTCCAAAAAGCTCACAAGCGGCTGTTTTTAGGAGTTTCTGCCTTTTATGATTCAGTTCTTCACTGAGATGAATTTGCCAAGTCACCGAAACTGCCATTTGTTCTTCTCAAACATTGTCCACTATGTGCAAAGCCCAATAAATGAAACTAAGGCCCAGTGAACTGTTCCTGTGCCAGTAGAGACGAATTAAATGTCGATCCTCACAATTCTCCAGGTATGTACCACAAATCCGCTAGTAGTGACAGGAACAGTCTAGAGCTCCTAATGGATCCCGTTGGTAACACTGATATGATGGTAGAGGTCTCCAAAGAGTCACTCCCCTCATCCCAGTAGTTTGTATGTTGCTATGAAGGAACTGGGGCAGGCCGGTGGTAAAGGCTTATAAAGCATTTCTATTGAAACGCCTAAAAATCTCATTATATTAATTACAGCACATCTATTTTAACCTCTGCCAGTCCAAAGAGAAGACATCATTTTAATTTAGTGTGGCTAACAGCAAAATCTTGCTTCTAGAAAACTGACCAAAAGCTGGAGTAACTAGCATTCATGTTAGCCATCAATAAAAGCATAAAAATGTCTTCTAGTCAATAGGACTGAATTACCACAAAGCGATAAAAAGGACTGAACAGACAGAAAGAAATATGGATGAGGGGCCAATTTCATGGATAACAACATCAACTTTTTTTTGCCTTGAAAGATTCCAGCAAATTCCACAAACTCAGACTTCCTTGTTTTTCTAGAAATTATTCAGCTCCACTTATAATTAGATGATAAAATTAAAATACAATCATTTTAATCCTTGAATACATGTGTGTATACACACACATACACACATATACACTCATACACATACTCTTTGACTGAAGCTGACTGCAAACCTGCTAAAATCAGTGACTTAAACCCAAATCTATAACCTGCTCAAAAATCTTCTTTTTGCCTGGAAATGGAAGCCCCGAGATGAATTTACCAACTTGACCTTTTCTACTTTCTACTTCCCTCTTTTCCAGCTTCCTTGAAGGCCATCTTTAGAAATGTGGGAAAGCATAATGTCAAAGCTTTTAATTTCCAGCAAGAAAAAGCCACCGGCCGAGAAGGCAGTCAAAAAGAATAACCACATAAAAGCAGAATTCCAGCTGTTCACGCTTCAGTGTTTGGCATCATCCTTGCTATAAATGTGAAAAGTGGAGGTTTGGAGAAAGAGGGTTCTACCAATATGAACTTCTTTCAATGTGGATATGGGCAATCTTTGACAAAGCTTTAGTGAGATCCAGAATGCAAACTAGTCTAATTCAAAGACTTAACTTTAACAATTAAGCTGTGTCTTCACCCACATAACATTCTACTGTGACCAAAGAACAGGGCTTTGAGTATGTTGGGGGAGGAGCTGAATTTTAAAACATATTTTTTTCTCAGTAAAATAACAATTTTCCAGCAAAACAAAGTTTTTGTGTGTTTTTCTTTTAAAAACCTGTTTTACTTACAACTGTATGTGCAGAAAGTTTTAGCTCATCAGTTGCCAAATGTTTTCAAATCATATCTGGTTTTTTAAAATCAGATGTTTGCTTTCCAGTGGATATTAAAATGGCCTATGAAATTACTTTCAAATTGCCTATGAGCCCAATACTCATACTTACTTGATCAATTTTATATTTCATAAACATGTCATCAACATTTCTACCTCACCCTACCTCCTTATTCACTCATTCAAAAACATTAATTAAATGGATAGAGATATTTTCACTCTGTCTACTCCCTCCACTAACCTGTTTACCAGAGAAGTGGAGCTTTGACCAGATAGGGATTCCAGGTCCAACAATGATGGCACTGAGCTTCCCTCTGCTCCTCAGATGGTCTAGCTCAAGCCAGAAGTAATCAGAGATCTCTGTCAGCGACCAGTCAACTGTAAGAGAGGAGAGGTAGACAGAGCAAGGGCACATTATATGCCCTCTCCAGTGAAATATTTGTAGTCCCTTGCAAATATGTAGGATATGCACAAACACCTGTGAACCTACATTATAAGCATCATCATTTAACATAGCAAACTTGGTCACTGGCCTGGAACTTTTATGGTGGCCTTTGAGTTTGTGGATTGCAGAGGCCAACTATCAACATCCATCAACTTGCTTGTGTCTCTAACCTCAATCCATGGATATTATTACTATCTCTATGCTTTATAAGTGCTTTCTTTTCCTTAGTTGTCTCCAAAGATGAATTATTTTGATTAGAAGTGGATCTGACCTAAGACACTTGACACTTAGTAGTTTTGTTACCCTGGGCAAGTCACTTAACCCCAATAGCTTCACTAAAAAAAAAGAAAGAAAGAAGTGGATTACCTCTAAATTCAGTTCTCCTAATGCTCCTTCTCTACAGAGAGGTCTGCTTGGGATCAAGAAAGACTTGGTTAATTTCTCTGAGGGCACCAATATGCTTATTTTACTATCTCTTTCCTTTTGTTTTGTTTTGTTTTAGTGAGGCAATTGGGGTTAAATGACTTGCCCGGGATCACACAGCTAGTGAGTGTTAAGTGTCTGAGGCCGGATTTTTTTGAACTCAGGTACTCCTGACTCCAGGACCAGTGCTCTATCCACTGCACCATCTAGCTGCCCCATCTTACTATCTCTTTCAAGAGATAGTGTCAATACTCACAAGCTACAAAGATTTGCTCTTTTTAATATTCTCTAAGGATGCAACACTAGTTTATAGCACTTTCCTTAGAACACATTTCATACTCTATATAGACATCTGATGACATATTGAGTTAATAAAATCTATTTCTTACCAACTCAACTGGCCTCTATTGGCCTGTCTTGGCCCTAGAGCAAAATGGCTTGGATAGCACTATCTACTTACCACTACCCTATTTGGGATCAGTTATTTTGGTACAGAACACTATGGAACATCTGCAACTTTTGTCATTTTTAAATCATTAGAATATTCTTTATCTGGGAATAAAACTTGAATTCTTCAGACAAATTCCTAGGAATTATCTACTAAGTCACAGATGATTTGCAATCTGTATTGGTAGAGGGGAAATCCATATTAGAAGTTCCCTAACCTGAAAAAAACACCACAATTCCTTCACAAATGTGCAAGGCCCTATACCACGTGTTAGAAATACGAGGGTAGTTTAAAACACAGAAACATTGGATCATGAGACAGTTTAGTGTATGAGAAAGGGCATTCAACTGGGAGTGAGAGAAGTGTTCAAATTCTACCTTTGTTATTTTTTGGCTAGCCTTAGCATAGTAAATTAATTAATCTCTGCAGGCCTCAATTTCCTTATCCTAAATGATGTCTAAGATCCCTTCTACCTCTTAATGGTATGCCTTCAGTAAACTAATAGTTTAATGGAGAATAAGGGCATGTGTGCAATGCCTAAATTGCTATAGAAAATGAGTTAAGTGCAAAGGAGAGATCCAGATGAAATTTGAGGAAAGAGAAATAACTTTCCTTTGGAGGGGAGAAGGTCATTGGTTCACATTGCAAGTATATGTCATGAAGGAAGTTATATCTGAGTTGGATATCTAAGGAAGGGAGGGATACCAAGAGATGGATAAAGAAAGGGGCTTATTCCAATTATGGGAGGATGGTATTAACGAAGGCCAAGACATGATTAAGGGATAGACAGAAAATGGAAGATGGGAAGGGAATGTATGAGATCAAGTCATGGAGGTGAGTTGATGCCAGATTATGGACATCTTTGAATACAATCTGCAGGTTATACTTTATTTGGAAAGCAGAGGAGAACCATAGAAGTCTTTTAAGTAGAGAAGAGATATGGTCATTCCAGTGAATGAAGAAGACCAATCAGGAGGCTACTTGACTGGAAGTTATTGGACTTGAGGTCTGGGGAAAGGTTGGGGATTGGGATATGGATCTGAGACTCATCAGCAAAGAGGTAACAGGGGCAGCTAGTTGGAACAGTGGATAAAGCACCGGCCCTGGATTCAGGAGGACCCGAGTTCAGATCTGGCTTCAAACACTTGACACTTACTAGGTATGTGACCCTGGGCAAGTCACTTAACCCTCATTGCCCTGTGCAAAAAAAGAAGAAGAAGAAGAAAGAAAGCAAAGAGGTAATAATGAAGATTACGAGAGTAGATGAGATTATCAACATAGAAAGCATATAGTCAGAACTTTTCCATTTTGATAAGATCTCCCAGAATTATTATTTTGGTCCTTCAACCACCCAGGTCACTTTTACGTCATGATAAGGCAGTGAGGTTGATAAGCCATTCTTGATTTAAATAACACAGTTCCTTAACAGGTGTCTCATGGTATAGTGGACTCTGGGCCTGGGAGTCAGGATGACCTGAGCTCAAATATAGCTTCAATCACTTATTAGCTGTGTGACCATGGGAAACTGACTTAACCTCAATTTGCCTCAGTTTCCTTAATTGAAAAATGGGTATAATAATAGCACCTACCTTACAGGGTTGTTCTGAGGATCAAATGAGATAATATTTGAAAAAAGTGCTTACACAGTGCCTGGCACATAGTAGGCACTATATGAATGCTTATTCCTTTTCCTTTCCTTAACTATTAATTGTTTATCTGGCTTCTCTAGTACAAAAAGCCCATTTATTATTCAAAGATCTATAATTTCATCAGTGTGAGCACTCCCTTATTTGCACAAATTATACTCTCTCTATAAATAGGAGGTCTTTGAGAGTTTCCAATATATTACCCTGTCTTAGAAATATCATGAGAAGGGGCAGTTAGGTGGCTATATATCATGAGGTAACTGAACCAAGTTATTATTGGGTAAAAGAAAGGGAGAAGAACATAATGGATAAGACACTAGGCTAGGAGAATAAAAAGCCTGGGTTCTCATCTCTATTTTATATGGCTCTGTAACCTTGGGTAAGTTGCTTTCTTTTTCTCTGTCTTGGTTAATTCATCTTTTTTTTTTTTTGGTGGGGCAATAAGGGTTAAGTGACTACCCAAGGTCACACAGCTAAGTGTCAAGTGTCTGAGGCTGGATTTGAACTCAGGTCCTCCTGAATCCAAGGCCAGTGCTTTATCCACTATGCCACCTAGCTGCCCTCCTAATCCATCTTTAAGATAATAATAATAATCATCACTGTCCTACTGAACTGAAAAGGTGGAGGGTTTTTTTGGGGGGGCTAGGATAAAAAACTGAGATTTTGATGCTGGTCTTTTTTTTTTCTAAGCAACACTTACCCCCAAAAGACTGTGATCATTATAATTCATCTGCCACACACTAAAAGCTCTAGGCTAGGCAACTACCACCACCTCTTATTCTCTCTGCTCCTATTTTCTTAATCACTGACTACCTAGAAGCAAACCATCCCCAGCCCTCACCTTCCCTTCCCCATCATCCACACCCTACCCCACCTACTATCCACTCCAACTTTGATCTAATCTGATCCAATCCAACCCACCTGCACATTTCCCTCTCTTACCCCTTCCATTTACTTGCTCTCATGGACACCTTCAGGCCTCCTCCTTCAGGCAACACTTCATCCCTGACCATCCTTTCCAGCATGAGTTATGACAGCATTCACAACTCTCAACACACTGAGTAAGGAAGTTAGAATAGTCTTTGCTCCCCACTTCCACTTATAGACCCTCCCTTTGCCATCATTCAGTAGCCCCCAATCCTTTGAACTTCAGTTGATTAAAATTTCCACACTAATTAAATCACAGGGCACCAGACTCTAGGTCATTCTCCTTTCTTCCTAAAGAAGTTCATTGCCTTCTCCTAAACTCTTGCCTGTATATAGTGGGATTTCAACATTCATGTGGGTGCTCCCTTAAACTTCCTAACCTTCCAATCTCCTAAAATACCATAACCTACTCCTACATTCCACCTCATCCATAAACAAGGATGGTCACATCTTGGATTTCATCATTCCCCATAAATGATCTGCTTCTTTGATCAAAAACTGACATTCTTCTTTCTATCTGGCCATACTCCCCTATCATTCCATCTCTCCTTATACATCTTCCTTCCTAGACCTATTCTTTGTCCTCATTACAAATTCTAATCTCTACACCTTGGTACTCTCTCAAATCATTACCCCTACTCTAATCTCACTTTACTCTCTTTCCCATCTTGATCATATAGTTAGCCAATTCAACTTGAGAGAAATCACTATTAAATAACTAATTGTTAATCTTGGGGAGACAGGATTTATTTTTCCTTTCTGAACCCTTATTAGGTGTCTGAAACTTTATTAGGCCAAGCCAGCCTCTGAAGGACATTATTGATAATGAGACTGGATTTACTTTCTCCTCAATCTTGTTCATTCCCCACCCAAATGAGGAACCTCATTGTATTCTGCTCAGGTTTGGGTGGGGATAAATTCTTTGATTATGTTGCCCAAGGCTGGGGGTAATTTGGAAGTAAATGACAAGATCAAAATCTACAAGGCCCTCATTAGAATAGGTCCACCTCTCATTATAATATTCATTCTTTCTCATTAGTTGTGGTTTTTTTTTTTTTTTTAGTGAGGCAATGGGGGTTAAGTGACTAGCCCAGGGTCACACAGCTAGTAAGTGTTAAGTGTCTGAGACCGGATTTGAACTCAGGTACTCCTGACTCCAGGGCTGGTGCTCTATCCACTGCGCCACCCTAGCTGCCCCCTTTCTCATTAGTTGTTAACCAATCAGAGTTGATTGTCTCCTCAGGAACATCCACTCTCCCAAGGGCATATGAGCATTGAGTGGGTCCCATGAAGTGTCTTTGGCATTCAAGAGTGTCACTGACCCCTTTTATTAACACTATGCTAGCGTTATTCTTCAGCGAGTTTTTCTATCTCCTTTCCCATTTGACTTTTTAAGCTGTTGTCTTTTTTCTCATGACTCTCCTTCATCGCTCTCATTTCTTTCCATTCTTTCCTCTCTCTCTCTAAATCTTCCTTCTATCTCTCCTACTTTTTCTTCAAAGTCCCTTTTGAGCACTTCCAAGGCTTGAGACCAATTCATATTTTTCTTGGAAGCTTTGGATGTTGAAGCTTTGACTTTGTTATTATCTTCTTCTGAGGGTGTATACTGGTCTACTCCTTCCCCAAAGAAGCTGCCTATCATACACTGTTTTCTTTGCCGACCCATCTCAAGCCAGAAGTAGATGACTGATTGAAATCTGATTCTCTATGGTTGGAAGCTTGGCATGCCTGTGTCCTTCCCCCATTGGGCCGCAAGCATTTGATTCATCCCACTGGTTCAGAGCCAGGGCGCTTCACCCCAACTCCAGCAGAGACTACAGCCACTTCACCCCGAACTACCTCTGAACCCCCTTACCGATCCACAAACAGAGCCTCAGAAGAGTCCACTGAGGAGTCTGTTCCTGGGTGGGTCCAGGTCACATGCTGAGCTCTTCTTTCAGTCTGATCAACAGGTGATCTCAATTGACATTTCTGGCTGGAAAATAGTCTCACTCTATTCTTATGTGAGTTAGGCTGCTTTGGGGTTTTTTATGGCATTATTTGGGAGTGAATGGATGGATTTGTTCGTAGCCTCTCCTCCACCACCTTAATATCTTAACAATTAATTACCCCAAAATTGTGTTACTTGAGCTTTTTATATGTCACAAACCTCATAGTCTTCTACTCTACAATCACTTACCCACCTTGATCTCACTACTTTCCAAGTCTCAGTCTTAGTTAACTGACTCTTTTGCTTCTGCTTGTGTGCTTCTAAAAGAGTTGGCAGAAATTACAACCATCCTGACTGGTTGCACTCTAAATTAATTTTATCTAACATTAGCTAGACCACCCCAGCAACAAAGCAATCTTATTTCTCCTTACTTGTTGGTCTCATTCACCACAGAAATTATTCTAAATGTTCTCTCCTCATATCAAGTCTCCTATATCTCTCTGGTGCTCTATTCTGTCAGTAGAAGACCTCAGATCCTACTTTATTGAGGAAATTACAGCAATTTACTAAGGGCTGCCTCTTCTCCCCGTCGCTTCATATCAAAACCCCTTATTTTCATTATTCACCAACTCCTTCTGATTGCCTTAGGACATTGCAGAGTCTTCTGGAAGAAATTTGCAATCACTCAAAGAGATTTGGACTTTCCATTCACACAGGAGAGAGGAAGTGGATTAAAAAGGTATTTTGCTCAGATTTCAACATTTAGACAGATATCTTATAGAGTATGTATATCTAAGACAGAGAGAACAGATGAACAATGAACTGCAGCAGCTTTCCTTGAGGCCCATCTTTTCTTTGTTTTCTTTCTTTTTCTTTTTTTTTTGGGGGGGGCAATGAGGGTTAAGTGACTTGCCCAGGGGTCACATAGCTAGTAAGTGTCTGGGGCTAGATTTGAACTCAGGTCCTCCTGAATTCAAGGCCAGTGCTTTATCCACTGTATCACCTAGCTGCCCCCGCATCTTTTCAATAATAACATTTTACCTGTGTTATTATATGGAGGCAAAGAAGGGAATGTGGTGCCTATGACAGTTCCAAACACTGTACAAAGCAGTTTTTACAAATATAATCTCATCTGATGCTCCTAACAACCCTGCCATTATCCTCATTTTACAGGCAGAGGTGAAGTGACTCTTCCAAGAACACATAGCTAACAAGTTTCTGAAGTTACATTTGATTTCAGGCCTTCATAACTCCAGATTCAGCCACCCAGCTGCCTCTTTATGGAAGCAAAATGTGAAACAGGACTGCCTCCAAAGAGCTAAAGATGTGTATCACACAGAGGGCAATGAGAAATGAATGTTGCATGTGATCAGGCTGTAACATATAACAAATGAGAAATTATGAAGAACAAGATTAAAGGAGTTAAGGAATTGTATGACAGGAAGAAAAGATGGGACGGTTAAATGTGAGAGATAAGACGTGAACATAGTGCTCCACTACCAGTACCCTTGTAATGGCAGGATGACAGGAAGGCCCCTAGCATACTGGGTGATCCCCTAGAACATGGACAGAGGTTGACATCGGCATAGTTGAAGGGAACTCCTAAATGAATGAGATCACAGAGCCATTTGCTTATTTGCATCTTCATGAATTCTGGTTGGTTCTTTTCTTTTCTTTTTGCGGGGCAATGAGGGTTAAGTGACTTGCCCAAGGTCACACAGCTAGTAAGTGTCAAGTGTCTGAGACCAGATTTGAACTCAGGTCTTCCTGAATCCAGGGCCAGTGCTTTATCCACTGTGCCACCTAGCTGCCTCCCTGGTTGGTTCTTAATTCAAAAAAATGTTACCAACTACTGAATTAGCCCTTCTGATTTCTCTATCACGTATCGGATATGCTTTAAACATTGGGTAAGAGTATAGTACAAATTAAATACAATTTAATTCATACTCATTGAATAAAATTGAATTATAAGGGACTTCAGATCCTTTTATCTACTACATAAGATTGCATAGCGACCTTATTTTGTACGTTATTTGGTGCTTGGGTGACAGTTGTCGGTATAGAGTTGATCTTTTGGGAAACGTGCAAACTCATTTCCTCAAGCAAATTAAAAGTGGTCATTAATTGACCACTCCTGAATCCAGGGCTGGTGCTTTATCCACTATGCCACCTAGCTGACCCCCAACATTTACTTTTTTTTTTTTTTAGTGAGGCAATTGGGGTTAAGTGACTTGCCCAGGGTCACACAGCTAGTTAAGTGTTAAGTGTCTGAGGCCGGATTTGAACTCAGGTACTCCTGATTCCAGGGCCGGTGCTCTATCCACTGTGCCATCTAGCTGCCCCACCAACATTTACTTTTAATGATAAAATGGAAAGTGTTTGATATTGAAAAGTCTTCATTATCTTCACAATTTTGAAAATAAATGTCAATAAATGTCCTTACAAGCTGTGAGAAGTTGATTTGAAGGTCATTTTATTAGATTGAATTATATAATCTAATAAACATTTATTAAATGCCTACTATGTGCCAGGCATCATTCTCAGTGCTGGGGATACAATTAATAAAAGATAATGATACTGAGCTATATTTACTATCATATCTTAGAGAGGAATAGGATAGATTTTTGCCATAGCAGAAAAGGAATAGATTATACATAAAAATGCTCTATCCTAGTTTGACCCAAATCTAAACTTCAGGAAATTGAATTCGTCATAGAGATATTTGAGTCATACAAACACTGAATACCCCAAACTTCTTCTGGATACATTGACCTACTTACTGATCCTCACACATTACACTCCATCTCCAGTCTCTGTGTTTTTGCACTGCCTTTCCCCTTATTCCTGGAGTGCTTTGCCCCATTACCTACATCTCTTATAATTCCTGTCTTTCGTTAAGGCTCAGCTCAAATGCTACCTTTTGGGACTTTTGGGGAAGTCTTTCTGGATCCCTCTAGTTTTTAGAGCCTTTTCTTCTAAGATTACCTTCCATCTATTCCATATGTGTCTTGTATATAGCTATTTATTAGTATGTAAGCTCTTTGAGGGCAGGTAGGGGAAAAGCTTTAGGAGTTCTCAAGCTAGAGACAGTAAGAGGACCTAACATCCAGTCAGAAAGAGCCAACAGGGGTCCCCTGTTTTATCAGTGGAACAGGAACCAGATACTGTTTGGCAACAACATTGTCTATGCCCACTTCTGGGTCATAGTTAAAAGACTGAAAGGAGCACTTTAAGTCAAGATAGAGCAGAAGCCCCTAAGGGCAGCATTGATTTTGGTCCCAAGGGATCAGGAATCCTGAAGAATAGTATCAATTGCACTCCCAAGGGATCTGGGGACCTTCCTGGGTAAGGACTAGATTGCAGACTAAGAGAGCAGTGGCCACACCTCTCCTCAGATCACACCACCTTGGCAGCATCAAAAATGTACCTTTCATATCTATGGATAAGGAAAGAATTTAAGACCAAATAAGCTACAGAAAGGATCACAGGAAGTAAATTTTTAAAAAATTGATTACATGAAATTAAAAAGCTTTTGCACAAATAAAACTAATGCAGCCAAAATTAGAAGGAAAACAGGATGTATGTATGTATGTATGTGTGTGTGTGTGTGTGTGTGTGTGTGTATTTACCTTCAGTTTCTCTGGTAAAGATCATATTTCTCAAGTGTATAGGGAACTGGGCAATTCCTATAAGCCAACTTATAAAAAGAAGAGCCATTCCCTAGATGATAAGTGGTTAAAAGATATGAACAAACAATTTTCAGAAGAAATCAAAGCTTTCAATAGTCACATAAAAAAATGTTCTAAATAGCTACTGACCAGAGAAATGCAAATCAAAGCATACCACCTCACACCTATCAGATTGGCTAATGTGACAGAAAAGGAAAATGACAAATGCTGCAGGGAATGGGGAATTGTCACACTAATGCACTTTGGTAGAGTTGTGAAATCTAGTCCCACCATTCTGGAGAACAATTTGGAATCACACACAAGGCACCATAAAACTGTACATACCTTTTGATCCATCAATACCACTACAATAGGGGCAGTTAGGTAGCACAGTAGATAGAGTGCTGGTCCTGGAGTCAGGAGAACCTGAGTTCCAATATCACCTCAGACACTAGCTGCGTGGCCATGGGCTAGTCACTTAACCCCAATTGCCTTAAACACCAGGGGCCATCTCCAGTCATCCTGATACATATCTTTGGATGCTGATCCTAAGGGCTTCTGCTACCTCTTGACTTAAAGTCATGATGGCTCTCAAGGAAAGGTTGAGATTGGTGACTTTGCACAGCCTTTCCTCACTTAAATCCAATTTAGTGCAAGTCAATACATCACCCCAATATTATGGTCCTCTTCTGGAATGAAGGACAAACAACAACAACCACCACTACGACATGTGTATCCCAAAGAGATCAAAGAATAGGGGAAAGGACCAATTTGTATGAAAATATTTATAGCAGTTCTTTTTGTGGTGGCAAAGAATTGGAAATGAAAGGGATATATATCAATTGGGGAATGGCTGAACAACCTGTGGTATGATTGAGACAGAATACTATTGTGTTATTTGAAATGATGAGCAGTGTGGTTTCAGAAAAACTGGAGATAACTTATATGAACTCATGCCAAATGTAGCAATGAAAACCAGGAAAACACTGCACACAGTAACAACAGTGTTGTAAACTGTGAAAGGCCTAGCTATTTTGAACAAGCCAATCATTCAAGACAATTCCAAAGGACCCCGATGAAAAAATGCTATCCAATTCCAGGTAGAGGACTAATGAACTCTGAATGCTGATTTAACCATACTTAAAAAAAAAAACTTTATTTTTCTTGGTGTTTTTGTCTTGTTTTATTTTAAGGGCTAATATGGAAATATGCTTTGCATGACTTCATATGTATAAGCCTTATCAGATTGCTTTCATTCTCAAGGAGGAGGGAGGGGAAGGAAGTAGAAAGAGAATTTTTTTAAAAACATTTTTATATGTAATTGGGAAATATTTAATGACATAAATACCAATATATTTTAAAAGAAAAAGGAAAATAAAATAAATGCTTGTTGACTGAATAATTGTATAAATCACAAGGTCGCTAATATAAAAAAACCCCACAAATCTAAACAATTCTCAGATGAAACCTAGCAAATGGGCAAAGATGACAAATGATGAGAACAGTCAATTTGGAAAGACAAGCACACCAATAATATACCATTGGTGAAACTGTGCTTTGGTCTAACCAATCTGGAAAGTAATTTGATAATGTGATAACAAACTTCCTAAAATATCCCTATTTTGATCCAGAGATAACACTGCCAGGCTATAGACTCCAAGGAAGTCAATGGTCAAGGTGTCATATATACCAGAATATTTATAGCAGCTCATTTTGAAGTAGCTAAGAATGGGAAACCAAGTAGATGCCTATCATTTGGTAGGTAGCTATACAAATCATGTTATATATTACAATATTACAGAGCTGTAAGAAATGTTGAAACTGAAGAATATCGAGAAATATAGGGAGGAATGTGAACTGATACAAAATGAAGTCATCATAACCAGGAAGACAATATACAATCACTACAATATTGGAAATGTAAAGAACAACATTAAAAAATAAAACTTGGAATGCTGTGAAATGATTAATAACCAAGACTGGCCACTCAAAAGAGATATGAGAACACATCTCTCACCTCTAGGTAGGAAACTATGGGTGTGGAGCACTGGGGCAGACTTGGTATATTGATTTTATTGTTTTGGCGGGACTATTTTTTCCTCTTTTTTTATTCTTTTATTGTCAAGGAATAGCAAAAGAGAGGGATCATGCTGGGAAATGAAAGTGATACAATGACAAAATATATCAATACAATTTAAATTTTTTAAAAAGAAAGAGAAAGACCTTTCAGGATCCTGAACAAAGCTATTAACTAACAAGGGGTAAGTGAAACTTTCCCCTAAGGAATTGACGTCCTAGGCTTTCTTCCTCTGGGAGTGGGGAGCAAGGCAATGAATGCTTCCTCCCTGAGAAGAGCCCTTCCTGCTGTAACCTCTTATCTATTTCCTCCCCTTGTAGTATTCAATGGTGTTCTAATCTGTGTAGTAAAACCACTTCTTAGAGTCATCGCATCATAGTGGTAGCCTTCTCTTTGGCTCACCATCCCTTCAGTCCCTGAAGAGAAACTGACCCAATTCCTAGCACAAGGGGCTTAGATTGACTTATGTGCAGTCATCCCCTACTTCATCCCACAAACATTTTAGTTTCAGGTGAAGATATTCCTAATTACTGTTTTGATCCTAACTGGCTGGAACTAGAAAAGACTATCTGTTGACCACACTCTTCCTTGGACACCCCACAGAAAACTCAATGAGAAGGTTAGCTTTCTAAGAGACATAGTAATAGCTAATAATTGCATAGTGCTTTAAGGTTTACCCAGTGCATTACATATGTTACCTCATCTGATCCTCCCAACATTCCTGTGAGGCAGGTGCTATTATTATCCACATTTTACAGAGGAGGAAACTGAGGCTAAGAAAAGTTAAGTGACTTGCTCAGGGCTACATGACTTCTAAGTGTCTGAAGAAGGATTCAAAATCAAGTCTTTCTGATTCATCCAACACTCAACTATACCATGTCTTCCTAAGAAGAAACTCTTTTAAACAATGAATGGAACATCAAGAAAAAAATTTTTTCCAGTTTCAGTCGAGTTGGGGGACCACTAGTAAGAGTTTCTCTCCTTCCCAGGTTATCTGTATTCCAGGAGGTCAGGAAACTTCCACAAGGCATTTTTTTAAAAGTATCTCTATACTTCTAATAACTACCACCAATTAATTCACTTCCCAATTGCTGAACAAGCAGCAATGTCTAAATGAAAACAAAGCAGGAATAGAAAAATGCCCTACTCTCCCACTTAGTTTTTCACCATTCACCAAAATATCCCCACCCCATCACACAAGTGTCATTATCCTCGTGGTACAGCTGGATAAACAGAGTCACAGGGAGGTTAAGGGACATGCTCAGGATCACACAGTGAGTCACTATCTAAAGCCAAGAATAAGTCCTTGGTCTTCTGACTTTTGCACTCTTCTCTCATTCTCCCTGTCCTTATATGGTGATTCAATGGGTCTTTTTCTTCTCCTAAAAAAAGGTGGTGGGGAGTGGAGGGAGGGAAAGTGGAAGGGGTAAAATTAATTTGAATGCAGCAACTTTACCCAAGTCCTAGAGTACTGTAGTTCTTTTATGTATTTGGACTGAGTGGGTATACAGAACAGCTTTGTTTTTCAATTCATTAACTTCCACAGGGGGAAAAAAAGACCATCCTTTCTGTTTATAGTAAGGGAACAGAATGTCAAAACGATTGCCATGTGTGTGGTGTAAATAAGAGAGGCCACCAATGGAGACCCTTCTCTTTCATGATGGGAAAATAAAACTTTGTTCCTTGGGATCCAGGGGGAAGTATCCGACTAACCAGATGTCAGAATTTATTTTTTGTTTCCAAAAAAAAGTAGGTAAAATACTGGTGGTTTTGAATTCGTCCCCTCTAATTTTCAGGACCTCAGTGAGTTCTCAAGTGCTTCTATGCATATAAAGGTTTCATGAGAAATTGAAGTCCAGAAAATGTGAGGGAGATGAGAGACTTTCTTAGAACAAAGTGCACAGGGTTATCATGAGATAATTACATCCCTTCAGGATTAAGTACTGAGCTAGGTGCCATTAATTCTCCCTCAAAACAGTAATTGTCCCAAGCTAACTAGGCCCCATGGAATTCTATTATTGTTGTATAACATTTTAATCATAAAGGAATGTGATATTTGTGTATGTCTCTTGCAGGAAGATAAATCTCGTTGTAAACCAAGGCCAGAGGTGACAGGATCACATCAATAACAAATCTGGCCCCCTCATCCAGTGTTCTATCTGCACATACTTTCTCAGTTCATCATCTTTGGCATTCATGCATCCAGAAGCACTTCTGAGAAGAAAAGCATTGAATATGATGAGGCTGCTCATTTTATCTGCCCCGAAGACTTTAAAAATAAAGTTGGAGGGAGCCACTTGTTTATCATTCATGTCCTATTGTATTTGCATAATTAAGATCTACAGTAAAGAAAACATTTCAGGACTGTCAGAGATAATCTTTGAACCTGTGCTTAGCTCCAAAAGTGGTGTATGATTTACAAGGAAATGACTGTTCACTACCCTCTGAGCTAATCAGTTTTAGCAAAGCTTAACCGTGACCTCCCAACCATATTCTAAAAGCAATCTAAATAGTTGCAATCTGGGTTGGCCCAGCCACTCATAGAGGTGGAAGCACAGTTTTCAAGACAGTAGGTTGCTATGCATCATTGTCAGGGAATGGTGCTTCACTGGGAAAGGTGTAGCTAATTCTAGCAGTGAGAAGATTTCTCAAAAGGTCTAAATGGAGATCTCCTCTTCAATAATCATTAGTTGTGTGACTAGGTAAGTAATTTAGCTCCTCTAAATCTCAGTTTTCTCTTCTGCAGTGTAGAAATATTATTCCCATGAATTACTTCACTGAGGAAAGTGCTGTATAAACACTAACGCATCCCTTCAGTGCTGTTGCTACTTTTATACTTTGTATTTTGGTGGGAAGCAATTTTGTAAAGTATAAAAAGTCACTGGACCCCGAGTAAAAAAGAATTTGTTCAGACCTTTACCAGCCCAGGACAAATAACTGAATTTCTCTGAGAGTCAGTTTCCTCATATCTGTAAAATGGAGATAATATTCATACTAATCATGAAATTATTTTCAGGGAAGTGTTTCATAAACCTTCAAGCAGAGGTGAACTGTCATTATCATCTGTGATTTTATCTGTCAATTGTCTACTGATGACAGAGCACAATCTACTCTAAGCTTTCTCATCCTATTATGTTCTTAGTCATATATTCCCGTAAGTCTTCTGTAGAGTACTTAACCAACATGCAAGGGGAAGGGTTGTGGACGTAATAATAATGATACTATAACTTAAATTTCTTTGAAGCAAATTAGTCACGTGTTGGGTAAGGTATTTAAAACTTCCTTAGTTGAAAGATTATGGATTATAAACACCAATATTTCTCCCTTTGCTCTAATAATTCCTCATACTTCCTTTTCCAATTTTCCCCCTTCTACACTTAGCTAGTTGAACTGGCTACTTCAACTCCAATTACAATTTTAGAGTAACATGTAGCCTTTATAACATATAAGAAGCACAGTGAACAGTGTTATAAGCGTGGGAGTCAGCAAGATGGAAAGGAAGACCTAAAATCTGGCCTCAGACACTCATTAACTCTATGACTCTGGGCAAGTCACTTAACCTCTATTTGTCTCAGTTTTCTCAAATGGTCAAATGGGGATAATAACAGCACTTACTTCAGTGTTGTTGTGAGGCTCAAATGGAATAATATTTGCAAAGTGCTTAGCTCAGTGCCTGGCACATAGTAGGCACTTAATAAATGTCTGTTTCCTTCATTACTTTGTAAGATCTTGTGTCAAACTTTATAAAGTAACACATTCAGATGAAACCCATTTGAGATGTTCAGATCAAAAGGAGACTCTATGATATTGGGCTTTAAACACACACACACACACACACACACACACACACACACACACACACACACACACACACACAAAGGAATGGGGTAGTATCTCAGACAATTGTCTTCAAAGGGTGCCAGAATGGGAGGATCACAGATCCAGAGTAGGAAGGGCTCATACCTTGTAAGATTTAGAGCTGGAAGGGACTTTAGAGCTTATCAGTTACAACTCCCTCATTTTACACATGAAGAAATAGTGGCAGAGTTGAGATGTGAACCCAGGTCCTCGGACTCCAAATCCCATGCCCTTTCCACTATACTATACTGTTTTAAATCTAATCCCTTCATTTTACAGATTAAGAAACTGAGGTACCAGGAAGTTGTGACTTGTCACTTGTCATTTAAGTGACAAGGTCACGCAGATAGTAGGTTCAGAGGTGGGATTCAAATCTAGATCCTCTGACACTCTCAGCACCCGATACTACACCAAAGATCTTATTCCAAACTGCTCTGAAGACAGGGAAGAGAGGATGAATTTGACCCTGGAGGAAGGAATGTGTTTCCAGTAGGATAAAGCAAGCAACAAGTAGGTCAGAGTTTGATTGGGAAAGTCAGAGAAGGACAAAGAGAGACAGAGACTGACACAGAGAGAATCTTTATACCAAGGAATCAGCAATCAGTGAGGGTCAGTAATGGGCAGCTAAGTTGGGTTGTGGATAGAGTGTCAGGCCTGGAGTCAAAAACACCTGAGTTCAAATCAAGCCTCAGACACTCACTAGCTGTGTGACCTTGGGCAAGTCACTTAACCCTGTTTGCCTCAGTTTCCTCATCTGCAAAAGGAAATGGAGAAGGAAATGGCAAACCATTCTAGTATCTTTGCCGAAAAAACACCAAATAGAATCAGACATGATTGAAACAACTCAATAACAACAATGAGGGTCAGTTATAAACTAGACAATTCCTTGGGAGTAACAGAAAGCAATCTAAAATAGAACACTTATTCATTGATAGTTTTTGCTTTCTTTGACTTCTTTTATAATAGATCTGTACATGACTGTCAGTACTTCCTTAAAGGGAGTGTTGCTATCAAAAGAAAAGACCTACACAGTTGACATGGTAAAAGGGATCTATATTTTCAGTACAAACTGACAGTATGCCAGAGACCTATGCTGAAATAATTACTCACAAAACTTGTTTACACCACTATTTATCTCAATAATGACTTTTCTGTGGTCTATCAAATGAGATATTTGTGAAATGTTTAACATGTGCCTGGCTCATAGTAGGTGCTTAATAAATGCTTTTTCCCTCCCTCCTTCCTTCTGTTTCATAAGGAGACTATTGCTTGAATAGTACATTATATTTTCCTAAAGTAAGTACAATTCAAATGCTGAGTTCATGGCAGACTGTTTCATTGCTTAAATGTGTTGCTAACTCTTCTTCCCTTGTTTAGCAACAACTTGAATTCATCAATCACTCATTCAGAAGTTGTCCAAATCCAGTGGTGCCAAAGGAGGCTAATGCAAGGACTGCTGCATGTCTCAGCCAGATACAGATTTGCTCAAGATTGGCTTATTTAATCCACATGCATGTGATTTATTGCAAAACAGATTAAACTGGCAAGAGAAATACACTTATAACTCTTTGCAATGCCTCTGAGCTCCATGGGAGATGTCTCTCTAATGGGTTCTTCATTTTGTTTCATAAACAAATATTAACGCCACCAACCTAGATCTCATGAGCAAACCTACTATAACAAATGTGTTGAATATGCCTCCCTTTGAGGAGACTGACTCCAAACTTGGAGTGAGAAGATGAAACAAAAGCATGAAAAAAAAAAAATCAGATCTAGGGCAGCGTGGGTACCTTAATCTCTCTTGTAAAGGAATGGGACCTAGCTAAGGAAGCTGTTTAATCCTGACATCCTGACCTCATGGAGGTGAACTTTCATTATGCACATCCTTGGTATTTAACCAGAGGTCTAGGAGGGATTGAGAATATGCTGAATCTCTCTTTAGTGACCCCTAGTGGTTAACCCCCAAAATGACACTGTGAAGGTAATGGAATTACCTTACATGAACTATACTTTCCTGTCATTGGCTAATAACCTAGAAGACCAAAAGCTCCCAGGAGACTTGTAAGACTGCTGAACAGATAATTCATAGTCATTCTAGATATGTACTATCTCACCCATACTCAGAAAGTATGAGTCTCCTAGCAAACCAGGTCATGGCTTGGGTTTTAGCCCTTTCATTGGTGGATCTTCCTGGAAGAGGTATTCATCTCCTCTAAGAACCACAGCAGTTACAGTAAATTATCTTCTACTTGGCTACCAATTCTCTTAGATGTACAGCCCCATCACAAATACCAGGGGAGCAACCAAAAGTCATCGCTCATGCTTGTCCTTTAGTACATGGTTCACTTGAAGGGACTAAGGTAAAACTCCATTCTTACACACACTTCCCAGAATTGGGGGATTAATGATGAAATCTGTAGTCATAGTATCCACTGAACTTTCTCCCAATTTCTCCTCCCTGAAACAGGATTCTTGGTAGCCAGCCTTTATATCAGAGATATACTCTGCATTGATGGGAAGAACATCCATGCTCAGGGAATAATAGTTTTGACAAATTCTCTAAGTTAAATATGGATCATACAATCCCTTTTTTATCACTTCTTCTTTCTTAATTACTAAGATATGTTGATGGTTTAATTAAACTTTCCCCAAGAAAATTGGCCCTTCCAATAGCCTTCCAAAGTTTATATTCAATTTGGTGCTATCTGAGCAATCAAGGGATCCCTTAATCATGATATTCAGAAGCCAAGACTCTATCTGCATCAACATCAAGTCTTATGTTATAAAATCTGCTCTGCCTATGATGTACTAACTCCAAAATGTCTTGTTATAGCAATAGTGTCATTGAAACTAAAATGAATGTATAAATGACCATGTATGCAGAGTATCTTCTGATTTAATTGAATAAAAACCTATTCAGTGAAGGGGTCCTAGCCACATGGCCAATGCAACCTGCCATGGCTAGAGATGTAGGAACAGAAGAGGCTGCAAGAATATAGGCTGCAATGGGATTCTTCAGCATGACATAGGAGAACCTGACTGAGGAACTGGTCAATGACTGATTGTTAAAGATAAGAAAAGAAACAATAGCTAGCATTTATGTAATCCTTTGTTAAAATGCTTTACATATCTTATCTCATTTGAGCCTCATAGCAATACTGTAATGTAGGTGTTATTATTTTCTCCCATTTTACAGATGAAGAAATTGAGGCTGAAAGAAGTTAAATGATCTACCCAGGGTCACACAGCTAGTAAGTGTCTGAAATAGAATTTGAATTCAGATCTTCCTGATTTAAATTTAGCATTCTAGCTACCATATTGCCTAGCTACAGCCCTCATATAATGATAGTAGTTGATGGTAATGATAGTAATTGTTGGGCAAATCAAATATCCAGAGAAAAAGTGAAGCAATTGATGAAAGGTATTTCCCCAAAAGGCGAAGAAGTTGTCTGTAGGATTGTAGCCAAGACATCAAGTCAAGGAAGCTGTATGCATTGAAAGTATGTCTGAATGTCATTTACATGGAGATAACTGATTTGCTGTCCTATGTGTGGCTGACTCCTTATAGAAGAGCATACAGGTAACAAGAGCTATGCAAAATCTAGTGAAGATTCCAGAGGTCCAAAGAAATGATGGAGTCTAAGATCATGGAGGAAATGCTATATAACCTGTTTGAAAGTATGGATGATCAGGAAGGAGAAATAGAGACTATCAGAATTCCACTTGAGATTGCATCAGGGGTGAGTGACACAGCACTCATTAAAGAGATAGGTGCCCTTCTAGAACCTAGGCCTTTGGGGGCCATCCCTGGATCCAAGGAAGAGGAGGAAGATAATAGGTGCAGCCAAACAGTCCCAATTAGCTACTTTCCATAGAGAAGTGTGAACTCTTTGTCAAGTCAAGAAGCATTTATTAAGTGCTTACCTATCATGCATCATGCAAAGCACTGGGGATACAAATAAAGGGGAAAACAGTCCTAGCTTTCAGGAGCACAGGGACAAGTGGAGGAAAGCACCTGCCAACAATTATGAACAAATAAGATATATACAGGATAAGTGGGAGATAATCAAGAGAAGGAAGACACTAGAATTAAGGGGGATTGAGAATTGCTCCTTATAAAAGCTACAGTTTTTTAAATGTAAATTGTATTTTTAATTACATGTGAGGTAGTTTTCAACATTGATTTCTTATAGGATTTTGACTTCCAAATTTTCCTCCCTCTCCTTCCCCCTCCCCAAGTCGGCAAGGAATCTGATATAGGTTATTGTATTAATTGTATTGTATACAATATATGATTGTATACAATCATGTTAAACATATTTCCACATTAGTTATGTTGTGAAAGAAACAGAACCAGAGAGGGTGAAGCCAAGATGGTGGAGGAAAGGCAGTAAGCTTTCAGAGCTCCTGACACAATTACTCCAAAAAACTCCAAATAATGCCATAAGACAATTCCTGAAGTAGCAGAACCCACAAAAGGATGGGCTGAGATCATTTTCCAGCCAAAGATGGCTTAGAAGGTTGGCAAGAGGGGGCTGCTGTGCTGGGGTGGGAGTGGAGCCCAACCCAGTGGTTGCACCAACACAGATTCAGCCTCAGGCAGGCTGAGCAAGAGAAATTTACCCCTGGAACCTCTGAATTGGATGCAGTGCCAGCATCTTCTGAAACTAAGCTCATGGTCTGGTAAAAGGGCTAAGCAGTTGGCCAGGGGGAGAATACAGGGGTCTCTGCTGGAGCAGAGGCAGAATTTTGTTATTCTATTTGAGCTGGGAACCAGTAAGAAATCTTGAGTGGCGGGCCCAGGTGGGGATAGGGCACAGGCTCACCGGAGCTTTCAACCTACCTAAACAAAATTTCGTTGCCTGGTTGCATAGCAAGTAGGCTTGGGATTATTTATAGACCTAAGCACAGGCCAGGCAAGTGAAGAACCTGCCCCTCCTTAAATTGTACCATTGTGGACCCCATGAAGCTTTGGACAGTGTGTCCTGGAAGCAGGGCCCCACTTTAAGAAGGAGTTAAAAGTCAAGAAATAGGCAGGCAAAATGAGCAGACAGAGAAAGATGTGGACCATAGAAAGTTTCTTTAGTGACAAGGAACATCGAAGTGCACCCTCAGAAGAGGACAGCAACATCAGGGCTCCTACATCCAAAGTTTCCAAGAAAAATATGAATTGGTCTCAGGCCATAGAAGTGATCGAAAATGACTTTGAAGATGCAGTAAGGAAGGTAGAGAAAAAATGATAGTGATGCAAGAAAGTCATGAAAAAAAAGTCAACAGGGACAGCTAGGTGGTACAGTAGATAAAGCAGTGGCCCTGGATTCAGGAGGACCTGAGTTCAAATCCTGCCTCAGACACTTGACACTTACTAGCTGTCTGACCCTGGGCAAGTCACTTAACCCTCATTGCCTTGCCAATAAAAAATGAACATATAAGAAAGTAAGCAGTTTGAAAAACCAAATGGAAAAGCTCTCTGAAGATAATTGCCTAAGAATTAGGACTGAACAAATGGAAGCTAGTGACTTTATCAGAAACCAAGACACAATAAAGCAAATTCAAATGAATAAAACAAGGCAGTCTGAAATACCTTCTTGGAAAAGCAGCTGACCTGGAAAATATATCCAGGAGAGATAATTTGAAAATCATTGGAGTACCTGAAAACCATGATCAAAAGCAGAGTTTAGACATCATCTTCCAAGAGATTGTCAGGGAAAATTGCCTTGATATTCTAGAATCAGAAGGTAAAATAGAAATTGAAAGAATCCACCAATCACCTCCAGAAAGAGATCCCAAAAGGAAAACTTCCAGGAATATTATAGACAAATTCCAGAGCTCCCAGGTCAATGAGAAAATATTGCAAGCAGCCAGAAAGAAACAATTCAAGTACTGTGGTTCCCCAGTGAGGGATAGTACATGATCTAGCAGCTTCTACATTAAAGGATCAGAAAGCGTGGAATATGATATTCTGGAGGGCAAAGGAATTGAGATTACAACCAAGAATCACCTACCCAGCAAAATTGAGTGTAATCTTTCAGAGGAAAAATGGGACTTCAATGAAAAAGGATTTTCAGGTATTCGTGATGAAAAGACCTGAACTGAATAGAAAATTTGACTTTCAAATTCAAGACCCTAGAGAAGCATAAAAAGGTAAACATAAAAAAATAAATCATGAGAGATGTTAAAAAGTTAAACTGTTAACATTCCTACATGGGAAGATAATACTTCTAACTCATAAGAACTTTCTCAGTATTAGGGAAAAGGATAGGAATAAATTTAGACAGAGGCTACAGGCGGGAATTGATTATGAAAAGATAATATCTGTAAAGCATTTTTGTTTATCTTTTTTGTGGGGCAGTCAGAGGTGGGTGCTATGCCCAGGGTCATGCAGCTGGTGAGTGTCTTGTGTCTGAGGCCAGATTTAGGCTTGAGACCTCTTCAGTTCAGGGTTGTTGCTTTATCCACTGTGTCACTTAGCTGCCCCATGATGATATCTTTAAAATAAAATTAAGGGGTGAGAGGATTGCACTGGGAGAAAGGGAAAGGGAGAGGTGGAATGGGGTAAAATATCTCACATAAAAGAAACAAGAAACAGATTATGGAGTGGAGGGAAAGTTGGGGGAGGAGCAGGGTAGTGAATGAGCCTTACACTCATCAGAATTGGCTCAAAGAGGGAATAACATACACACTCAAGTGGGTATGGTAATGAATCTTGTCCTGTGGGAAAGTGAGAAAGGAAGGGGATGGGGCAGGGGAGGGATGAATGAAGGCAAGGCAGATTGGGGAGGGACAATCAGAAGCAAAACACTTTTGAGGAGGGATAGGGTAAAAGAAAATAGAAAATGGAGTGAATATCATAGGGAGCTGATAAGATGGAGGGAAACACAGTTAACAATAGTAACTGGGGAAAAATTTGAAACAGAGGCAAGAACAATGTAAGATGAGGAGGATGATGATGGTGGTACTTTCCTGGTCTATTGTGAAGAAAATTCTTTGTCAGGTATAAGGTACTACATAGATGTTGGCTATTATTGTCGTTGTAATAATCAACTTCATGGGTGTTTTGTAAGGAAATATCCCTTTAAAGTACTATATAAATGTAGTTTACTATTAAAAAAGTGAGCAGGGTGCTATCAGAAAAACCTGGAAAGACTTACATGAGCTGAAGCAAAGTGAAATGTAGTATATACAAAATCACAGCAATATTATAGGATGATCTCCTGCAAATGATTTAGTTGTTTTCAGTAGTGCATTTATTGGGGCAGCTAGGTGGCGCAGTGGATAGAGCACCGGCCCTGGAGTCAGGAGTACCTGAGTTCAAATCCGGCCTCGGACACTTAACACTTACTGGCTGTGTGACCCTGGGCAAGTCACTTAACCCCAATTGCCTCACTTAAAAAAAAAAAAGTTAAAAAAAAATAAAATAAAAAAAAAAAGTAGTGCATTTATCTAAGACAACTCTGATGGCCTTATGAAAAAAATGCAATTCATCCACAATGAACCGATGGTATCTAAATACAGATGAAAGTATATTTTGTTGTTGTTAGTTTCTATTTCTAAAGTTTTTTTGTCTGATGTTTTGCACAACTGCGCATGTATAGCTTATGTTGAATTGCTTGAGTTCTTAAGTGGGGGTAGGGAGGGAAGAAGAGAATTTGGAACACAAAGTTATAAAAATTGATATTACAACTTGTTTTTACATGTAAGGTGGGGAAAATTCTAAATAAATAAATAGATTTTTTTTAAAAAAGAAGAAACAGAACCAAAGGGGGGAAAAGCATGACAAAAAAAAAAAAGAAAGTGAAAATAGCATATTTCACTCTGTATTCAGACTCCACCAGTTCTTTCTCTGGATGTGGGTATCATTTTCCATCATGAGTAAAAGGGACAGTTTTAGCTGGAATTTGAGGAAATCCAGGAAAGCAAGGAAACAGAGAAGAGAAGGGAAAGTCTATCAGGCATGAGGACAGCCAGTGAAAATGCCCTTAATCAAGAAATGGAGTGTCTTGTGTGAAGAATTGCAAGGAGGATTGAATACATGAAGGAAATTAAGATGTAAGAAGACTGGAAAGTTAGGAGACTAGATTATTAAAGACTTTAAAAGTCAAAGAATGGGGGGGGGGCAGCTAGGTGGTGCAGTGGATAAAGCACTGGCCCTGGATTCAGAAGGACCTGAGTTCAAATCTGGACTCAGACACTTGACACTAGCTGTGTGACCCTGAGCAAGTCACTTAACCCTCATTGCCCCACAAAAAAAGGATTTTTTTAAAAGGGGGCGGGGCAGCTAGGTGGCGCAGTGGATAAAGCACAGGCCCTGGATTCAGGAGTACCTGAGATCAAATCCGGCTTCAGACACTTGACACTTGCTAGCTGTGTGTCCTTGGGCAAGTCACTTAACCCCCATTGCCCCACCAAAAAAAAAAAGTCAAAGAAAATTTTATATTTGGTCCTTGAGATAATAGGAGTATGTAGAGGGGAGTGGATGGGGGTGGAGGGCAGAGCATAGTCAAGTCAGACCTGCACTTTAGGACGATCAATTTGACAGATGAGCTGAGAATGGATGGGAGTGGAGAGATATTTGAGGCAGGGAGACCAACTGGCAAGCTACTGAAATAGTATAGGCATGGCTGGGGTGATAAAAGCCTGGAACAGGGTGGAAGCAGTGTCAGAAGGAGAAAAGAGGGGCAGCTAGGTGGTACAGTGGATAAAGCACTGGCCCTGGATTTAGGAGGACCTGAGTTCAAATCCACCCTCAGACACTTGACACTTACTAGCTGTGTGACCCTGGGCAAGTCACTTAACCCTCATTGTCCCGCCAAAAATACCCAAACAAACAAACAAACAAACCAAAAAACGAAAAAAACACAGAAGAAGGAAAGAGACATTTGGGGTTTTTTTTGTTGTTGTTGTTATTTTAATTTAGACATTTAAAAATTTTGTATTTGTGGTATATAATTATATTTTATTATACCTATATCAAACAGATATAAAATATACATACACATATATAGGACATATATAATGTAAATTTTCTACATTATTACATTTAAATATACCTAGATATATTCTAAAACATATAACTTAGTATTTTAAATCCTTAAATCATTGTTTTATAAATAATATATATGTATCAATTTATATATATAATTTGACAAATTTGTTTAAATATAATTACTATAAAATAATACCTAAACAACTCATAAATGCACAACATATATATTTATGTGTGTGTGTATAAATACATATACCTCCTATAACCTTCCCAGAACACCCCTCCCCCACCTTTCCAGATTAAACATTTTTATTTATATTTTTTTGTTTCAATCTCTATCTCTCCTTCCCTCCCTCCCCTCCCACATCCCTGAGGCAGCAAACAATCTTATACAGGCCATACATATATGATCAATAGTTTTGGAAAGACATTTGTGAGAGACATTACAAAGTTGGAATTGACAGGACTTGACAACTAATTGGAAATCAGAGGTAAGAGAGTGAGGAAGCAAGTATGACACTTAGATCATGAGTCTGGGTGACTTAGTAATTCTTGTTTGGCCACTGGATGGATGTCTTGACTCTGAAATATATAACTTCTTATGATCTTCTGTATATAGAAGGTGATAAGATATTATGTATATAGAAGATCAAAAGAAGTTGTATATTTCAGAGTCAAGACATCCATCTAATGGCCAAATAAGAATGTATAAGAATGTACATGAATGTATAAGAATTTACAAGAATGAAATATACAACTTATGATCTTATATATATGTATGTGTATCATGCTGCAGAGATTATTTCCATTCCTTTCTGTCCAACTATCATAGGTATGGAAGAGATTATAATTAACCAGAAACAATATTATATCAACATATAATTTCTAAATGTAAAAATAAAAGTTTCCTTTTATGGGGGAGGATCCCCTAAAACAAATAGTGCTTTCCCAAAAATGGTTTTAGTATTCTACTGACTGCATATTAAGTATTCTATACATTAAAAACCCACTAAGTGTATTTCAATACATTTCTGCTTTAAAAAATAGAAATCTATCATTTCCCTTGATTTATTTTTGTGAAAAACCAATTGTTTATGTTCTTGGTGACCCAGAAAAATGATGATCTGCTTGCTACATGCTATGATCCAAATAATGACAAGTCAAATTATGATTACATTTGCCACAGGAAACTTTCCACCCTGATTTTCACAGAAACGACTTTTGACAAAGCTTCAGAAATGATAAATTACTCCCAACAAAAACAAAAAAGGAACTCCAAGCCTCATAGTAGATAATTGTAAAGAAAACAGTTACTTACATCTCTGTCTGTTACAGTTTCAAAGTACAATACATTTGAAATAATGAGACTTGAGAACCGTAAAAAACATTTTTTAATTTTCCTGTCATAATTGGAAACACTTGGGCAAAATCCTTTGTCCATTCAAGTTTTATATTTATGGTTGGATTTCACATCAGATAAAGTTAGCCAGACTTCTCCAATCCCTGCCCCCATCTCCTAATTTAATTGAGTTTTTACATTTAAGCTTCACAGACTATAGGCTTCATCCTGAAGGATGAGCATCCCTCATATTGTGCCTACTCAAGCACTCACAGACACATACACTATTATGCTAATAGCTGGTGTTTACACACTGCTTTAAATTTCCCAAAGCTCCTTTTATACTTTATCTCATTTGTTCCTCATGATAATGCTGTGAGGTAGGTCATAAATTTACAGGATCATTAATCTAGAATGAAAGGCACCTCAGTGTCCATCTGGAAACTGAGGCCCAGAGAGGTTAAAATGACTTGCTCAAAGTCAAATGATTGCCAGAGGTAGGATTTGAACCCAGGTCCTCTGACTCCATAATTCTTTCCACTGTTACCTGCTGATGTTATTAACTGGTCTAATTTAATCTTTCCCAAACATTTGATCTTTCATTATAAAGATCATTAGCCCCCAGGATTCAAGTTCTTCTTGAGACTAACTAGGGAGTATTACAAATTATCATCCTCATAGTACAATTAAAAAAAACAAACTAAAGCTCAAGAGTAACAATACTTGCTCAGGGTCCCACGAGTAAGGCAAGATTTAAACCCTAGTCTTCCTTACTTCAGGTCTAGGGTGCTTGTCATTATGCCAAACAGCTTCATTGCCTTTAAAAATATTGTTACTGGGGGCAGCTAGGTGGCGCAGTGGATAAAGCACTGGCCCTGGATTCAGGAGGACCTGAGTTCAAAGTCGGCCTCAGACACGTCACTTAACCCTTATTGCCCTGCAAAATACACAAACAAATGAAGGAAGGAAGGAAGGAATAAATCGTGTGTGTGTGTGTGTGTGTGTGTGTGTGTGTGTGTGTGTGTGTGTGTGTGTGTGTATAGTTACTGAAGTGTTAGCTAGGTGTGCAGAGATCACTGAAAAGACTAAGATATATTACTGGCAGTCCTTTCAACACTCCATAAATGGAAAAACAATAATCTGGTTTAAAGATATAGCTGCCTTTTGTGGAAAGTATATCTTGTAAGATACTTTATCACTAATGGATTCTAAGTGGATTGGTCTACTGTTTCTCAAGACTATATAAATGTCAACTGTAATATCTATACTCAAGGAATACTTACTGATGCAGGGTGTATGTGTTGCTTTTGTGTATGCTTCATCCTCAAAGATGAGCATCCCTAATGATGTGACTATGCTTATGATTTTTGTATGTGTATGTCCACATGGGTTCATCTAAATGAGTCTTGTGGGAAGTCTCTGACAGTTCAGAAATCTTGACTACCCCTCTCCAAAAGACTTTGTTTCCTGCCCAAAGGGGAGCAGGAGAAGAGGCTAGGAGGTTAGTTTCTCTGCTCTCTTCAGGCACAGTTTATTAAACTAGAATTATATCTGCCCCCCCGCTCATATTGCTAGTATAGGGAAAATAATTTCTTTCTTACCCTCAAGCCACTTTCTGGGTCATTATCCTTTAAAGTAGAAAAGATGTCCCAAGCTTATATCTGAAGACTTTACCCCTCCACATAAAATTCTAGTTATATACTATTGTAAATAACAAATAGCAAGTAAACCTAAATATCTAAGTAGATATTAAACAAAAATCAAAGGTTATAGCAATTAGAATATACTAGGTAATATAGAGTGAATTATTCACCCACTGTGAGAGAGTTAACTTATCTCAGTTGAGAGTCCCTGATCTCACCCAAGGGGAAATGTTCCAGTTTCTAAAAAGGCAAGCAGGAAATCAAGGATATATTCGGAAGCCACCTTTCCCCTACATGTCTGCCTTACAAAGTCTGCTCTTTTTCTCCCCCAATCTTTCTCCCCAAAGTTTGGCATATATTTAGACATTACATATATATGTTTACTCTCAAACCAGGAAAGAAGAATAACATCTTTTGCCAAGCTCTCACACCAGTTCTGCCCCTCATATAGGCTTCTGGTTACCCCATTTCCAGTCAGATCATTGTGATAGACGAAGTTTTGGCTATAGGTCAGTCACAACATGTTTCTTCAAGGTCAATTCAACAGGAATTAAAAGGGTTAATGATTGTATCTTTCTATTATTTTAAGTTTAATACCTTGAGTGAAAAGTAGGTTTTTGTTCATGTAAGACACTTTCAACTCCAGCCCACAACGTTATGGAAAATGAACTGGATGATTTGTCAGGGTAGGGAATTTCTGGTGTGGAAACTCCTTTCACCAATGCTGATTAGTAGCTCATCAACAACTGTTTTAGAGAGTTGCCTGGTGCACAACTGAAAGACTGTGACATACCAAAGGCCACATAGTTAATATGTGTCAGAGGTGGAATGTGACCTCTGTTTTCCCTATCTCCAAGGCCAGCCATTTATCTATTAAGCAATACTGCATTTACATTTTACATGCATTCTTACCCCTCAAATTATTTTTTGATCTCAGCATAGAGAAGAACCCCAAATAGTACACATTTATATCCACTTCTACACCTTGTATTCCTGAATCCATCCAGATTTTTAAAAATAAACATTTTTATTTAAAGTTTTGAATTCCAAATTCCATCCCTCCTTCCCTCCCCACCTCCCCTCTCCCCTCCCTGAGGTGGTAAGCAATCAGATATGGGTTATACATGTGCAATTATATAAAACATTACCATATTAGTCTTTTTGTATAGGAAAACTCAAATAAAAGAAAAAAAATGAAAGAATGAAAGTGAAAAATAGCATGTGTTCAGTCAATATCAGTTCTGTCTTTGGAGGTGGATAGTAAGCTTCATCATTAGTTCTTTGGTATTGTCTTTGATCGTTGTATTGTTGAGTATAGTTAGGTCATTCACAGTTCTTCATCAAACAATATTGCTGTCACTATGCACAGTGTTCTCCTGGTTCTGCTCACTTCACCATACATCAATTCATATAAATCTTTCTAGACCTTTCTGAAATCATCCTACTTGTCTTTTGGGGCGGGGCGGGACAATGAGAGTTAAGTGACTTGCCCAGGGTCACACAGCTAGTAAGTGTCAAATGTCTGAGGCAGGATTTGAGCTCAGGTCCTCCTGAATCCAGGGCTGGTGCTTTATCCACTGCTCCACCTAGCTACCCCTTTACTTGTCATTTCTTATAGGACAATAATATTCCATCACAATCATATGACACAGCTTGTTTAGCTATCCCTCAATTGATGGACATTCGTTTGATTTCCAATTCTTAGCCACCACAAAAAGAGCTGCTAGAAACATTTTTGTACAAATAGGTCTCTTTCTCTTTTCTGGGATGTCTTTGGGATATAAACCTAGAAGTGGTATTGCTGGATCAAAGGATATGAAGTTTTATAGCCCTTCGAGCATAGTTCCAAATTGTTCTCCAGAATGAGTGGATCCATTCACAACTTCATCAACAGTGGATGTGTCCCAGTTTTCCTACATCCCCACCAACATCCTACATATTCCTTTTTTGTTGTGTTAGCTACTCTGATAGGTGTGAAATGGTACCTCAGAGTTGTTTTAATTTGCATTTCTCTGATCAATAGTGAGTTAGAGCATTTTTTCATGTGACTTTTCGAATGATTTCTTTGTCTGAAAACTGCCTATTCATATCCTTTGACCATTTATCAATTGGGAAATGACTTGTATTTTTATAAATTTGACTCAGTTCTCTATATATTTGAGAAATGAGACCTTTATCAGAGATACTTGTTTCAAAAATTCTTTCCCAGTTTTTTACTTTTTTTATAATTTTGGTTACATTGGTTTTGTTTGTGCAAAAACTCTTCAATTTTATATAATCAAAACTATCTATTTTACATTTTGTATTGCTTTCTATATCTTCATTAGTCCTAAATTCATTCCCTGTCCACAAATCTGAAAGATAAACTATTCCATGTTCTCTTAATTTGATTACAGTGTCACCTTTCATGTGTAAATCATGTATCCACCCAGGTTTTTTTTTTAGGACAAAGATTCATAGGCCAATAGCTAATTGACTTGTAACTAAGAGTTAATTAGAATATTTCTGTTATCTCAGACCAGTCAATGTGTTACCACAGTCCTGAGCTATAGGCAGAAACAATGGCCATACTAAGGATGCTAAACTCTCTCACACTCTGACACTCCCTATGGTCATTGTAGGCCTACTATTAGCAGATTAGGTGATAAGGAGTGCAGTTTTTCCAAATTGGATGAAGAGACTGAAAAGGGACCTGGGAAAACTGGAAACTTTGGAACATAGGAGCAGATACGCCTGTGGCCAATGGTAGATTTCAAGGGAAGGGTGATGAATGAACTGAATATAAACTTGAGTGATTGGAGCTGTTCAATGACGCAACTGAAGAGTGAATTACTATTCCAGAATTTACTGAGACCAGGTGGATTCATCTCCTTCTCCCTACCTCACCACCACCCCCTGTCCTTTCTTCTCTCCTCTTCCATTGCTGTCCAATGAACTGGCATCTCTTGCCCTTAAATCCTGTCTGTTTGCTTTGTGTTCTTCTATGATTGATTTTGTTTCCAGATAAAAATAAGCTGCTGTTCATTTCATTCTTTGAGAGCATATGAGTAGGTCAGACTCTAGGGAAAGGACAAAGGGGAACCTCTAGACAAATAGCTCTAGACTTAAACTTAAGTCTATACTGAAGTTTTCTCTATATCTGCATCACAGCGAGGGCCTTTATCAGCATACAAAGGCAGTGAAAGTCCGGGTTTCTGTCCTGGTGTTCTTCAAAGTGGTTGTAGAGCTGAATGAAAACTGCAGGGCAAGAAAAACAGGGAAGAATTTCTCTCTGTAAAGCAAAGTAGCTGTGGGGAATCTAGTTACCTGGATGGTTTTCCCTGAGTGTCTGTATTTGTGTGATGTAGCTCACTATGGGGAAAATCTTGTACATTAGTATTGTGGTGGCCCACTGCCCCTTGCCCCCTCATTGTCTGACTCCCCCTTTCCCCCCCAAAATGATATGGAATCTACCAATTCAATGTTGGAAAGATGGATAGAATTTCAGTCTCTTTACAATAGCCAAATCACAATCCAATATAACCACACATACCTTTATTCCCTCCAACACATCCCCAGTCTTCCTTTCTCTCCCATGTGATCTTTCAAATCCACTGTACCCTACTTTCTTTCTTTTTTTTGTGGGGCAATTGGGGTTAAGTGACTTGCCCAGGGTCACACAGCTAGTAAGTGTTTTAAGTGTCTGAGGATGGATTTGAACTCAGGTCCTCCTGAGTCCAGGGCTGGTGCTCTATCCACCGTGGTACCTAGCTGCCCCTTGTACCCTACTTTCTAAACTGAGAATCAGCTCCTCAGGGCAGTTATGATCTGACCACTTTCCCAGGTACCACAGCATCAGCTGAACAAGTATCATTTTGTTTTGGTTTTTTTTGGTTTGGTTTGGTTTTTTTAGTGAGGCAATTGGGATTAAGTGACTTGCCCAGGGTCACACAGCTAGTAAGTGTTAAGTGTCTGAGGCCAGATTTGAACTCAGGTACTCCTTACTCCAGAGCCGGTGCTCTATCCACCGCGCCACCTAGCTGCCCTGAACAAGTATCATTAAGAAAATTCCTCTGTTCCCAAACCCTTATTCCCCCAGATTACCTCAATGGCTTCAGTCAGCACAATTTGGGGAATGGACTCTGGACTTTGGGGCAATGACTGATGAATAGGAGCCCCATCTCTTCCTCCTTCTCTCTCACCTAGATGGTGCAATGGATAGAATGCTGCGTCTGGAATCAGGAAAAAGTGGATTCAATCCATCCTCATACACTTCTTGGCTATGTGACCCTGGGCAAATAGTAACATCTGTCTACCTCAGTTTCTTCAACTGTAAAATGTGGATTATAATAGCACCTACCTCACAGGGATGTTGTAAGGATAAAATGAGATAATATTTATAAAGTGCTTAACATCATGCCTGGAACATAGTTAGCACTTAATAAATACTTATTCCTATGTTCCCCTTTCCTCCCCCTTTGGTTTTATTTTGGGTGGAGCAAAGTGAGTCTCACAAAATGAGCAAGAATGGATGGGTTGTGATCTGCATTATATTTCTCACTTTGTCACACAAACACACCTCTTCCAAACTTACCCCTCTCACACACACCCATAAACTAATCAGTTGTCAAATCTTGTCATTTTTATCTCAACAACATCTCTCACATTTGTCTCCTTTGTACTCACAGTCACTACCTTAGTTCAAGGCTTTATCACTTCTTCTCTTGATTCTTGCAATAGCCTCCTAATGGGTCTGTCTCCTAAAGTCTTTCCCCTCTACAATTCAGCTTCCACGCAGCTGACAAAGTGATTTTCCTAAAATGCAAGTCTAACCATGTCACTCCCCAATTCAATAAATTCCAGTGTCTCCTTATTGACTTGAGAATCAAATATTACTTCATCTTTATCTCACCCTTTTAAACTTAATTTTAAAGTCATTTTTATAATGTATGTAAATATTAATATGGGTCGGACTAGATCACCCTTGAGATCTCTTCCAACTGTCAAATTATGTAATTACATTATAGTGAAGTAATAAAGGTATATCATTCACAAATAAGTATACAGATGTAACAGTGAGAAACTACCACTCAAGTGCTCCCTCTTCACTAAAGTATCCCTCTCAGCTTGGATCTAGGTATGTGCAATCCAGCCTGTGCAATCTAGCCTAGCAGAGCCTGACTACCTAAAAGAAAGGTCAGACTCCTTTCCTTGTACTCTATGACTTGTTGGAGTCCCTCCCTTAAGTAAGGAAAAATTACTTAAAGATTAGGTCTCGGTTCATCCCTAAAGAGCTAGAAAGGCACAAAATGTAGAGTGTAAATTAGATTTGGAACAGGTTTTTATTTCCTACACACAAGAGAAATGTTAAATGCAAAAGGCCCTCACAAGCTCCAATTGACAGAAACTGTATAAACTTTTGTGCTCTCCTGGGAGGTTGAGACCTAAATATAGAATATCTAGCACTTTGTGAAACTGCTGAAAAGGCATTGTTATATGTCACCTTGCTTCTCCACTGTTTAAACAACTCCTTTTTGAATAGCTTCTGGCAAGTCAATTAGATCTCAGGGCTTTTCCTTGAGGGTCATCTCCAAGAAGTATTTCAGGAGCTGCCAAAGACTCCAACTAAATGGATCAAAGATGTAGCATCTCCAGACCTTTCTCCCTTCTTTTGGTTTTTGGTAGACCCTATCCAAATTTTTCGATTTCTTTTTGTGGTTATTCAATCCCAAAAAATTCAGAATGTGTTACAAATCTTCCTGGATGCTTATAATATGCTTGCTTTGACTTCATTGTTTTGGAAAATGGCAACTATATTTATAGGTGAATTAAATCTGGAATTACTTTCTGCTGAGGTCCAATGTATTTTACCAAGATATACTTGTCGCGGGGTAACTAGGTGGTACAGTGGATAAAGCACCAGCCCTGGATTCAGGAAGACCTGAGTTCAAATCCTGCCTCAGACACTTGACACTTACTAGCTGTGTGATCCTGGGCAAGTCAGTTAACCCTCATTGCCCCAGGGGAAAAAAAAAACATGATATACTTAGCTCTAATACTTTTCAGAACTTTAAAAAAAATTTCCTAAAACAGAGCATTAAGGTTTTTTATTTCACAATAGTTTTGGTTTGGAGGAGGTCAATGATCCTTATCTCTTTGTTTCACTGGGCTTTTTTTTAGATTAATGTGTTCAAATTTAGCTATCTTTTGACTTTAATAATTATTATATTATTAGCTTCTCCAGGACTACAGGACCCTAACTGTGCACTTTTTAGTCCCAGCTTGGTACACTGGGTCTATAAAGTCTCTATCACTGATGCTCCTTAACACTCTAAGTTGGGACTTCTCCGGACACCTTATTTCTGGAATCTGATAAAGATGAAGGAAACGTGATGGGTCTTTCTTTTCTCCCATCATAACCATTCTTGCTCCACCCCAGGACCCATTCAGCTTTCAACCACCTGGACTGATGGTTAAAGTGATTTAACTATCACCTCAGTCCTCTCTAATGTATCTGTTGGGAGGCAATGTTGTTAATAGAATTTCAAAATAGAGAACTAAGGTTTATCATATGGACTAATTTAATTTTGGACCCATAAGTGGTTTTAAACCCATCAAAGATCTTTAGAGACTAATAGGTATTCATTTGTATTTACTCTCTCTTCTCACAGGGAATATGACTTCATTTTCTCAGAGGTGAATGTATTTATGGGCAATTAGCTTTTGGCATTGACATTAATTTGCAATCACATTTATTTTGTTTTTAAATGTTGTCTTATTTTTGCTGGTGTCTTAATTTTACCTCATATTTGCTTCTGTTTTTTCCTTCCCTTTCCCTCTAAATAAATTATTTGCCCAGTGTCACACAGCTAGTAAGTGTTAAGTGTCTGAGGTTGGATTTGAACTCAGGTCCTCCTGAATCCAGGGCTGGTGCTTTATCCACTGTGCCACCTAGCTGCCCCCTCCATCACTTTTTAAAGTCTACATAATCAATAAAATAATATATCAGTTTATAGCATTTACCTATTTCCATGGTATAGATACACTGAAAATTTAACAATCAATGATAGTGAGTCCATATCAGTTGGCTCTAGTATACACCTGGTTATATGAAAAATATGCAGAATACTATAACATAGAAAGGCACATCTCTGATGAATAGAAACAATGGGTACTTAATTTACCTAGGAGAGTCAATGTGGCATAATGGAAAGAGTGCTGGCACTGGAGTCAGTAGATCTGGAGGGTAATCCTGACTCTGTCTCTTACTTCCTAGTGGGCTGACCACAGAGAGACTACTCACATAGCTACTCTGGACCTTGATTTCTCTATAGATAGATAAGGCATTTTCTAAATGCTTCCTTTGTGCTGGTCCATAAAATGTCTAAAAGACAATTATAGAAACCTTAAAATAGTGTGTAAATATGAGTTTCTATTATTATTATCCATTTATGTATTTATTTTGGTTTACAACTATAGATGACACTTATTTCCAGTGGCTTGCTGGTTGTTTGCTCTTTAGCATGCTGTTTCATAAGCTAAATATGTGAATATTTAAAATCAAAGGACCAGAAATATATTCATAATACCAATTTGCTGCCAAAGAGCAGTGAAAATGGCAAGAAGATTCTAGCACCTTCATGGTAGTTGGCAACAAAGCTGAATTTTTCTAGGCTGAATGATAGTGAATAAAAGCAACACCTTAGGAGAAGTAGGAGAGTGTGAATTATCCATAATAGCATTTATATAGGATAATAGCGTTATTCATATTAGTTTCAGAACTTGATGAAGCAAATGCCAGGAAAACTAAGCACATGACCTATGGAAGCATTTAAAGCAAAACAAAGGTCTACATAAAGGCACAAACAAATGATTATCTAAAAGGGAAATGTTGCATTATGATTAAATTGAGTAAAATACAGGATTGAAATGTCATTGCCCAGAAAACCCAGATTCAGTATGAGAAAAGAATTAATATGGACAAGTTGACTGAGACAATTGAACCTTGAAAGTCTTCTAGACTGAACCCCCCATTTTAAAGATGAGGAAAATGAGGTGTAGTGCCACACAGCCTGCCACACCCAAACTAGGCTAAACCTAGGGTCAATTATCTCTTTGAATCTGCAACCGATGTGAGGAACAGGGAGTAGAGAAACAGACTGACAGAGATAGAGACAGACACACAGACAGAGACAGAGAGAGACAGAGAGGCAGAGAGAGAAGAGAAAGAGTCTTAAGATCTTCTATATGTCAGAACTTTATCCACGATTTTTGTTTTTTTTTCTTTCCTCTAGTTATACTCTCTCTCATCAACTAACTGTGATTCATATAATCATAAACACAAAGTTCTTGACAGTGCTGCTGAATGTTAATGATTTTAATTTGCCTTTTTTACTATTTTATTTGATGCACACTATTTGCACATAATTAGTGTGTAATTGTTTATTGCTGTTTGTGCAGTGTGTTTAATGTTTAGTTGGGAAGCATTAGTTTTCTAAATACAATGTTTATGTACAATTGCTTGATATAATGTAGGCTGACATTTAATAAGTATTCTGAGATGGTGGGGATCAACATACTTAAAGGTTTCTTAATATTATGCATATATTCTAATTGCAATAAGGACCTTATGAGATTGTTTCTTTAAAAGGTTGAAAAAAGAGTTGTAGAAATATAATGTGGTCATTACCAGACTAAGGCCAATACCCATGTCCTAAGGCCTCCTACATGTAGACCACTGAAAAGAAGACATGGGAATATTTTCTCCCAAATTTTCTTAAACAGCAATTCCATTTTTCCTAAGAACTTCAACAAACACTCCATTGAAGCAACTCTGGAGCTGCTGGTGGAAGGGCCCCATTTTTCAGTCTTGGCTCAGAAATCAAACCAGACCCTGAGACTATGTCTACATAAGCACCAGTTGGAAAATGAAAAAAACATAGTTCGCTGCCTGGATGGTGAGTTTGCACAGTGCCAATTAGCTCCTCCGGGAGATCTTTTGACTGAATCGGATAGTTGTTTGACTGTTGCATAAGTGTAGCTTAAGAGACACTGGATGTGACAGGGAGTCTAAATATAGTCCTTGGTCTCCTTCGGCTTTAGGATCATAGATTTAGAATTGGAAGGAACCTTAGAGGTCATCTATTCCAACCCTTTCTTTTATACATAAGTAAAATGAGGCACAGAGAGGGTGAATGATTTTCCCTAAGATCCCACAGGTAGTAAGTGACATTTTATTCCTTTGGGCCAGTGTGCTGCTTTATTCCATTTGGGAAATACTGTGGCACATATAGATGCATCCCAATTGAGGCAAAAAGTTGGTGCATAGAAGATATAAAATGTAAACCCCAACAACTAATATTTTCATTGGAAATAGTAGTTCAGAAAGTTGGTTTTGGTGGCAGGGGGTGATGGGTGGAGGATACAGAAGTCACTTTTTCCACAACTAAAGTTTTCATTAGGCAAGTTGAGACTCTGCTTTTTTTGTCTTTAGCTTGTCACTTTCCTAAGGTGTACCATTTCCCAGTAGAATACAAACCATGGGATCATAGATTCAAATCTAGGAAGAACATGGAGGTCATTGAGGCTTTCCCATTCTTTTACAGATAAGGAAACATTCACAAAAAGCTTAAATTATTTGCTACATTCACCCCAGTATCTGGAAGCAGAAGTGAGATTTGAACCCAGGGCCCCTGACACCCAATCTGGCACTCTTCACTGTACCATATTCCTTCTATATAGGACGTTGCTGCTTTACTTTTCTTATTCAACCAAAAAGACTCGTGCCCTTGACTGAGACCTGGAGTTAACAATAAAACCTAGGGGCAGAAGTAATCAATGAAAGAATAACAACAATTTTGTATTATACAATTTTGTATTGATTAGTTAAGATATACATCTCTGTACAAAACAAAAACAATTATGTAACTGAGTCTGCAATATTAACTCAATTTGAAAAGGAATACAGAGGAAATGGCTTCTCCTATTGTTCCATTTGTAGAAACAATTGTGCTAAAATGCTTTATTCTTAACTATACTGTGGAAATATTGAAAAAAATGTGATTCCACAATAATGTTCAGGGACAAAAATTGGTCATGGAAACAGGAGGAGCAACCTGGCATGCTGGATTTCATACTGAAGCGTTTCTATAGTGCAGGACTTCTTGTTGTTTGTACCTTCATTCTCGAAGAGGACCATGACATCTGGGTGACATCATGACTTGCGCTAAATTATATTTAACTGGTGGGAGGTTGTGCAAGGTCATGGACCTTACTCTCTCCTCCAGGGCCATCTGGGTCCAGTGGCTACAACATTCCTTGAAGTTTTCCTTTTGGGGTCTCTTTCAGGAGGTGATCGATAGATTCTTTCAATGGTGATTTTATCCTCTGATTCTACAATTTCAGGGCAGTTCAGTTAATTTCCTGGAATATGGTGTCTAGACTCTTTTCTTGATCATGACTTTCAGGTAGTCCAATAATTCTTGGATAATCTCTCCTGATCTATTTTTCAGGTCAGTTGTTTTTCCAATGAGGTATTTCACATTTTCTTCTATTTTTTTCAGTCTTTTGATTCTGCTTGACAGATTCTTGGTGTCTCATGGAGTTATTAGCTTCCATCTGCCCAATTTTAAGTTTTAAGGTATTATTTTCCTCAGTAAGCCTTTGCACCTCTTTTTCCATTTAGCCAATTTTTTCTCCCATTTGGCCAATTTTTTCTCTCATTTGGCCAATTTTTTCTCTCATTTGGCCAATTGTATTTTTTAAGGAATTGTTTTCCTCAGTCAATTTTTGTGCTTCTTTTTCCAGCATAACTCTCATTTCTCTTTCCATTTTTTCTTCTACCTCTCTAATTTGGTTTTTAAAAGCCTTTTTGAGCTCTTCAGAGAAGGCTTTTTGGTCTTGAGACAAGATCATCTTCGCACCTGAGTCTTCACTTGTAGGTATTTTGACAAACTCATCTGAGTTTGAGTTTTAGTCTTCCCTTTCACCATAGAAGCTGACAATGATAAGGGTCCTTTTTTGTTTCTTACTCATATTATAGCCCATTTTTAGACTTATAAAGCTGAAGTCTGCTCCTGGGGTATAGGGTTCACTGTTGCAAGCTTCTTACCACTCTCAGCTGGACCACTCTCAGCTGTGTCGAGCTGCCCACTGAGCCAAATTGTGCTGAGCCAAGCTGTGCTGAGCCACCCTCCCCTTTCACCCAGGTGAAACAGACCTCTCCTGAAGTCTTCTAAATTATCTCAAGTAGGAGGATTGTGTTTCTCTGTCTTTTTGTAGGTTCTGTACTTCCAGAATCTGTTTAGAGGTTTGATTTAATGTTGTTTTTGAGGGAAACATGGGAAATCTCAGCCAACTTCCTGGCTTCTTTCCACAATTTTGGCTCTGCCCCTGGAACTCCCATCTGGGTCCAGTGGCAAGCTATGTATCAGGACAACTGAAGAAGGCTCCAGATGTATTTTTTAAGGCAATTGGGGTTACAATTACATATGAAAGGCACTGTTGCATGGTGAATAAGACATTCAACTTTTTTGGGGGGGGGCAATGAGGGTTAAATGACTTGCCCAGGTTCACACAGCTAGTAGGTGTATGAGGTAACATTTGAACTCAGGTCTTCCTGACTCCAGGGCCAATGTTCTATCCACTGCACTACATAGCTGCCCAAGTGCCAGACTTAGAGTCAGGATTTAGGTTCAAATCCCAATGCCTTCATTAGAGAGGAGGAAGAGAGTTACCCCCTTCCCCCCCACACACACTCACTCTCTCCAGCACAATAACAAGTCAGTCAGATTTTCTGGCAACACTAGCAGCATAGAAAGGTAGATAGATAAGTAGACATAGTTAGCTAGTTACCTCTCTCCCTCTGATTGGAGGGCTGAAGGGTAGAGCAAAGAAAAAAAAACCTTCTCAAATTCTCCTATTAAAGAGAGCCCCAAAGGTCAACCAACTCTTCATTTCCCAACATCTGGACTGCTTCGTTTCACCTCCACCATTGTCATATCACTTAATCAGGAAGACTTCCCCCCTACTCCTCTTTCTGTTTTCTTTTGTATGTTTTCTTCTCACATTAGACTGTAAGTTCCTTGGGGGCAGGGACAATCTTTTTTCCTTATTCATATTCCTAGAGTTTAGCACAGTGTTGGGCACATAGTAGGTGCTTAATAAATGCATTGTATTGTATCGTATTGATGTCATCATATCACATATTTTACTGTATTGTATTGTACTAGGAACTGGACCTGTAATTTTATTCATATAGGGAACTCCAAGGTTAGAAAACACCCTCTACCAATATATCTCAGCTTCTTTTCTGCAGTTCATAATTATAAAGAGCCTAGCTTCTTAAACTGTGGGTTGTGACCCCCATATGGGGTTGCATAACTGAATGTAGGGATGGCAAAAAATTTGGCAAGAGTAAAAGGTTATGTATACCTATTTTATATGTCTATATACCTGGGATTGCATAAAATTTGGGGGGGCAAAAAGAGGTCATGAATGGGAAACGTTTAAGAAGCCCTGACCTAGAACACTCAGAAATTAAATGACTTGCCTCAGGTCACACATTTATATGTGTCAGAGGTGGGACTTGAATTCAATTCCTCCTAGTTTTGAGACCATTACTCTATCCACAATGCCATGCTACCCCCTTTCATCTTCCTTCTTTCCTTCCTTCCTTCCATCTTTTCTTGCTCTTCCTTCCTTGCTTCTTTTTCTTCCTTCCTTCCTTTCTTTTTGTTTTTCTTCTTTCCTTCCTCTTCCTTCTTTCCTTATTCTTTCTCTTTCTTTTTCCTTTATCTCTTTTTTTTCTCTTTGCATATGTGTGTATGTCATCTCTTTAACTATTCATATCTTTAAATTGTACTTAGACATTTAGGATCCTATATATGTAGAGAGATATATTTATCTATAGCTACATACATGAGATATATGTGTGTATATATAATCTAAATCATAAATAATAAAATCTGATCCAGCAGCCATAAAGAGAGAGGGTGGAAAAGGGAAAACAAGAGAATCACACATTATCACTTTTATGGAATCACCTTTCCCCCTCCACATGATTCTGAAGCATAGATTAGTTCACCAGATTTTTCTGCTGGTGACAACCAGTGTGGACAAACATATTATAATGGTTAGGCCATAGGGAGGCATGTCCAGTTTCTCACAGTTTTGAACTAGTCATTGACTGAGTCATGAAATTGTCTGAGCCAAATGCTCATCAAGCAAAAATTCCTCTCCAAGTTTACTCAATTTTATGAGTTGGGGCAAATATTTTTCAGTGGCCATGTAAATATTATCTTGGAAAGACTGAGGTGGATGGACCTCCATTTGTGTTTCCTCTGAGAGAGGTTCAGATTTACCCAGGAGTGGGAGAGAGAAGGGAGAATTATCACTCATCCTTTTCCTCCCTTCTGCCAATTTTATTTTTGTAAAACAATTACAAACTTCTCACACAAAATCCTCTTGCTCAATCTTTTTGTAAAGCCATAAAAACAATAAGAAAACTACCCCTCGATGTGTTTCACATGACAAAATGATTAGAGTCCCATGAAGGGTTGCAAGGATGCAAAACAGCCCATGGATTGTTAGGAAGGAAAAGACTATTATTAGATGTACTACATTGTCATGAAACACAACAGAAGAGACTAAAAAAAGATTTGTAGATGGGACAAGATATGAAGATATATGAACTCACTACATTTCAGGAAGGAAGGTAACAAGCATTTATTGGGTGCCTACCATGTGCAGGTAAAGCACCATGCTAAATGCTTTACATATATTATTTAATTTGATCCTTTCAACAACCCTGAGAAATTGTCAAGAATTGTTCCCTTATCCATAAATGTGAAAGTTATTTCCTTCCCTGCCCTTCTAAGTTATTTATTATGTGACCCTTTTAAATTTAGACCATATATCTTTTTGGCACAATTATGTTATGTGATGTAAGATGTTGGCTTAAACCAAATTTCTGCCAGATAGTTTTCTGGTTTTCTCAGAAGTTTTTGTTGAATAATAGCATTAGTTGGGGTCTTCAGGTTTATCAAACACTATGCTGTTCTGTCCATTTGTATTTTGTATATTAATCTGTTCTTCTGAACAATTTTTCCTATTTTTTTAAACTTAGACCAAGTGGTCTTGATGATTACTTCTTTCTATTATAGCTTGAGATATGATACTAATAAACTCCCTTCCTTCTCACTTTTTTTTCATTAATTCCCTTGATATTCTTGACCTTCTTGAGTGGTTTTTAAAGTGCTTCATAACCTAGCCCCTTCCTACTTTTCCAGGCTTCTTGCACCTTATTCTCTTCTGTGTTGTTTAAAATCCAAATTGTGGGTTCTAATCTGTCCCGCCCCAGTCTTGGGGGGAAGCTGGCTAAAATCACTAATAAATTCAACAAGAATTTAGGCTTTTAAAGATTTATTAAAATATATATTATAAATTAGTGAAGAGAGAGAGATTAAGAACAGATTCCTTATAGCATGGAAATCCTAGCTCAGATCTAATTCGGTATAGCCAGAGAGAAAGAAAGCAATTTCCTTTCTTAGCAACCCATGTGAAATCTCTCACCACCACCAAGCTGGTGTCTAAACAACTAAGAGGTCCCCCTCCCATTCTCCATCTGCTGCCACGCTTGTTTCCCAGACGAAAAGAGGCCAATCCTCAATGGCTTCTCCCAGAAGCTGTCTGTGAAACAGGAAGCAGGGCTGTCCACACACACACAGCTCCAAGCCAATTGGCTGGTAGCTCTGATTGACAAGTCCCACAGGTGGTTCTATAGATGTAACTTCCAGACGCTAAAGTCACATGGTCTCTAAATCACATGCTTTCTCCTCATAGCGGAGCTTCCCTACAGTATCTCTCCAGTAAGGGGTGCAATCCCAATTCTCACACTTCCATATACTGTACAACCCAGTGGCCTTTTGACTTCTTTGCCATTCACAACAGAAGACACTCCATCTCTCAATTCTGTGAATTTTTACTGGCTATTCCTCAAATCTGAAATTCTCTTCCTCCTCCTCCTGGCTTCCTTCAAGTTTCAGCTAAAATCGTTCCTTCTTCAATAAGCCTTTCCTGGTCCTCTGAATGCTAGTGTCTTCCCTCTGAGATTAACTCTGATTTGTGCTATATGTATTTTGTTTGTATATAGTTGTTTACATGTTGTCTTCCTCTTTAGATTGTAAGCTCCTTGAGGGCAAGAATCCTTTTTGCCCCGTTATTTAGTATACTGTCTAATATATAGAAGGCTCTTAATAAATACTTAAAGACTTTTTTTCTAGCTCTATGCAGTAATCCTTTGGTAGTCCGATTAATGTGACTTTGAACAAGTAAATTAATTTGGGTGATATTGTCATTTTAATATACTGGTACATCAAAACCATGAGCAATTATTCAGGTTTTTACATTTATTTAGAGTTTTCTTTATGTGTATAAAGAGTATTTTGGAGTTGCATACATTTAATTCCTATGTGTATCTTGATAGCTATATTCCCCTAAATTATATACTTTCTTTAGATATTTTAAATGGGATTTCTCTTTCTATCACTTCCTGCTCGGTTTGTTAAGTAATATACATAAATATTATGATTTGAGTGGTTCCAACTTTGTTTAATTCTTTGATTTTTGGAATTTCTATTCTTATTTTTATATTTGCTGCTTTAATAGGTTTTTTTAATTGCATGGGTTATTAGTTGATCTGTCCATTTTTTTCTTTTGTTAATGTAAATGTTCAGAAACATTTCCCCCAGAGACTGTTTTGGCTACATCTCAAAAGGCTTTGTTGTCTCATTTTGTTTCTATAATTTATTTTTTGATACAAAGGAAAGAATGAAGAAAAGAAGAAAGGAAGGGAGTGAGAGAAGAAGGAAGAGACTTGAGGGTTGGGTCCCCTAGGGAGACCACTACCTAGGCTTTGAGGGCCTTATCAACCTTGTGGCTGATACTTTTATTATTGTTGCTCACAAGCTCCCACAAGTGTGCTTCCCATTTACAATGATCCAGAAAATAAAATTAGCTCTTAAAAATGGCAAATAAAAACAATAAGTGCCAAACAATTCCCTCATAAACTTTGTGTCACTCTCCCATAAATACAAATACCATCTATGGGAAGATTGAGTTCAAATTTAGGGCACAACAATAGCAAAGCACACTTATAGGATTCACTAGTTGCAAAGACAACTAGGTTCCCAGCATCTGCCTTTCTTATCGGCTGGCATCTTGATTGCTAGGAGTTCTGCTCCTTGAAATTGCTTCCTCACTCTCTCCATTTCCATTGTCTTTTCTGGAGGTTTTTTTTTTTTTCCTGCTCCCACTAGAGACAGGAATTGTTATTGTTGTTCTTTAGTCGTTTCAGTCCTGTCTTACTCTTCATGACCCCATTTTGGGTTTTCTTGGCAAAGATACTGGAGTGGTTTGCCATTTCCTTCTCTCATTTTATGGATAAGGAACTGAGGCAAACAGGGTTAAATGACTTAACTAGGGTCATGTAGCTGGTAAGTGTTTGAGGTTCGATTTGGACTTAGGTCTTCCTGACTCCATGCCCAGTACTTTATCCACTATGCCACCTAGCTATGAGATGCAGGAGTACACATCCTATTGATTTCTTTCAAATCTACATGGTCAATAGGGGGTGGGAGGAAGTAAAGTAATTCCCTCCTCCTGCATGTAAGGGTCTCACTCCTCAACTGCCCTGAAACTTGAGCTCCTCATATCTTAGTTATTTAAAACCCCAGTGTGCATGGCTAATTTGTTTTCTCAGCCAATCACGTTGTTCCCTTCTTGACTCAATGAGAGAAGTGTTCACACCTCATAAAGGGATAAAAGCATAGATGCATCTTTCACAGCTAGTTTAAAACCTCATTAACACCTTATGACTACATTCTAGGTCTTTTGACTCTATCAACTGAGGAGTGAAGGGCCACCTCTCCCCTTAAAGAAAGAAGAGGACAAAAAAGAAGCTCTCACTCACAATTTTTGTGATCTGGAAGAAAGAGGAGATGACATTTGAGATGCTGAGAAGTTTTCAAGAAAAGAGGTAGGGATCTGAGAGAACTAATATTAGATGGCTTTAGACTTCCCTAATGAGAGGAGCTGGGTTAGGTTATTTTCATTTATTCATTGCCATCAATATTTCTGAGACCTAAGAAATATTCTTGCTAACAAGGAGTAACAGTAATAAATGTCTTCTGGTAAAACTACCGTGCTTCAGGTTTCTAGTTCATGAAACTTCATTCAGAAAACTGTCAGCCAGGCTGTCTGAGAAACGGAGCCAACATTAAGGTGAGGTGGTGTCTGAGTTAACTGAGTACCATCTATTTCCTGCCTCAAGGAGGCTCAAGGAGGTTGCAAACTTTAAAAAGCTCTTGGCACCAGTTCCCTGCAGCAGAGGTGATCTAAGTGGCCAGCTATGCACACAATGCAGCCATAGGGAGAGCAGGATTAAGGGCCAAGCATTTGCATTTAATAAGTAATAAAAATGATGATGAAGAATGCAATAAAAATAATAAAAACACTTTGTTTGAGAAGCTAATAGCTTATGACAAATGTCTCCTTAATTTATTTTTTCTTAATTTATGTCTATATTATCCATATACAGAACCACAAAAGAGTGGCACTGTGTATGGATAACATAGGTACTCTACATCTGGAGTATTAGTTTCAGTTCTGGGTAGCATACTTTAAGAGGAATATTAACAAACCAAGATTTTTCATACTGGTATAGTGGGAAAAGTGTGATATTTGAAGTCAGAATGCCGAGGTCCAAATCCCAATTCTGACACATAATATCTGTTATATGAGGAGTTATCTAGGATAAAATACAAACTCAGGCAAATTACTCATGTTCTCTGGGCCTCAGTTTCTTTATTTGTAAAATGAGAGGAGTGGACTAGCTGAATTCCTTGTTCCCTTGCCGCTTTGAGTATAAGTTCTGTTGTCCTAAGATCAGGATGGGGAGCACACTGAAAATCAAGACATAATAGGAATGAAGGAACAGTTCAAAGAAATAGGAATATTTACCCTTGAGAATAAAAGACTTGGAGAGAAAGCAGGGACATGATGACTATCTTCAAATTTTGAAATTTCTCTAATAGAAGAATTGGACTTAGCCTATGTGGCTTCAGAGGACAGAACTAGGATTAATGGTAAAAGTTTCCGGGAGGTAGATTTTAGCCTATGATGAAGAAGAATTTTCCTAATAATGAGAGATTATAAAGTGAAATGAAGTGTTTATAAAAAACTCTAGTCATCAACATTGTTGTTGTTCAGTCATTTTTCAGTCATGTCCGACTTTTCATGACCTTATTTGGGGATTTCTTGGTAAAGATACTGGAGTCGTTTGCCATATCCTTCCCCAGCTCATTTTACAGATGAGGAACCGAGAGAGTTAAGTGCCTTGCCTAGGGTTACACAGCTAGTGTGTGTCTGAGGTTGGATTTGAATTTAGGCAGATGAATCTTGTTGACTTCAGAACTGGCATTCATCCACTGTGTCACCTGGCTGCCCTGGTCTATTTGCTACAACTAAACAATCTAATAATTATGGTGGTTATATCATTAGTAGAAAGAAAACATCTTCATCCTATGGTGATGAATGAGAATTTCTCTATTTTAGAGTCCCTTGCCCAATTACCATCTTGTTTTCCTTGAACTTGTTGATAAGCTTGGGATCTGTTCCTCACTCTCATTGACTCTACAGAGTAGAGGGTAAGATGGGAAAACTGTTCATTGTTAGTGACAATCACCCTGGAGTCTTGAAGGCCTTTTGTAACATGCAAATCCAAAAAGAGACCACACACATTTTTTCCAGCTTATTCTTTGCTTTTATGCTTCATTGGAAGCCAGAATTTGAATGAAGACAATATGGCAGATGTCTTTGCAGAACATTTACTTGCCTTTGTTTTTCTTCCATCTCCTTGCCTCAGATTCCAAGCATTTCCATGCAGTTCTTTCTGAGGTGAAGTAACTCACACCTGCCAAACTGTGGCCCATGGGATACTCCCTCTCCTCTTGCCCTGAGAAAGTTGCTTTCCTGGCCAAGTTGACCATGTCAGTCCTCTGTTTAAAAACTTTCAGTGAGTCCCGTTGCCTCTAGGATAAAATACAAACTCCTCATTCTGGCATTTAAGGCCCTCTGCAATCTGGCTTCAATGTACTCTTCCAGACATTTCAGATTACTCCCCTTCACACCCTCTATGTTCCCCAAATTCAGTATTCCATCTCACAAGGGATATGGGAGCTTTTCCACAGCCTGTCCTCCATGTTGGAAATCACTCTCTCCTCCCCTCTACCTCATAAAATCCTTGGCATCCCTAAAGGATCAGCCACAGTGCTACCTTGGGTTACCCCTTGAGTGTATGTTGTATACTCTCCAGGAAACTATATACTTTTGGAGGTCGGGGCTGTTTTGCTTTTGTCTTTATATTTCAATAGTCTTGTACAGAACATAGTAGCTGCTTAGTAAAGCTTGTTGAGTTGATCTGGAATTGAGTATACACAAGAACCTGAAGCAGCTACTTTTAGTATCCTCAAAATTGGTGTGTCTTGCATGCCCTAATTACAAGTGTACTTTCAGGCAAAAGCCACCCCAGAAAGGGAACTCGCCACCATCCATAATTTCCACATTTGTTTTGATGGTTGTACATCCCCTCCGCAAAGGAGACTGGGTTGTTGTCTCTTTTCCAAAATACTGAACTTTCCTATTCTGGATTGCTGATGGCAAAGAAAGCATCCTCTTGATTCGATACTTCTCCCTATACAATGAATACACAAATTCTATCCTGAAGACCCTTGCTTCCCATGTTGTTTGGGCCTCTCAGCTAGCTCACTCAGCTCCAAGAAATGTTTTAAAAAGTGCTAATAAGCAGTCATTGTGTTACTATATAATGACAGGCAGATGTTTTGTTTTGTTTTCTCCTGTATAAGCTGCACTGAGGGCTGTTTCGGAGATCACAAAGTTGAAGGAGAAAAAGCCAAAGGGAATTCTTGTCTCTGACATGAGCTAATGTTTGCAAGCAAAGTCCTGGAAAGTGGGTCAGACAGAGAGTAGAGGTAGGAATTCAAGAGTGCCATCATAGTAAAGCACTTGATTGGACACCAGAGAACCTGATCACCACCACTGTATACTACCTGCTCGGTCTTAGACAAGACCTTAAACTTTCTGCTCCTGAGTTTACTCATTTATAAAAGGAGGGATTTTGCACTATTTAAAGGTCTTTTTAAAGCCCTAAATTTGTGCCCTGAATCTCCTATGCAGGGACAGTTTTTACCTGTAGGTAGACTAGGTGGCAGCCAACATGGTAGGATTTAAAAGGCAACATGAAAACTCCTCTATACAAAGCTACCCATTTACTTCCTTCCCTCTACTCCCACTCCTCCTAAGTGACAAAGATTCACACAGTGGAGAAATTTTGACTACATCCATTGACGCTCTCAAAGCAGCTTAGTTTCCAGTGTAAGAAAATATTTGTTTTCTCTTATGTTTTTGCTGTTGTGACTGCTTGTTATTTAAGCCCCTTAGAAAACGAAGTGCTCAAAATGTTTGCAGCAGCACTTTTTGTGGCAGCAAAAAACTGGAAACAAAGAAGATGCCCACTGATTAAGCCAATGGTGGCATATAAATGTAATGGAATATTACTATGACATAACTGGAAAAGAATAAGAATTCAAGGTGTGGAAAGGCATCATAACTGATGCAGAGTGAAATAAATGAAACTAGAAAGACAACATACACAATGACTATATCCTCAACAAAAATAGGAAAAAAATTTCAAGTGAATGCTATCAAATGATGATGACAAGGGGCGGCTAGGTGGCGCAGTGGATAAAGCACTGGCCCTGAATTCAGGAGTACCTGAGTTCAAATCTAGCCTCAGACATTTGACACTTACTAGCTGTGTGACCCTGGGCAAGTCATTTAACCCACATTGCCCCGCAAAAACCAAAACAAACAAAAAAATGATGATGACCAAATTTGGCCCCAGAGAAGAGTTGAGAAAATGCACCAAATAAAGGAGGGAGAGCCCTTGGGTAGAACTGGCCATGGGAGTTTCCTTGTGATTAGCTCCAAATTTGAAAGCTCCTAATTTTGAAAATCCTGGAACCCAAATTCTAGGGAAGGAAGGGGATTTCTTAGAGCAATGGTCCTCTTGAAGAAAGAATCATTCACATGACATCTATGGTAGAGAAGTAGGGCTATGTGTCTATGTGTCTATGTGTGTTCATTGTGGAATAGACATATGGTAGAAAGGAAGTCATACATTGAATATCTAGCTTAAGGCTCTCCTTTCCTGTTAATGAATAATGATCAGGATTACAGCTTGAACCTAAAAATTACTTTCCCATGACTAAGAATATTGGAAAGAGCAGATAGCTATTACTCTAGTCCAATACTACCCTCTCTCTGAGGAGAGCAGAATGGCCAGGCTCTGGTCCTCACATCTTGCTTCCCTTCCTGACAGAAATCAAAGTCTTCCTTGAAGAATTGTGTGTGGGGGGTGGAGGGTGTGAAAGGAAGAGAAAAGGGGAGAGAGAGGGGGGAGGAGATATTAGAAATATCTCTTCTTGGGGCGGCTAGGTGGTGCAGTAGATAGAGCACCGGCCCTGGAGTCAGGAGGACCTGAGTTCAAATCCGACCTCAGACACTTAACACTTACTAGCTGTGTGACCCTGGGCAAGTCACTTAACCCCAATTGTCTCACTTTAAAAAAAAAAAAAGAAATATCTCTTCTTGCCTCCCTGTGAGCCACATCTAGACAGTCTCATGGGTAAGATACAAGCTATATCATAGGCAATCACAACAGTGCATCCACACAAGCCAACTTACATCATAATAATGCAGATTAAACCTAAAAACTGTCCTATGTACATTATTTTAGGGAGAGAAAAAACTAAATATTAAACCTTTATTAGCATATTTTTGATAGTCCTTTTGGGGGGGGGCAGAGCAATGGGGGTTAAATGACTTGCCCAGGGTCACACAGCTAGTGTCAAGTGTCTGAGGCTGGATTTGAACTCAGGTCCTTCTGTATCCAGGACTGGTGCTCTATCCACTGTGCCACCTAGTTGCCTGCCCCCCCCAGTCCAAATTTTCTGATAGCCTTTTCCTGATTGTCTATAATTCTACATTTCCTTAAAATAACAAACTTGGTTATGTGATTATCTTAATATGAGTGAGATATCCATCCACTTGCTTCCAAATCCTTTTTTAAACATGCATCATGTACTAACCTATTGTTATTAATTGTTTTCAGTATTTTCTTGTGCCTTCTAGAGGCAAAGAGATAATCCTGGGTTAGCAAAGGCTATGCCAGCAAAGCATAAGCTCTAGCTACTGAGTAATACAAGTTTTGACCATAGGTGCAAGGAAAGACTGTCTATTATCTAAGAACCAGTCTTGATAAGTTGAAGAAGTCATCACTAGGTGGATCATAGGTAATAAAGTTTTTGTCCAACAGAAATTATCTAAGACCTAAGTCATGGAGGAGTTGCAATCTATAGAAATGAAAGGGTTACCTACACTGGTGAAATCAAAGAGATCCTTGAAGTGAAGTATTGTCCATTATCAAATCTATTAATATAAATTAGTTTACCGGGGCAGCTAGATGGCGCAGTGGATAGAGCACTGGCCCTGGAGCCAGGAGTACCTGAGTTCAAATCCGGCCTCAGACACTTAACACTTACTAGCTGTGTGACCCTAGGCAAGTCAATTAACCCCAACTGCCTCACTAAAAAAAAAAAAAAAAAAAATTAGTTTACCAGGTGGCCAATCTCCAGTGACAGGTGAGATCAGGATGTTGGGTGGTGACTATAAATCTCAATTAGGAGGTAGATGAGAAAGAAGAGGATCATTTTAAATCTTAGCTCCCTAACAGAAGAGGGCAGATTTTGATGGGGTGTCACAGTGGAAGGGAGCACTGGGCCTGGAGTCAGAAGACCAGAAAGACCAAAATTCAAATCTGACTTCAGACACTTAACTAGCTATGTGACCCTGGGCAAGTTATTTAATGCCTGCCTGCATAAAACTGGAGAAGGAAATGGCAAACTGCTCTATTATCTTTACCAAGAAAACTCCACAGATAGTTGGTCCATGGGATCATGAAGAACTGGACAGGACTGAATAACTCAACAACAACAACAACAACAACACAGTGGGAGGGCTCTGGACAACAAGGAAGCAGAATTAGAGCTTTGGTCTCCTGAGAGAGGCAAAGACAGGGAGAGGAAGAATGAAGTTCAAAAGCACCAAAGGAACCTGTTGCCTGCTTTATGATGTAGCTCTGAGTGGGCTCATCTGCTACAGCTTATTGCATCATTCATTTCAGACATCCACGAACCAAACTGTGTTTCACAAAATAAATTGTTAAGGCCGGTGCTAGTCGTCTTCAGCACCCTCACAATAGAATATTCACAATAACCTCTGAGTTCAGAGCAGAGATTTTCATGATGGTGGGAAGGCCCTAATTCACTTTGAATGGAATGAGTCAGCCTTTTCCCCTTAGACAAGACTGCCATGGCGCTCTGCAACTGGACTGGAGAAGTAGAGAGGCAACCTTGCTTTCCCACCCACAGCTCCCAACTCTTAGAAGGCCTACCTCCTACACAGCTGTCTGGAGCTTGGGCAATTCTCCCCTCTATTGTAAAAGCATGCAGGGTGACTTCCATGCCATTAGGAGAGTCTGTTTGCCCCCCACACAAGAGGATAAAACTGAATAGCTCATTGGGTTTAGCTTTCATCTTATTTTAAGGCCATTATGTCAGACTTCCGTTGCTAAATCCATGTAGTCAATTACATCTCTTCCCCCACACTGTTAGAGCAGTTTTTCACAAGGGTGTGGCCGAAAAACCCCAGCATAAAGTAACTTTTTACCATGTAAAAGAAGGCAAACGTCTGTCTTCAGCTCTTATTCAATTCACTGTCTTTTCTTAGATAGTTTCTGGTCTGTTATTAGCCACCATTGTACTAGAAAACTTCTTCCTTCAGAATGGTAACTAACATACAACATCTGCACTCAGTTTCTGGAGCGCCCATTTTTTGTGTTGATAGAAAACAGGATATGCAAAACAGCAATGGTCTTTTATACTCATTAGTAGAAGTACAGGATGTCTTCATGTGTCTTTCCCAAGCCAAGACATAAATAATGGCAATGATGTCCACTAATGAAAAGGAGCTATAGTTAAAGCAAGCGTATTCTTTAGTAAAATAAAATAATTGATTTAGGGGATCTAAGTCACCCTAAACTTAGATCCCCTTAAATCAGTGATCCTACTTTAATAAATTCTAACTGAGGGGATCTGGACAAGTCATTTAAACTCTCTATGCCTCAGTTTCTTAATCTGTAAAATGGGGATAATTATATTGTAACTACTTAACCTTCCAGACAACGCAGAGGTTTGATGCATGCCCAGACCATCTAAAATGGCATTGCCCATGTGGAAGTCTCTGGGAACTTCCTTGTGGGGGATAAGAGAACTGGCAGATGTGTGGGCATTCTGTGTTGGCTCACCACATTGTTGAGAGCTACCCAACTAGTTACATAGCTGGAAACAGCTGAATTTTAAAAACTACCTAATTGGAACACTCTCCCTCTCTTTTCTTCTATGTCCAAAAGGGCTCAGTCTTTCTGATGGGAATATCCAGAAAAAGGCAACTTAGAATGGTGAGTTGAGGATATATAGACTAGAGAAGGTAAAACTTAGGAAGATGTGATAGCAGGATTCAAGTTCCTAAAGGATTATCACATATGAAAAAAGAACTGGCTTGTTTCCCTTTGTCTCCAGAGAGAGAAATAGGAGCAATGGAAATTGCACAAAATAAAATAAAATACAATTTAGACTTAATGGAAGAAAAAAATCCTAACATTTGGCTTATTGAAAAGTAAAATGGGCTTCATCAAGGAGATCCTAGGTTCCCCCTCATTTGAGAGCTTCATACAAAAGGTAAATGGTACCTTCTGGCATTTTGTAGAGGGGATGCTTCTTCCTATAACTAACGAATTACTGTAGATGGTTTCTGAGGTCACTTCCAATTCTTAGATCTTGTGAAAGTACCTTGTAAACATCAAAGTCCTATAGTAATATGAGCAGCTATTATTAGAAATACTTATCTTTTATTTTGTAACCATTGCATTAATGTAACTTGCCCAATATTCTTCAAACATCAAGAAGTTTCTATTTTCATTCTTAACTTGACCTCAGAAGAATTTATTAGTCTATTCCAAGAAGATAATTTCTTGAAGAAGGTTATAAAGATAAATCTACTAGGTGCTGCAGGAGGTAAAAAAGCTTAGTAGTATCCTATTTTAATGTTCCTTTGAGGCTATGTTACATAAATATAAGTTTCGCATACAAAATTCAAGAAAATACCTGATGGGACTAGGGAGGCTCTTTCTTTTGAGAAAGAAACAAAATGTCCTCTTTTGAAAAAGATAAATATAAAGATAAGCAGATTAATTGCTTAGATGCAAATTTAACACTTAAAAAGTCTCCTTAGGCTTCATCCAAGGTTCAGAAGCAAACAAATTAGAGCTCTGAAAGAAAACTCAATGGCAATATTCTAATGAGTAAACCAGGGAAGAGACTGAGGTTCTTGGGTTTATCAAACATATTAGCATAATGTTTGATAGATCCAGGGATACCAATTATCAGGGGATGACAAAAACTACTTAGAAAAGCAAAAAACAGTCTAGAAGAAAATAGATTTAGACCAAGGCAGCACATAGCATACCACAGTTCATTCTATATAGGTACATGACACAAAAAATTAAAAGTTACATCATAAAAAATTAGAAGAGCATAGAAGGAACTACCTTTTATACCTATAGATGGGGAAGAGTTCTTGATTGAACAAAGAAGAGAGATTATCATAAAAGATAATATGGACAATTTCAATTATATAAAACTGAAAAGTCTTTGTAAGGAAATTAACGTACTTAGAAGTAGAAACATTAACTGGAAAAAATCTTTTCAGTAAAGATCTGATATAGCAGATATATAGAGAATTTATACAAATATAGGACAAATGCCTATAAGGACTATAGGATTTTATAAGTACAGGAACATATCAGAACAAGTGCCATTTCTCCAATGGATAGTCAAAGAATATAAACAGAAAGTTATCAAAGAAAGAAATGCAAGCTATCAACAACCCCAGGAAAAAATTCCAAAATCACTAGTAAAAGAAATGTAAACTAGATTGGCAAAAATGACAAAAAAGGAAATTGAAAATTGTTGGAAGAACTGTGAAAGGAAAGATGGGATAATACACCATTGGTGAAGTAGTTTTAACCATTTGGAATTGATTCAACCATTCCGAAAAACAATTTAGAACTCTACCCCAAAAGTCACTAAAATGTGGTTGCTGAAAATGAGATACCACTACTAGGCATTTATTCCAGAGAGGTTGAAGACAGAGGAAAAGATGAATATGTACAAAAAAAAATTGTGGGATCAATTTTTGTTGTGGCAAAGAACTGGAAATAAAGTTGATGCTCATAATTTGAGCAATGACTGAACAAATTCTGGCATATTAAATGGTATTAAGTTCTGGCAAATTAAATAATAGAATATGATTGTGTCAAAAAATATTAAGTAAAAGAATTCATTCAGTGGAATCTTGAAGATTATGCAGGATGAAGGAACCAGAATCAGGGTATACAATAATGTAAACTAAAACAACTTTGAAAGACTTAAGTATTATGATCGAAGTGATAACCATTTATGACTCCAGAAGACTGATGATGATGCATTCTTCTCACCACGTGGCAGAGAAGTGATGGACCAACAGGAAAGAATGAAGCGTAGAGTTTCAGGCAGTCTCCTAAATGAGATGCCAAACCAAAAGAGTTTGGCCTAATATTCACACAGGAAAAGCCAAATGGTATAGCTTTTCTAATACTATTAACAACAATGGCAACAACAACAGCAATAATATAATAGGGGCAGCTAGGTGGTGCAGTGGATAGAGCACCGGCCCTGGATTCAGGAGGACCTGAGTTCAAATTTGACCTCAGACACTTAACACTTACTAGCTCTGTGACCATGGGCAAGTCATTTAACCCCAATTGCCTCACCCCCATCCCCCCCCCAAAAGAAACAATAATATAATAAAAGAATATCTATTGTTCAGATTATGGTAAAGAAATGAATGGAGAGCCCATAGAGTTCATCTGCCTACAGTATATCCTGCCCATGAAAGGAAACCCCACTACAACATACTCAGCAAGTGATCATTCAGCCTTTGCTTAAGGTCTCCAGGAAGAAGGAATCTGGCACCTTTGAAGCAGCCCATTCCAATTTTGGACAGTGCTAATTATTAAGAAGTTTTCCTGACATCAAGCCTAAATTAATCTCTTTGCACTTTCTATTTATTGATCTTGGTTATACCCTTCAGGGTCAAGCAAAATAATTCTAATCCCTTCTCCATATTACAGCTCTTTAAATACTTTAAAATGATTATAGTATCATAAGGTCCCTGAGTTTTCTCTTCTCCAGGCTAGCTTTTGTCAGTTCATTCCACTGAGGCAGACAAGTGATACAGTGGAAAGAGCACTGAGCCTGGAGTCTGGAAGCCGTCATTTAAATCCAGGCTCAGACACTTACAAGTTGTAATCCTGGTTAAGTCAATAAACCTCTGTCTGCCTCAGTTTCCTCAACTTTAAAAAGGGGATAATAATAGCATCTACCTCTCAGGGTTGCTGGGAGGATTAAATGAGATAAAATTTGTAAAGTGCTTAGTACAGTTCCTGGCATATAATAGACACTTAATAAATGCATGTTTCTTTCCTTCAGCTCATCCTCATGTGACCTGAACTTAAGTTCTTTCATCATCCTGATTGCCATTCTCTAGATACCCTATAGTTTATTAATATTCTTCTCAAAATGTGGTGCCCAGGACTAAATACAATACTCCAACTGAGATTTCATGGGGGCAAAATACAGAAGAACTACTACCTCCTTATTCTTGGAAGCTCTACCTCCCTTAATGTAGTCCAATATATCCTTGGCCTTTCTGGATGGCACCAAACACTGCAGCATCATACTGCCTCACAACTCATTAGAATATCTAGATTTATTTCAAACAAACAGATATCAAAAATCCCAAACTTGTATTTGTCTCATACTTGTGAAGTCAATTTTTTGTACCTGCATATAAAGTTTTCTATTTGTCCATATTGAATTTCATCTTCTTAACTTCATTCCAATGCCAGTCAGTACACATTCATTAAAGTTCCTATGATGAGGCAGGCATTGTGCTAAGTATTAGGGATACAAAAGGCAGTCTCTCCCCTCAAAGAGCTCACAATCTGATGAGTCAAACAATAAGCAAATATACATACACATATATGCAAGCTATGTAAAAAATAAATAAGAAATAATTAAGAGAGAGAGAGAGAGAAACAGCACAAGAATTAAGAGGGATTGAGAAGGCTTCCTGTAGAAGAAGGGATTTTAGTTGGGATTTAGAAGAAGCAGGGGAAGTCAGTGTGTAGAGATGAGGAGTGGGGACATTCCAGGCATGGGCAATAGCAAGAGAAAATGTTTGGAACCAAGAGATGGAATGTCTTGTTTGGGGAACAGAAAGGAGGGCAGTGTCATTGGATCAAAGAGTATATGTTGCATAGTGAGGTATTAAGAAATATAGAGGGGGGGGGCAGCTAGGTGGCACAGTGGATAAAGCACCGGCCCTGGATTCAGGAGGACCTGAGTTCAAATCCAGCTTCAGACACTTTACACTAGCTGTGTGACCCCCATTGCCCCGCCAAAAAAAAAAGTTAAAAAAAAAAAAAGAAATATAGAAGGGCAGCTAGGTGGCTCAGTGGATAAAGCACTGGCCTTGGATTCAGGAGGACCTGAGTTCAAATCAGGCCTCAGACACTTGACACTTACTAGCTGTGTGACCCCGGGCAAGTCACTTAACCCTCATTGCCCTGCAAAAAAAAGAAAGAAGAAAAAACAAACAAACAAAAAAACACACAAACAAAGAAAAAGAAAGAAGTAAAGGAAGAAAGAAAGAGAAAGACAGACAGACAGAAAGACAGACAGAAAGACAGACAGACAGACAGAAAGAAAGAAAGAAAGAAAGAAAGAAAGAAAGAAAGAAAGAAAGAAAGAAAGAAAGAAAGAAAGGAAGGAAGAAAGGAGGGGCCTGCTGGGGTTATGGAGGGCTTTGGATGCCAGATAATTGTGTATTTTATCCTGGAGGCAATAGGAAGCTACTGGAATTTATTGGGTAGGAGATTCACATGGTCAGACTTTTGCTTTAGGACAATCACTTTGGTGGCTAAATGAAGGATAGATTAGTGTGGGGAGAGACTCTAGAAAGGAGGTGGTTAAGGCCTGCACTAGTGCTATGGCAGGGTGAGAGGAGAGAAGGGACAATATTTGAGAGATGTTGTAATGGTGAAGTTGACAGGTCTTGGGAACAGATTGGATGGAGAGAAGCAGGGTGTTGTGAGATAGTCAGGACTAGTGGAATGACACTGAAGTTGCAAACTTCAGGGATTGGAGAATGCTGTTGCCCGCCATAGTAACAGGGAAGATAGGAGGCATGAAGGTTTGGGGAGAAAGATAAGGACTTCTGTTTTGGACATGTTGAGCTTAAGATGTCTTCTGAAATCCAGTTTTAGATGTCTGAAAGGCAGCTCTATAGTACAGACTGGGCATCAGCAAATAAAGAGGAGAGATTGGTAGTCAACGGAGAGCTTAGGGCTGGATAAGTAAATTTGATAATTGTCAGAATAGAGATGGTAATTAAATTCCATTGGAGCTAATGAAGTCACCAACTGAAGTAGCTATAGAGGGGGAAGAGAAGAGGACAGAACTTTGTAGGACACCTATAGTTAGATGGAATGATCTGGATGAAGATCCAGTAAAGTAGACTAAGGAGAACCAAGGGAGCATAGAGGGTGAACAACAGTGTTAGAGGCTGCAGAGATGACTAGGAAAATGAATATTGAAAAAAGCCATTGGCTTTGGCAACTAAGAAATCATTGGTAACTTTGGAGAGAGAAATTATGGTGGAATGTTGAGGTCAGAAGCTGGATTGTGAAGGGTTAAGAAGAGAAAGTGGAGGCACCTATTGAAGTTAACCTTTTCAAGGAGTTTGGCCTCAAAAGGCAAAAGAGACTACACCCTACTACACTGAGTCCGTACTGGCCAATGATATATACCATCGATGCCACAGGGTTGCATTTTTCTTGTTGTTATTGTTGTTTTGTTTTGCTTTCCCACAATGTATGGTTACCTACTTTCTTAAGTATTATACTATTATGAATATTTTGTTGTACAGAGAGCCAAGACAACCAAGATTTTTTTCTTCCTTTGACTTCCTTGGTACAACATATCCAGCAGAGAGTCAGTGGGTATAGATGTTTTGTGAATTATCCAAAGGACAATGGATGCATGGTGGGTATAAAGAGGCCATAGAATATTAGTACTATTGACTTGCTCCAAAGAATATAATAAAAGATGTCAACCAGGAGATATATGACCCCCATTAAAAATTTTTGTGTAACAAAAGTTCACAGTTTCAGATACACTCCTCACGTTTGTTCTGGTATGTTGAAATGTTCATGTTTAGAAAGTAAAATAACAAAAATAACAATAAAACAATAAAAACAAAATAATTTTTAAAAGATATATTGACAGAAAAGGAGCTCGTAGGTGGGTCATGTAGAAAGGGTGATAAAGAATAGAAGCACAGCTTGAATGTTGCATTGGTGCCCAAATAAAGCCATGAAGCCTAGAGAAAAACCCCAAGCACACAGGATAGATCCCCTATGGAAGATCTGTGAGATGACATGGCTAAAGTGTCCATGGAGGATAAGAAATTATAGATGGGTTGAAATATGCACCAATGAGAGAAATAGTCACTTGAATAAAATAACAGATTGATTGGAATATTAAAATATTGAATTTTATTTAGTATTTAAATTAATAAATTAAATACATCAAATAGATTTATTTAAATATTTATTTATTTAATGTGGAAATTCATACTATGGCAGGGGAAAGTGGTAAATAATCTGTGGGTTTCTTTTTTTTCCTGTATAAAACTCTCTCAGACTGAATTAAACTCACTTAGCCTCATTAGTGCTATGCTTGCAAATAAATGAGCTAACCAGATTTTTTCTATGACTAAACACTGTATTTTTAATTCTCACCAGCTGAATCATAAATGAGTCATAGAATCGGAACATGTTAAAGATGAAAGAGATCTTAGTGATTATCTTGTGTCCTGCCCCTCCATTCATTTTTTGTTATCAAATGAGATACTATTTGTAAAAGCAGTGTATAAATGCTAGCTTTTTTTTTCAGATAGAAAAACAGAGATACAGAAGAGGGAAGTGATTTGCATGGCAATCAGCACTCAAATATAGGACTTCTGGCTTCAAGATCACCATGTCTTCAATCACCAAAGAAGATGGATATCTTAGCACTCCCTATCACTACTGATGGGAAAAAAAATTAAAAGAACATGCACTTTTGGATAGAAACATCATTTTCATCTTTTATAGAGAGTACACATAGAAATAAACTAAATAATTTGAAATGAAGCCTGGGTAATTCTACCACCTGGTATAGTTTAATGACCTTAATTAAAATGACTACAAACTATTCTCATTAGAGTCTCTATCCAAAAACATAAAAATTAAAAAAAAAACCTCTGGGAGGGGGCTTAAATCTGTTAAAGCTAAAACAAATATGTTTTTAATGATTCTAGGAGACATTATAACTAGGCCTGGAAAATGAATGACAATCTGAGAGAAACTATTTTCATATCCATGGGTACCTTGCTACATCAGAGAATCTGCTGATTTATTGAGATGATTTCTTTGATTATGTTTGATATTGGCAAATATTCTGAATCTCCTAAACCCTCAATTTTACAACTAGAATAAGGTCATGAATCCAAGCCGATTAGAAACATCTTTATTGCCCAATAATGACAATTTGGGGGATTATGTTTTGGTTACTAACATAGCATCTTACTTAGATCAAAGAAAGGCATTGGCAGGAATTTGGACAGTGGCAAAAGGGCTGTTATTTATTGTTTAGCTTAGAGAGATCAGTTTAGCTCTAGTAACAACTTCCATGGGTGCCAACCACTGATGAATTGTAGAACTCTAAAAACGTTCCTTCCTTCTCAGAATCTATTCCAAATTTCGGAACATTAAGGCTGAGAATCTCAAGAAGTTTATTATTCAGCTTCTCTGGGCTATGTTTCATTAGAGTTTAATTGCAAACAGTAGATATATCCGGGCAAATGAAATTGATTTGGTTTGAAAAGATCAGGAATTAATTGGAGAATTAATTTCAGGTAAAGACAATACCTAATACCTGTCTTCAGCGAAAAGAGGGTAGAAACCATCATCCTTGGTTACAGGGTGGTAGAATTACATGCCTTAAACCAATGGTCAAGAGAAAATTATATCATAGATTTAGGGATGGGAGGGACATCCTTATTTTACAAACTGAGGCTCAGAGGTGGATTGATTTGCCTGAGGTCACCAAAACAATAAGTAGCAAAGCCAGGTTCTCTCACTGAAAAACCAGAATTTTTTCCCCCAATATGCCATGTTACCTCTAAGGGTACGAAGCTATTTACTACTTATTAGTGACAGTCATAAAGGTCACCAAAAACTGCTAATTTAACATTGAGGTGAATGGGTGAGGGTTTATGAAGCAGCAATTTTCTTTTTACATAATCCAAAACACACAGCGTACACATTTAGAAATTCTTTGGATTCCCACTGTGCAACTAAATCAGACATTTGATTGGTCACACAAATCCCATTAAAATCAACTTATATTTATGTAAATGTGCTGCACTGAAGTGGAAAGAACAGTGAATTTGAAGTCATAGGACCTAGATTCAAATCTGCCACAATTAGATAAGTCACTTCATCATTCTGGACCTGAATCCTTATATATAAAATGAAGTTAGACTTGGATCATCTCTAAGGTTCTCTTCAATTCTAATGTCTATGATTCTCTAGCTTCTTAAACTGTGGGCGATGACTCCATGGGATCATGTAACTGAATGTGGGGGTTGCAAAAAAATTTGGCAATAGTAAAAGGTTATGTATACATATTTTATATGCCTTTACACCTGGGGTTGTGTATAAATTTCTCAGTGTGAAAAGGGGTCATGAGTGGGTAATGTTTAAGAAGCCCTGTATGTTTCAATGAGATATTGAAAAATTTTGCTGCATATTATAATCTTCTTTCCTCCAAGTGACACCTGAAGTATTTCTGAAGAAAAGTCTCCAGTGTATAATGTCAATAGGGATTTCATCCCTTCAGGGTGCTAATATTCAGGGATATTCAGTGATACACTCTTCTTCCCTGTGGAAACCACCATCTTGATACCTCAATTCACCTCACAGTCCTCCTTGAGTCAATTTCAACATGTAGCACAGCCCCTGGTTATTCCCTCTACTTCAGGGTACCATAGTCATGATATCCTTGTCATAGGGCCCGCTTTCCTTCCAGTCCCTCACAAAGGTACGGATCTGTGCCACATACAACTCCATACACATATACTTGGGTTTTTTTCCCCTAGCAGAAAATATTAGTAGTGGCTTTGAATTTTTTTTGTAAAATTTAAAGGGATCTTAAAAGATCTAAAGAGACCATTTTGCTCAGTCGTGTTTGACTGTTCATGACCCTATTTCATGGCAAAGATACTGTAGTGGTTTGCCGTTTCCTTCTCCAGCTCATTTTATAGATTAAAAAAAAAAACTGAGGCAAACAGGAGTAAGTGACTTGTCCAGAGTCACACAGTTAGTAAGTGTCTTGAGGTCAAATTTGAACTTAGGAAGATGAATCTTCCTAACTCTAGGCCTAGAACTCTATCCACTGTTCCACCTCGCTGCTAATCCAACTGTGCCAATCCAACTTCCTAATTTTACAGGTGAGAAAACTAAAACCTGGAGAAAGAAAATCATTTTCACAAGGTCGTCACTGGTAGCAAATCATGAAGCTGATTTTTGAGCCTAGGTCCGTGATTGAAGACATGGGACTCTTTCTACTTTACAATTTAGTTATATCCCTGCAACTGGAATTGGGAACATGTGCTTGCTTAGGTAGGCCCACACCTGGAACTGCAGTCTGTGGTTACCTTCATCTGCTTTTCTGTTTCTTTTCCTGAACATAGGTCAGTGATTACCTTTCCTGGGAAGTAGATCAAGCTACTCCCTGGCAAACTCTTCTCTTTAACACCAATATTGTCCCAGTGAATTACAAGGTTGCGAACCAGGGGAAAAGCACTTCTGTGTCCTTCAACTCTGATATGATGCATTTGAGAAGGGAGGAATGATACTGAATAGAGTGTCCCATTAGGAAGGCTTTGGAAAGAGAGGAGGGTTTGAGGGAGGTGAGGAAAAGCAAAGGTGGCTTAAGTTGCGAGAAGATCAGAAAGACAAATGGAAGGAGGCTGAAGGTCAACTTCAGTTCATAGCTTCGACAATGCTCTTTCCTCTAGAAGCCCCTCCAGATGTGTTCACCCCAAACCTATATTTGAAATGTCCATTTGTAAGCCTTGGGTTAGCATCAAAACACTCCCTAGGTGGTCAAAATGAATAACAATAATAAATAATAATAACATTTATATAGTGCTTTACATGTATCTCGCTTTATCCTCATAAAATTCTGGAAGATAGGTGAAATTATTATCCCCATTTTAAAGATGAGAAAACTGAGGCAAAGAGCTTAGGTGATTTGCTAAGAGTCACATAGCTAATGAGTGTATGAGTCAAGATTTGAACTCAGGTTTTTCTGATTCCAAGTCCAACAACAGCCAGAAATGGATGGATGGATGGATGGATGGATGGATGGATGGATGGATGGATGGGTGGGTGGATGGGTGGATGGGTGGATGGATGGAGATGGGGATGGAGATAATATTTTTATTAGACCTTCTGGAGAACTCCCTCCACTAAAACAGATTAGCAGCTGCTCTCTAAGTATAGTCTTAATCAGTTGCTCCCTGGAGCCTCGCAGGACAAGTGATTTCTGTAGGAGCACCCATGTATAATAAGCATGTGGCAAAGGCAGAATTTGATTCCAATTCTTCCCAAGTCTGATGCTGGCTTTTTGTCCACTGATAGATACCCCACTGCTTCTGCAAGAGAGCATTGTGCTTAAACTAATCTACATTTGGAAATGATAGTTGTATTTGATTGAGGCAGTTATTTCTTAAATCATACTACTTATTCCCACATCAAGATAGGTATGGGCATGCAGAAGGGAGAATTTGTGGCTCCCAAACCCTATATAAATATAGACACATTCTCCTGGAGAAGTAGAGGAGCCTGAATCCTGCCACGTTCAGATCCAACGGCCTTCCAAAAAACTTTTTTTAGCACTACTTTCTACTCTTCCCAGGTTTTCCTCTTCATTCCCGCACCCCCATCCCCAGCTGACCTAAGAAAATGCTTGGTTTGCCTATATGAGAACCAATTACAGTAATTACTAATTACAGTAATTTATATGAACTACTAACCATTTATGTCTAATTACCATGTGTCTAAGCCCCACCACTAGCAGGTGCAAAAGATTATGCAGGACTTGGTTGGTGAGGTTGGTACTTGGTCATCAAAGACTGCAGATGACAAAACTATTGTATATGTAAATTAAGCCATCAACATGAGGAATAACCATATTTTGAACCTTATTGCGTCTCACCTGTTCTGCTTTTTAAATTTTTATTTCTCTTTCCCACTTTGGCCACTTACTGCATACTTTGCTTTGGTGTCCTTGATTTCAACTATGACTAACTGCTCTGTGTTTGAATTATTCCATTTCCCATTAATCCATTTTAATCTCTTATTGGACATGCTGCTTTCCCTCCCTTCAACACTGCCCCCACCACTGTCTGTGATTTCTTCTCTAGAGAGATTCTCAGCATGACATAGTCCATAGAAAGATCCTATCCCTATTTAATTAGGAGGCAATTTATTTGAATGTACCATGATATGATCATGACTCTGCTTATACAAGCAGCAACATCTTAAAGCACAATATCAATGATTCAGATCATAAAATATAGCTCTAATAAACCTTGTTGTGTTTTGTTGGGTTATAAGGGGTACTCTCTTGGATCCTCTCAAGAATGTGTGCGTTTGACCCTGTACCATTTAATAATTTTATCAACATTTTGTATAAAGGTATAGATGGCACACTTACCAAATTTGCAGATGACATAAAGATGGGAAGCATACCAAACATATCCATAGAATCATAATTTTAAAACTGAATAGAACTTTAATTATCTTATCCAAATAAGTCAGGATCCAAAAAGATTTCAATGGACCAGTGTGTTTATAATGGGCACATATTGATGGCTTCTCTTGAAGTCCATACAAAGGAAAAATGCTAGCAACATTTTCTCTAGTTTTCTTTGAAGTTATGAGATGAATTCTGTGCATTGCAAGCTAAGTTCAGTATTATCTATAAATCTCAGTATTAAAAGGAACTTCAGAGGGCATCAGCTGAACCAATACTTAAACAAAAATTCCTACAACATACTCAGCAAATGCTCTTCTAGGAAACAACAACCCTATGAGGAAAATCATTCCATTTTTAGATAGTTACAATTATTAAGAAGTTGGTTTTTCCCCTTTAAATTATGCTGTTGTAAGCTGGGCCTGACCCAGGATAGTCTTGTGCCTCAGGTTCAAGATTGCAAAAAAAAAAAAATGAAGCTAGACTTTCTAATAATAAACAAAAAGAAGTTTCCTTGGAGCATGGTACATAGCAAGTGCTTAATAAATGCTTATTAATTGATTGACTTCCCCCATTCCTGAATTTCTGCCTAACAATGAGTTTTCCCAGTAGACTCAGTCCTTGGATCTCACTTACCCACAGATATCCTGGTACTAATCTACCTAGATTTTTGGTTCAAAAATATTATTTTCCAAATACCAGCCTTATCTCCTTAGTCACAGGAAAAATTAATCATCCCCTAGCTTGCTAGGGTTTTGTCGGTTTGTTTGTTTGAATATACAAGTACAAAAAAAAAGAAACATGTCTTATTCTCAAAGAACTAGTATAGACAAGTCTATACATAAATATAAAATAAATACAAACAAACATAAAGTAGTTCAATATAAGGTAGCTTGGAGGAGGGCACATAGTTGGGGAGATCAGGAAAGGCTTCATATAGATGGTACTGATTGAATTTCATCTTAAAGGACAGAGAAAGATTCTATAGGGAAGAGGTGAAGACTTAAAAAGATCTTTAAGTTTAGGAAAACAAAATATAGTGAATGCAGTTTATATCATTCAACTTAATCCTGCAAAATTTTTATCTCTTTATTATAACTGCTTATATTTCCTGCCTCTAAACAGCACTGGTAGGCCAGTATGATCATGGTGGAATCCACCAGACTTCTGATTTGGTAGCCTCTGTTGGACATGAGCACATATGTTCAAACAACAAATGTATGTTAGGACTATATTTAACATTTTTGCACTTTGGAACTGATGTTCCTGGAATAACATTTAAGAACACAAGGTTCCCTCCATTTTGTGGTGAGATGTCAAAATAGGATATTAATAGAGGAGCTAAATAGTTTAATTAACGTAAATCTCGATTGAAATAAATGTAAAAAGTAACATTTTTAAAACTAGATACATTCTAGCTTAATTCCTTTTTTTACAGAATCAATCAATAAACATTTGTTAAACATCTACTGTATACCAGGCACTGTAAACACTGCAGATACAAAAAAGGCAAAGACAGTCCTTGTCTTCAAGGAGCTTACAATCTGATGGGGGAGACAACATGAAAACAAATATAGGCGAAACAAGCTAGCTATATATGCAATGAATAGGAAATAATTAACAGAGGGAAGGCACAAGAACCAAGAGAGGTAGGGAAAGACTTCCTGTAGAGCAGAATTTCTTAAACTTTTTTCCACTTGTGATCCCTTTTTGCCAGAGAAATTTTTATTCTGGGTATATAGACAAATAAAACAGATACGCCCTTTTTTGCAACCCTCAATTCAGCTATGCAACCCCACATGGGGTCAGGACCCACAGTTTAAGAAGCTAGGCTGTAGAGGATGGGATTTTACTCAGGACTTAAAAAAGGCCAAGTAGTTGGAGTGGAAGAGGGGGAGAATTCCAGGCATGGGGAACAGCCAGAAAAAATGCTTGGAGCCAAGAGATGGAGTATTCTATTCATGTAATAGCCAGGAGTGCAGTGTAACTGTATTGAAAAGTAAGGGAAGTAAGGTGTAAGAAGACTCAAAAGGTAGGAAGGGGCTAAGTTATGAAGGGCTTTGAGTGCCAAACATTTAGTATTTACTCCAAGAAGCAACAAGAAACCACTGGTGTTTATCATATAGGGTAGTGACATGATCAGACCTCTGTTTTAGGGGGAAAAATCACTTTAGCGACTGAATGGAGGATTGGTTCAAGTGAGGAGAGACTTGAGCAGGCAGACCCACCAACGGACTATTATAATAATACAGGTGTGAGGTGATGAGGTGCACTAGAGAGGTGGCAGTGAGGGACTGATGATGTCCTCTAGAGAGGGGTTGAGGGGGAAGGTTAGGGGGAAAGTCAACAGAATAAACAAAGTAGAATTTACTGAACTCTTCTTCCAGGGACAAACCAAGACCGTAGCTTCCAAAAGGACATTTTTGCTCATGAACTTTATGTGTTGGGTTAATGAGTGTTGGAGATGGTAATAATCAGGGAATTGTCTATAAATGTTTATCACCCAGCTTTTGAGGTGGGAAGGGGAGGAAATGTATGCATGACACATTTTAAAATTAAATTTACATTATTAACATCACTTTCTTAAGCCTAGACAATCAACAAAACAATAAATTAAACCGTGATGTGATAAGCATTTGTTGATTTCTAACTTATACTCACACTGAAACTTCAACTATCATCTCTCTCAAGATGGGGTGAGCTGGCCCTAGAATAACCCTGGTTATAATGGGAAACAACTGGGAAAATTAGTCCAAGATAAGTCAGATTAGGCTAGAGAAAGGACAGTGGATCACAGAACATAGACATGTCTTCCACAGACAAATATTCTAAAGAATTGGGGCAGCTAGGTGGCACATTGGATAGAGCAGTAGTCCTGGAGTCAGGAGGATGTGAGTTCAAATCCAGTTTCAGACACTTGACACTTACTAGCTGTGTGACCCTGGACAAATCACTTAACCCTGACTGCTTCAAACATCTGGAGACATCTTCAGTTGTCCTGATGTATATCTTGCCACTGGATCCAGATGGCTCTGGAGGAGAGAGTGAGGCTGGTGACTTTGCATAGCCCTCCCTCACTTAAATCTAATTCACTACAAGTCATGACATCACCCCAATGCCATGGTCCTTTTTAAGAATGAAGGATAATCAGGGGCGGCTAGGTGGTGCAGTGGATAGAGCACCGGCCCTGGATTCAGGAGAACCTGAGTTCAAATCCGGCCTCAGACACTTAACACTTACTAGCTGTGTGACCCTGGGCAAGTCACTTAACCCCAATTGCCTCACTTAAAAAAAAAAAGAATGAAGGACAATCAACAACAAAAATAAATTAAAATTTTTTAATTCTAAAGAATCATGAAGTCATGATATTATCATGCACGTAAAATCAGCGCTTTATGATATTTAGAACCTTTCCTCTAAGAAAATCTGCATGACATCCTCAATGGTAGGAAGCCTCTTTTTCCCCCTAAATTCCTTCATAACTTTGTTTTTACCATTCTTTTGCCATTTATTATATTAATTTTGGCTTTCTGCCTTACTGCCCTAGTGGATTCTCAAATGCTTTAGGTCAGAGACTTGTGCAAGGTAGTCACAGCAACAAAGAGTTGCTGAATTCATGAATGGAAGAACAAATGAATTCACTCCATTTCACTTGCTTGTGTTTTGACACTTCTGGCCAAGGAAAAATAGTATTTGTGATATCATAGATAATGAAATAGAAAGGTTGTATTGGATATTGTTGTCTCCTAACATAATGAATACTTAGCCACATTCTTAATCATTGAATTTTCATGAGAAAAATTTGAATTCTCTCATTATGTGGGATTCAGTAGTTTTCTAGCAAGTGAAGCTTAACTAGAAAGAGGGGTTCATTCTGGCCCTTTGTGCCCACCAAAATGGAGAATATGAGCATGTATACTAAATTAAGCCACTCATTCTTTATTTAACAAGTATTTATGAGAACCTACCATGTACCCAAGTATCAAACTAGGTTTTATAAGAGATACAAGAGAAGGAAATTACCTGATCAGGCTCTTTGAGACCATCCAAAGAGATTTGAAACCTAAAATCATGAGAACCTTTGAGTTATTGAGGTACTTAGAGGTTCTTTGGTCCAACCTCTTTCCTCCTTCCCCAAAGTAGAAACTGTCTTTAAAATGTCAATGAAAAGTTTTGATTACACACTTTTAATGGCTGGGAATTCTGTTCATAAGACAGTCTCCTCAAATTCTAGACACTTTGGTAAAATCTGCCTCTCTGTATCTTCCATCTACGGGTCATTACTCTTCTCTCTGTAATTACACAGAATGTCTAATACTTCTCCATGG